>NC_047098.1:29910218-30213249 GCF_902459505.1 Geotrypetes seraphini
AGGTTTGCGTAAAGGGAAAAAAAAGTGCAAATATGGGTCACACATCATAGGAATAATGTTACCAAGCAACCCAAGAACTGGCAGCAGGGATGATTTATGTTAATTCAAAAAGCTTGATATACTGCCATTTCAGGTTCACAGGTCAAAGGAGTCTATATTGAGATAATTAAAACAGCATAAATAAATAAATGAAAGAACTCTTTAATGAAGATAGGAAAGAACACAATTGTTCAAGAAATAAAAAAGTTAAAACAAAGAATTACATAAAATTTTCCAACAGCTCAAGCTGTACCCTCCAGCGGATAGTCCACATTGGAGGCTTGCGGAGTTCACCATCCTCCGATATATACTGCAACTTTGGACACTTCTGGAAGCTCTACAAGAGGAAGTTTGGAAGTGGTGTCACTGAGTCCCACGAGGCCTTTCCCTCCCCTGTGATCTGGAGGTGACCCAGTGGCATGTAGGGGAAATCTTTCTACCCAGTTGAGGAATGAGGGAGACTTAACCTTAGAGGTTAAGTTGTCTTCAGCTCCAGAAAGGAGTGAAGCATTAGAAGTGAATGAAAATCTTCACCAAGGGTGACCCTTGCCAATTACCATCTCGATGTCGGAGCAGAGGGGATTGAATAAACTGGCAGTAGTCACTCATGACTCTCTTTGGGAAGTTTTGTCTCACATGAATCAATCCCTACAGATACAGTTTAAATATATTTCTGAAGGATTATCTGATTTTGCAACACAGAAGGACGGCCTGGTTCAGCAACTGGAACAAGCTACCAGAATAGATAACCTAGAGACTCAAGTGCGGGAGTTTACCGCTGCTGAGTCAAAAGAAAGGGGAATATTACACAGGAAGAAGGAACACCTGGAAAATCAAGTAAGAAAGAACAATCTACGTTTTTTGAATTTTCCTAAGTTTCCTTTAGTACCTCCAATCAAGACGTTGAGGAAATATTTTAGAGCAGGGGTAGGGAACTCCAGTCCTCGAGAGCCGTATTCCAGTCGGGTTTTCAGGATTTCCCCAATGAATGTGCATGAGATCTATTTGCAGGCACTGCTTTCAATGCATATTCATTGGGGAAATCCTGAAAACCCGACTGGAATACGGCTCTCGAGGACCGGAGTTCCCTACCCCTGTTTTAGAGAGATTTTGAATTTATCTGAGGACAATCTTCCCCCAGTAGTGAAGGCAATTTACTTGTCTTTATCTAAATTACCATCATGATCATTAAGTTTGCAGACGACACAAAGCTATGCCGGGCAATCAGATCGCAGGAGGATATCGAGGAAGTCCAGAGCGACTTGTATCGGTTAGAGAAATGGGCAGAGCAATGGCAGATGAAGTTCAACGTGGAGAAATGCAAAGTAATGCATTTAGGTAAAAAGAATAAGGAACATGAGTATAGAATGTCTGGCGCTACTCTGGGTAAGAGCGAACAAGAAAAGGACCTGGGTGTACTGATAGATAGGACCCTGAAGCCATCGGCACAATGCGCGGCAGCGGCAAAGAAAGCAAACAGAATGTTAGGCATGATAAAGAAAGGAATCACGAGTAGATCGGAGAAAGTCATAATGCCGCTTTATAGAGCAATGGTCAGACCACACTTGGAATACTGTGTCCAACATTGGTCTCCCAACCTAAAGAAGGATATAAAACTACTGGAGAAGGTTCAGAGACGAACAACGAAGCTAATAAGAGGTATGGAGAACTTGGAATATGAGGAACGACTCAAGAAACTGGGACTGTTCTCCCTTGAGAAGAGGAGGCTGCGAGGGGACATGATTGAGACGTTCAAAATGCTGAAAGGCATCGATAAAATAGAGCAGGAAAATAAATTATTTACATTGTCCAACGTGACACGGACAAGAGGACATGGTTTGAAGCTAAGGGGGGACAAGTCCAGGACAAATGTCAGGAAGTTCTGCTTCACACAGCGAGTGGTGGACGCCTGGAATGCTCTCCCAAAGGAGGTTATTAAGGAATCCACTGTGCTAGGATTCAAAGGCAAATTAGATGCGCATCTCCTTACGAAAGGCATAGAGGGTTATGGGTGACTAAAACTACATCAGGTATATACCGGATAGGGCCTCCGCGTGTGCGGATCGCCGGACTAGATGGACCATGGGTCTGATCCGGAGATGGCAGTTCTTATGTTCTTATGGTAAAGGGGGAGGAAACCAGGAAATCATTCAACAGGAATTATTAAATGTAACAGAATTTTTGGAATCGTCTTTAGAAGTAATTGCATCTAGAATCACTCTTTTGTGGGGAGTGTGTGGCACAGTGGTTTAAAGCTACAGCCTCAGCACCCTGAGGTTGTGGGTTCAAACCCATGCTGCTCCTTGTGACCCTAGGCAAGTCACTTAATCCCCCCATTGCCCCAGTTCCATTAGATAGATTGTGAGCCCACCAGGACACACAGGGAAAATGCTTGAGTACCTGACTAAATTCATGTAAAACCATTCTGAGCACCCTGGGAGAATGGTATGAAAAATTGAATAAATAAAATTTGCTCCAATTTACTGAGCACAGCACCAAAGTACAAAACTTTTAGGAAGGAAATAAAAACCAGGTTATTCAAGAAATATATCAAGACATGATATAACCAATAACTCACTCCATCACCAGACTCTAAATGTTTCAACCAATAGCTTTCCTGTAATTTTCTGGATATGACCAGAATCTCGTCTTTTTGTAATCCGCCTAGAACCGCAAGGTGTTGGCAGAATAAAAGAAACTAATGTAATGTAATTTATGTCAGCAATTTTTTGGGATCAGTCCATATATTTCCTGACTTATCTAGAACAACCCAAGCAAGAAGAAGGGAATTCTTGAGGTAAATGCTTTTAAAATATAATATGTATCTTAGAAATTGATGTTTTTTATGAACTGTATATTTGCTGGATGTTCAGCCTTATCTGCTGTGAGCCGCCTAGAACCATTCGTGGTCTGGTGATATATAAGAATAAAATTATTATTATTATAAATCCAGAGTTCTTGGCCTGGGGGGGCTTATTTTTGTTAAAAATTCCTTGTCGTCGTTTAGTTAATCAAGAAGGAAAAATTTTTTTGTTTACAGATTCTAAACAATTGCTGGATTTTATAATGGTAAGGGAAAATCATGTGATAATTAACAGTCCCTTAGAGACACCTTAAACAGCTAGTAGCAGAGGATTTGACACGTTCTAATTGATATTTTTGTTTCCTTTAACAGTATTTCTTGGCTTTTCCATTATGTTGTGGGCTAAAATTTGGTGTTTTAAAAAAATAATTTTCTGATGTTATCTGAATTTCTAAATGAAGATTTTCTAGTATTTCTAACATTTGTGCTGTAAATTGCTGAATGTATATTTTTACATTTAAAAAAAATTAAAAAATTTAATTGGGTGATCATCGTCTATCACAATGTGCTTAGTAGCATCTAACACCTAAGTGGGCATTTCTATGGGCGGAGCATGAGTTAGGTGCCACTAAAGCACGATTCTCCAAACATGTAGGCACCTGAAATAAAGTCCTTTAAAACCCTCACCTACTAGTCAATATTCTGACATGTAACCAGAACTTTTTTTTAGGTGCTGGCTGATGTAGGCATCGTTTATGGAATTAGCTCCAACTGGATAACACAGACCTAATGTGGTAAGTGCTCCTACTTTAATTATTTGCAGTTGCTGCATCATCCTAATGATATTACCCCTCCACCTGCAAATAAAAAAATGAAAAATCATTATTTTACTGACCCGTTTAATAGGAGCTTTGCGCACGAGAAAGTCCCATTAAAAGATGCTAAGTGCATTTTTTTAAACAAATTTTAGTAAAAGGACCTGTAACAGATTCAGGGGTTTTCCCTACACATGGGCTTAATTATACCATTGGGTAGCAGGGGGTGCAAGAGTAAACTACATGTCCCAGAGTGCTCTGAGTTCTACAGCTCAGGACTGAGGCATTCTGGGAGACTGATGTAATCCTGCTGAGTCAGAAAGGTGGGGCTCAGCCAAGATAAGGGTTAACTAGCATAGCAGGTGTTAGTAGGTGAGAGGTCCCTGGGAGGGAGAGAGAGAGCTTCCCTAGCAAGAGGCTGATACAAGCCTTGGGAAGTACAGATTATCCAGGAGAGGAGTTCCAGGAGGAGAACTCCCACTAAGAGAGTGAGTATCCAGAGGAGACAATTATTAGTTGGACTATTGGTGACTTGGCTGAGGTAAGCCAATGTTATTAAACTCAAAATTGTGAGCAATAAAGCTTATGTTATACTTTCTATCAGTGTGCTGAGTGCTGATCTCTCTGGGCATTCCAGGCCAGCCTGCTAAAGCCGGTCAGCTGCCACAGGACTTTTAAGTCTTTTATGTGGATCTGAGTTGTTTGTGTAGGGAAAAGAGAAGGTAGACATGTAGAAATGAACAGGATTCCTCTGAATGTGAGTTGACAAAGCTTTTAGCAAGAAAAGGCAGGGAGAAAGTCAATGTCTTTTTCTCTTGAGCTCTGAAACACAAACCCAGAAGAAAGGTTACTGGCCGGGGAAAGGGTTTTGGCAAAGTTATATCACACTTCAAGTAGAAAGTAATTCCCTTGAGGACTTACTGTTTGTACTTAGGAAGAAAGAGGAAAGGAGAGTCATCCTCCCCCTCTGTTTCATGAGCTTAAGGGAGGTGAGACAAGAAGCTGAGAAGTTAACATGCGGTTTGGGAACTGCTTAGCTTTCTGAAACTGAAGTTGGCCTGGCCTGGTAGTCCCTGGGTTTGTAAAGCTTTAACAAGAAAAAGAGGATAAGAGTGGTTAGTACTTTTGACCTTAGCAACCCTGAGAAAGGTTGTGGATATTTTATTTGCTCAGAATTAAATAATGGTTGGAAATATCTTCCTTGAAGGAAGGGAGAAGCTTAGCTATTTGATTATAAGCCTGTGATGACCTAAGTAGCTTGACTAAAATGCAGGAAGTTAATCTGTATGGGGGGGGGGGGGGAGCTTTATTTGGGATACCTGTAGGAGTGGAATTGAGATTAAACAGAATTGTTTTAGGATAACAGTTATCCTAGTGCTGAGCTTGAAGAGAGCAGTCTCTAGCAAAGTGGACAAGCTAGACTTGGGTATCTATGTAAACACCACCCCTAGGGAGCGATACTCTATAGCAGGGGGTCCATGAGGGTCAGATAAAAATTAATATTTATATTCACTATACAGCCCAGTACTGTTGATTTTCTCACAGATAATGAGAGAGTAGATGTAGTAGTAATGATAGTAGACAATGTAGTAGTAGTAGATCTGTTTTAATTTGCACTAGGGGTTTGTATTTCATAATTATAATTATAATAGGAGTGGGGGTTTTTTTTAGATTGTTTACTTTAAAGTTTAATAATACTTTG
Source organism: Geotrypetes seraphini (assembly GCF_902459505.1). NCBI lineage: Eukaryota > Metazoa > Chordata > Amphibia > Gymnophiona > Dermophiidae > Geotrypetes > Geotrypetes seraphini. The sequence goes on from NC_047098.1 coordinate 29,915,578, forward strand.
TGTATGCGACAATCAAATCTCAATAAAGTACATTATATTCATTGCATGCAAAGTTGTGTTTATGTGACTATTTGTGGGGAGGGGTGGGGCTAAGCTTTCATCAGATCCTTAAAGGGGTCTGTGACTCAAAAAAGGTTAAGAATCACTGCTCTATAGCATAGCACCCTAATGACAAAGTACTTTGAATATGGAAGGGGTTGGGTTGCCATATGGCTCCAGAAAATGGAGGACAGATTGAGGCATCCAGTTTTTACTTCCATTGCTGTCAATGGAAGTACAACCCGGATGTCTGAATCCATCCACATTTTTCTGGAGCCAAATAGTAACCCTAGGAAGGGGGAGACTGTATGCCTCTGCTGGGTCAGACCTGAGGTCCATCGTGCCCAGCAGTCCGCACACGCGGCGGCCCAACAGGTCCAGGACCTGTGCAGAATCCTCTATCTATACCCTTCTATCCCCTTTTCCAGCAGGAAATTGTCCAATCCTTTCTTAAACCCCTGTACCGTACTCTGCCCTATTACGCCCTCTGGAAGCGCATTCCAGGTGTCCACCACTCGTTGGGTAAAGAAGAACTTCCTAGCATTCGTTTTAAATCTGTCCCCTTTCAACTTTTCCAAGTGTCCTCTTGTTCTTTTATTTTTCGAAAGTTTGAAGAATCTGTCCTTCTCTACTCTCTCTATGCCCTTCATGATCTTATAAGTTTCTATCATATCCCCTCTAAGTCTCCTCTTCTCCAGGGAAAAGAGACCCAGTTTCTCCAATCTCTCAGCGTATGAGAGGTTTTCCATCCCTTTTATCAAGCGTGTCGCTCTCCTCTGAACCCTCTCGAGTAACGCCATATCCTTCCTAAGGTACGGAGACCAATATTGGACGCAGTATTCCAGATGCGGGCGCACCATCGCCCGATACAATGGCAGGATAACTTCTTAATGAAGGTGGAAAAGTTTCTCAGACTCCACTTCTATTTAGACGCCAGTAGGCGCTTCAACCTCACCATTTTTGCCATTTCTAACCGCATTCTTCAATTAATTTAGGTGTCGGGTTTAGAATTTTCTCCAAAGCATCCATACTGTAAGATGTGTCCCTTGCTCTGTGTGACTGGCCTTGTGTATATGTGTGTGTGTCTCTCTCTCTTCATGTATCCACTTACAATAATAAGCACACATATAAAGACCTACAAAATAACAATAATTGGGTTGATGTTCAAAACGATTAAACCAAGCAGGAGAGGCTTCTTCCCGGTTAAACTGTGGTAGTCAGCCCAGGAACAGATATTCAGTGGCATTTAATCAAACAGAGCCTTTGAATATCGCCTCTGATCACCACAGCTAGAGAATGACATGGGGACGGGTACCTGTGCTTACCCGCAGGGTGGAGAGAGGGACAGAGCCTGTGGGGTAGGGACAAAGCCCAAAGGGACAGGGTTGGGATGGGAAGAGAACCTGTGACCATGGGGGTCAAACGTGCTTGTTTTTGAGTGCAAAGTAACTCAAAACGTGGCTCGGTAGTTGACAAGCAAACACGCATTTCATCATCCACCATCTGTCCCTGTTTCATTCTCTAGCCTCAACACTCCAGTTAAGAGCCATGGTAGTCCAGGGCAGTGTTGGGGCAGACCCAGAAGCTATCTGGGCACCACCAGTATTCAGTGCCAGTGCAAGATAGCTAACTGGGCACAGTGGCGTAATGAGAAGAGGGTTGACCACCCCGGGCATCATCTCGGTGAGGATGCCAGCATCTCTCTGACCCTCCAAAGCCAGGCCTGGCTCCCCTCTATATCACTTCTGGGTCATGGGGCCATGAAGTGACATGAGAGGGAAAGCCAACGCTGGCGCGAGCAGTAGGCCAAAGAAGCTGCTCGCACTGGAGAAAATTTAAAGAGGGACAAGAGGGGAAGGGAGGGCGTGAGTGTGGCTTGGGGGGCAGGGAAGGAGCAGAGGGGCACCTTCTACCCTCACTACGCCACTGACTGGGCATGTTGGACAGAATGAAAAGTAGTTTTAACTATGCACAATTAACTATATGGGTAGAATATCGGCTGCACCCACATAACATTTGGGCACTGCCAGAGACCCGAATATTTGGCACTGGAACCTGGATAATGCCGACACGGAATATCTAGGCCTAATTCTGCCTGTAGCTGTCATAAATGCTGACTGCTGAAGGCGGAATATCGGACCAAATGTACATTTAGCATCCCAGCGACAACCCGCAAAACTGAATATTTTACAAAGTCAAAAAAAACATCACACAGGGGGGAGAATAAAAGATGGCGTCTTGAGCAGAGCACATATTGGAGTGCTCTCCGTCGACGGGGCAATTTCTTTTGAATAAATATAACTACTACAGCTATCTAATGCCCAAAAGACGTGGGAAACAGAGGGGATTTCCTCCACTTACCTCTGCTTTCTTCAATATGCGACAGACTGTAATACCATCGTTTACAGGCCAGCCAACCATTTCGGGCGGATCTGCTGCTGAGTCTAGGGGAAGTCTCAGCTTAGACGGCGACTTGTCGCTGAGCCCGAGAGAGCCACGCATGCCCCCAATGCCTGGAGGAACATCGGGAGACCGTTTGCTGTGGGGGAGCTCCCCGAATGTAGCGGGAGAGACGCTGCCGAGACCCGATGTTGACCCGGAAGTGTTCACATCAACGCCGACGTCGATTCCTGTTGGGGAGTCGCAGCGGCTAGGGAGTAGTGAACTCCGAGCAGCAAGTGGTGGAGAGGTTGAGGGAACCCAGGATTCGGTGCCTGGAGGAGTCACTGAGGAAAAGCTAGTGGCTATTTCCCCCCTCAAGCCACTTGTGAAGCCTCAGGCGGTCACACTTGATTCAATCTGGACTGCTTTGGAGAACCTACATTCGGTATGTGCTAATTTTGTTTCAATTACTTTAAATTCAACTTCTAAGATAAACCTGTTGGAGACATCACTTCAGCAGCAACAATCAGAGATAAAGAATTTAGAGAAAATAACAACAGAGACTAAAAATTTGATGACTAAACAAGTTTCTGATAAAATGCTTTTCCTGAGGAAGATTGAAAATTTGGAGAATCAACATAAAAGTTTGAACTTGAGACTTTTAAATTTTCCAATAGCCAAGTTTATGTCACCTCGGGAAATTTTTAGGAATTTCATGATAACTATATTGAAGATATCAGAATCTGATCTTCCACCACTACAAAAAATTTATTACTTAAAGAAAAATGTAAATAAAGAAGGAGAATCAGTTAGAGATGAAGACCAGATGGATTTATCTGATATATTACAATCATCTGATATTGAAATAGAGGGTCGGGCTACGTTACTAGTCTCTTTTGTATTTCATCAAGATAAAGAATTGTTGCTGAAATTGTACTTTAAATTGAAACAAGTGTCCTACTTGGGAGGACGAATATATATGTTCCCTGATGTCTCAAAATGGACGCAATCTAGAAGAAAATAATTTCTAACATACCGAATGAAAGTGATATCATTAGGAGCAGTTTTTCAATTAAGATTTCCTTGTAAATGTGTGGTTTCCCTTCAGGAAACAAAATATGTATTTTTTTGAACCTGCCCAATTAGGCTTTTTTCTAGAAGGCAAGGGTGTCTCTACGCACCCAGATTGAACAGGATTGTATGGCGTTAATTTTGTTTGGAAGGCTGTACTCTGCTCTTTATTTTGGAATTCTTAAATTGGTTTATGTACCCCCTCCCCTGGGGGTTGTTATTCTCTTTCTTTTTTTCTCCTCCACCCATTGTGGACTATGCAAGATGCTATATTTCCTTATGTTATTTGCTTATCAGCATGAACTGATTGTATTGTATTTCAGTATTTCCTTATCATTGTGTGTAATGATAAATTGAAATGATAAATATAAAATTAAAAAAACAAACAAAAACAAACAAACATCACACACACTACAAAAAGCTATGAGCATTTTTCTTTTTAGGGCATCATTAGCGAGTAGCTGATGATAACAATAAGTAATGTTCAAGGTTCAATTCACTTCTGCTGGACACCCTCCCCAGCTTTTTGGAGCTCTAAAATGTAGTGACATGCAGAATTTCACAAATAGCCACCGTCATAAAAGGAGATATTTATCTGTATTTTGTTATCTCGTACAGCCCGGCCTCAGGCTGGAATACTGGAGTACATATTATAGTCAATGGAAGTTATTTTGACACTTAATTTTTTTTTTCCCCTCATGGGAGAAGCGGGATACCTTCTTAGAATAACCCCTGCTATTTCACTTCTCACATGTCATTACTAGGACATCCAAAACAGTCCTCTGTCTGGTACTTAAAAACACTATCTCTTTCCATGCCAAATGCTGCTTCTCCTGTAGGGGCTTCCAGTACACATCTTTCCAAATTGAATTGGCAGAGATCTTGATATCTGCAGTTCACTGTAAGTATTATCTGTATTAACCTTAACCAAGTAAACTGTCTCTTCCGTTTTCTCTTGAACAACTCCTTTCAAAGACACAAACCCTCTGCACTTTAATGTCAGCTGCAGTAAATGTTGCATTATGCAACAAAAGATATTTTTAATAAAACCTACATGTAACACTGTTATGGTGTGCCGTAGGGACATTCCTGTGGAAAGACCCCATGTGGGGGTCCATTATGTAACAGGGCAGTCAGTGGGAAAGATCTAGATCTTTCTTCTGAGAGAGGGTTCAAGAAAGCATGGGACAGGCACATGGGATCTCTTTGGGAGAGCAGGAGATAGTGGATGCTGCAGATGGGCAGACTGGATGGACCATTTGGCCTTTATCTGCCATCGTGTTTCTTTGTTTCTAAGAGGAGACAGGAAGGTCTGGAGGGAGCCTGCAGTGTGCAGAGAGGATGCGTTGGCATGGAAAGGGCCAGAAATAATCACCTACCTTCCTGGCAGGGCTGCCACTTTCAAAGTGGAGGAGTATGGCATTCAGAAAAGCAATAGAGGTGATATATGATAGACATTTAAATACCTCCCTGTCTGAAATGCACAGTATGTGAATCTCTTTCAGCTAAAAGGAAGCTCTGGAAAGAGCGGGATATAGGATGAAGGTGAAACGAGACAGACACAGGAGTAATCTGAGGAAATATTTCTTTATGGAAAGAGTGGTAGATGTGTGAAGGAGCCTCTAGGGGGAGGTAGTGGAGATGAAGATTGGTTCTGAATTTGAGGACAAGTACCGTACATAAAATCTCTCATGGAAAAGAAGAAATACGAGAGCAGATGGCAAGGAGGGCAGACTGGAAAGGCCATATAGCAGCACATATAGAGTTCATAAGATCCATATAGGGGTCTTTATTTACCTTCATTTTCTTGTATTTTTTTTTTTTCAGAGTACATTTTATTAAGCAGCTGAAATATACAGTACAAAGTCCGAAAAATAAAATAACTGATTTCACATATCATAAAACAATGAGAAAAAGTAAAGCTTCAAAGCCGCAGCAATGTAAATATTAATAGCAGATGCTTATATTTTGATCTAACAATAGCCTCTGTCCCCTCCTACCAGAAAGAAAGAAGCTCACCCCACACCCGTCTTTTCCCCATCCCATATATACAATACTATTTACAAATCAAACAAGAGCTACTTACAAAAGTTTCAAGCTGTGCCATAGTGTCAAACAAGCGCAACACAAAAATTTCTACTAATATAATAGAATTTAAAAAAAAATCAGAGAATGTCACATGGGATGGGCACCCACATAGCCTGAAAGCAGACCTTTAGTAACATAGTAGATGACGGCAGATAAAGACCCAAATGGTCCATCCAGTCTGCCCAACCTGATTTAGTTTAAATTTTTTACTTTTTTTTTTTTTTCTTCTTAGCTATTTCTGGGCAAGAATCCAAAGCTCTACCCGATACTGTGCTTCCAACTTTGTGGCATGAAGTGCAAAGGAAATCTTCTCATAACTATGCAGTTCTACAAATAATAATCCAATCAGCCTTTTTTTGAGCCTTTATTCTGTTTCCAAAAGCAGACTATTGCCATTTTTGCTGCTATTAGGGTAGCTGGTAGTGAGTAATTGTACCATTTTTCCAACTCCCCATCCCCCCCTCTTCTACGAAACTGCGATAGCAGTTTCTTGCACAGAGAGCCGTGCTGCTCCCGACGCTCATAGGAACTCTATGAGCATCGGGAACAGACGCAGGCCATTCAGCACAGCTCTCCGTGCTAGAAACTGCTACCGTAGTTTCATAGAAGAGGGGGTAAGGAATCAAGTCCCAATACTCACCTGTCCACTGATGTATAAATTCCCACATTTCTCTCCAAAATATACTCCAATGCACCCCTCAACATAGGCAGCAGAATGCTTTATTGTTTGGGGGGGCCAAAGACCCCAGCCTAGCCCCAGTAGGATCCTGTAGCATGACTTCTCTCTCTCCAGCTCCCGACTCCCCCATCTACTTTCCCTGGTTGCTTTAATTTTAAATTTTCTGGCAGCCGCCGTGCAGCATCAACGAGAAGGCTTGCCCAAGAAGTCTTTATTCTGCAGCGACGCTGCACGGTGGCTGCCAGAAGATTTAAAATTACAGCGACCGGAAGGAGGTGGGTGAGGAAGTAAAGCCATAACTGACCCTGATCACCCCTAACCTCCACCGTTTTGACGCCTATGCCCCTCAACCCACATTTCCTCCAACACTGGTGCTTCTCTGTTGTAGGTGTCTTAGTAGAAGAATGAAGCGGGGGTCCAGTACAATCTGTGAATCTGTTTAAACTGTATTTGCTTGTAGCTCATTATTAATGAACATGCATGTACATATATCGAGTGTCACATCTCTTTTCCCAACTGTGTCCCCCAACCATCTTTCCCAGTATACCTGGTGGGGAAAAATCAGGGTCTTGTTCTATGTCCCCAGTGCACTATTATAGACAGGACAAAATACCCTTCTGAGATCCCCACTTAAAAAGAACCAATTTAAGGTCAATGGGAGGCCTATGTAAATTCTTTTTGGCATCTTCCTGTTAACAGGAGATCCCAAAGCTAAAAACATTGAATGAAAGGGATCTTGGCATATGCTAGCTCTTGCAGCTAGGCATGGGAAAGTAAAGTGCTGTTAAATTAAATCTATAATGCAAAAAAATCTGACCATGTCACTCCTCTCCTCCGCAAACCACATTGGCTACCTATCACTCATCGCATCTCCTATAAAATACTCCTCCTCACCTTTTAAAACAAAAAACTCTAACCAACCGGCGTTCATAGATAAACTTTTGATCACTTACTCATCATCTAGGGCCCTCCGATCTAATAATCAAAATCTACTCTCTATACCGTCAATACGGGAACTGTTTTACGATACTACTCGCAAATCCATCTTTTAAGTCACTGCCCCCTCTCTGTGGAATGCCTTCCCATTAGACATTCGATTAGAGAACTCGCTTGGAAAATTTAAAGCCAAACTTAAAACTTTCCTCTTTAAAGATGCCTTTACTCTTTACTATCAGCTTCCGCCTTTCAGGCTTCAGGCTTCCAGGCTGCCCAACTGAACACATGGCTAGCAAAACCAATACTCGAAGCCACATCTTACGCGGACTTCAGAAAATCCCTGAAGACCCGCCTCTTCAACATCACCTAAACTCTCCCCCTACCAGATATAACCCTCCTCGAAAGTCCTCCCCTTTCCTCTCCCTCCCCCAATGCTTAATGCTGTACACTTCTCTTACGCACTTTATACTTATCCTGCTGTAAACAGCATTGATCTCTAGTAACTGTTCATACTGTTGTGTTCATACTGCACCAGCCTATAACTTACTATAACACCCTGTATCCTATCGTAAACATCCTGTGACTGTTCTCTTGTAAATACCTTGTACCTTTTGTAAACACCCAGTACCTGCTCATTTTGTTTTATCCTGTATCTTTGTAAACACCCTGCAACTGTTCTCTTGTTATTATCTGTACCTTATTGTAAACCCATTACCCTGTATCTTATTGTAAACATCCTGTAACTGCTTTCTTGTTATTACTTATTGTAATCACCCAGTATCTGCTCACTTTGTATTATCCTGTATCCTACTGGTAACACTGTACTCTCGCTAGACACGACTTTCACTGTAAACCGCTTCAAACTTAGGGTATAGCGGTATATAAGAAATAAAATTATTATTATTATTATTATTAATCCCATGATTCTTGTGAAGCTCTGAAACATCTAATGCTCCTTTTGAAGTGATTCCCATCCTAATGTTTTTGCCACTCCCCATTTACCATCCTTTCTTTTTTATTAATTTTACTTCAATGTATTTTAAACAACCTTTCCCTCTCCTACTTTCCTTCTGTTTCATGTATGTTAATCTAAAATTGTCTAAGATTTTAAGCCTAACTAAGAAAAACCTCCACAGACTCCAACGGATTCAGAATGCCGCGGCCAAGCTCATCTTCACTAAAAGTAAATTTGACCATGTCTCCCCGCTCCTGGCCAAGCTCCACTGGCTTCCGATTATCGCCAGGGTCCACTATAAATGCTCCTGTTTAGCTTTCAAAATCCTACATGGTATCCTCCCTCCCTTTATCCCTCTTTCTTGGAATTCCTCAAACCCTAATACCACCAGATCCTCCCACAAATTAAAACTATCCTTCCCCTCGCTAAAAGGCATTTCCCACACAGGAAAGCTAGGGACCTCCCTCCACTTCAAAATCACTGAGCTCTGGAACAACCTTACCTCCCCTCTTCGGAACTTGAGCTCTCTCCAAGTTTTCCGCAAACATCTGAAAACCTGGCTTTTCTCAAAAAATGTAAGTCTCCCTCCAACTTAGGAATCAAGGAAACTCTTATATCTTGGCATCCCAAGTCCTCTAAATTTTCTTCACACTTCTATCTCTAACCCTCTGTTGTAGTTCCTATTTCTTCTACTGTAAACTGCGCCGAGCTCTATGAACGTGGAGATAATGCGGTATACAAACCTAAGGATTAGATTAGATTAGATTAAATATTTGATAAAATACTGCTTTTATTTATTTATTTTAACTGTTTTCTTTGTAATTTTTTTATATTGTACACTGTTTAGACACTTGTTTTGATAGACGGTATATCAAAAATAAAGAAACTTGAAACTTGCCTTGATAAAATAAATCCGCATGCAAGTACCACCCCAGCCCAGATCTGAAAGTAACCGGAGGAGCTATAGCAGACATATCAGTTTAGCTAAAGGAAAAAACCCTTTGTCTAGATTCAGTGATGACTTTGTTAAACCCCAAATTTTCAAAAGAGAGCCTAGAAAAATATGAGTATAAAAGGGGTATAAGAAATCACTTATCATGCGGAGGAGCATCAAAGACAAGTGAATTTGTGAGGACTGAACATAAAATTCTCTTAACCCCCTCCCCTCCTTTCACTAAGCCACAATAGAGGTCTCCAGTGTGTACAAAACACGGCAATCGGACTTCTCAAAAAAAAAAAAAAAAAAAAAAAACTCCATCTCCTTGACCCTGTCTCCCAGGCTCTGTTGTCGGCTCACTGTTGTAGCCAAACGTTGTGTTTTCAAGGGCCTAATGCCATGGCGCCGGGCTACGTGATATCCAAGCTTTCTACATACGTGCTCAATAGGTGCCTTCGCTCCCAGGGGGAAATACACCTCAAAACGCCCCCTGGCCATGCCCTTCAACTGCAAACCACCAAACGACGTTCCTACTCCCACTGCATACCAAGCCACTGGAACCAACTGCCCCGAAAGATTAGATCCATTGAAGGACTCCTCAACTTTAAAAAAGCAATAAAAACATAGCTGTTTACCCACGACCGACAGATTACAAATAAATCTATATTGATACAAAATCCTTGATCTGTGTCCCATTAAGATAAAAACTTCTATTGAAAAATCTTGTACTGTAACTATGACCTGCAAACTTTGACCTAGTAGATCACACCATTCTTTTGAACTGCCTATTCCTGAGGGGAATGAGCAGGGCTTTGTAGCAGGTTTCCTAATGAGCTGAGGTAGATATTAAAGAGGGTTGGGGATAGGGGGGGAACCCTGAGGTAATCCGCAGTTGTTATTCCTGAGGAATTCCTCAGGAACAGATCCTACCAGGTATTCAAAGATGACAAACTTTCTCATAGCTGGAATAACAACTGCGGATTACCTCAGGGTTCCCCCCCTATCCCCAACCCTCTTTAATATCTACCTCAGCTCATTAGGAAACCTGCTACAAAGCCTAGGGCTCACCTTCTACATCTACGCAGATGACATTACTGTAGTGATTCCGCTAACCGCCCTAACGTCATAATTCTCCAACTCATTAACCAACATCCTAAATCAAATAGAGCGCTGGATGATGGCCTTCAAACTGAAACTCAACAAAGAAAAAAACAAATTCTTCCTGGCATTACCCAACGAAAAGATAAAAGAAAATTCAATTCACCTACAGAGCCGAGAATACAAAATTGACCAAACCATAAAGATTCTGGGAGTAATACTTGACAAACACCTAACCCTGGAAAACCACACAAACCTACTGTTTAAAAAATGTATTTCGGTCCTCTGGAAACTTCGCACTATTAAAAAATTCTTTGATGAAAAGTCCTTCCGTTTACTAGTACAATCATCCATCTTAAGCACCTTAGATTACTGTAACATCATATACCTAGGAGCTTATAAAAAGAACCTCAATAAGCTGAGATTAATTCAGAACACCGCGATCCGACTAATCCACGGTTTAAAAAAATGGGAACATATTTCCCCTTATTATCATAAACACCACTGGTTACCCGCAGAATCCAGAGTCCTCTTCAAGTTTGCTTGTTTTTGCTACAAAGCTGTCTTTGGGATTCTTCCAGCTTACCTAATCTCCCAGTTCTCCCCCAACGAGTCCAACAAGAGCACTCGCAGAACAAACCTATTTAATTATCCCTCCTTGAAATCTTACCAATACAAAAAGTTTCTAGATAGAATGTTATCATTCCAGGCAGCTAGGCTGAACACATGGCTTGGAAAGCCCATACTTGAGGCCACTACATACGCAGACTTTAGAAAATCCCTAAAAACTCGATTGTTTAACAAATTCTAAATTCCCATACCTAACTCTTCCTCGCCATGACCCTTCTACCTCGCCCCCTAATTCCAAGGCCTGAAACTAATTATACTTTCCACCTTGAATCTCATGTACTGACAAAACGTATCTTTATTGTAACTCATGTACTGACTAAATGTATCTTTATTGTAACCCACCTGTATCCCCTACACTGACAAAATGCACCTTGATAGTAAACCACTTGTATTGTAACCCACTTGCATCCCATGTACTGACAAAAATATATCTTTACTGTAACCCACTTGTATCCCATGTACTGACTAAATGTATCTTTATTGTAAACCGCTTTGAACTTCACGGTATAGCGGTATATAAGAAATAAATTATTGTTATTATTATTATTAAATAAATAACCAAATTAAATAAATCATTATAATCCTGCCAAAAACTAGGAAAACTATTTCCTCCTCATGGCATAGGGAGAGAAAACCTTTGAAGACTGCCCCCCCCCTCCTTTACTGACCTGTAGCATGGGTTTTAGCGCCGGCAGAGGCGGTAACTGCTCTGACGCTCATAGGAATTCTGTGTCGGAGTAGCGTTGGAGCATATAGCGCTCTGGGACACGGTAGAAACCTCTACCGCAGCTTAGTACCTTGTTTCCCCGAAAATAAGATCTATCCCGATAATAAACCCTAGCATAATTTTTACAGATGCTCCTAATATAAGCCCTACCCCAAGAATAAGCCCTAGTTAAGATCGACCCCCCCCAAAGCCCCCCTTCCGAATGTCCCCGACACTCCCTGACTCCATCCCTGACACTAGTGCTGCCCGATTTGCTGACAAAAATCAGACTCATTGATTCTGCAACCCCCCACCCCTGCTGCTTTAAGAGGTCTCAGAGCGGAGGTTTGTCAGTCTCACAGTGGGAGGGTCGGTGGTGTCCTACTGCACAAGGGGATGGGTGAGGGGGGAGGAATGATGCTGTACATGGGAAGGGGGAGAAAGGAAAGAGGAAAAATTGGGGTAGAGGAGAAGAAGGGAGAGATGATTGTTGTACATGAAAAAATAAGACACCCTGAAAATAAGCCCTAGCGTGTTTCTTGGACCCAAAATTAATATATGACGCTGTCTTATTTTCAGGGAAACAAGGTAAAAGGGGGAGTATGTTTGTGGGGGAGGTTTCCTTTTCCAGATAAAGTGTTGGAATATTTGGTTCCAAATCTTACAATTGGTAGATGGGAGAATAGAAAGAAAAAATTTTGATAATATCATTTTTAGCACTGTAGCTCTCCTCACCATATTAGATAGAGTGAGTCCCATTTGGCTAGAGTAGCTTTAATATGTTCTGTCAACTTCCCATAATTGATCCAATTTATCTATGATGATTGTGCCCAGGTACCGTACACCCTTCTGCACAATTTTAAAGGAAACCTTTTGCCTTTTTGTAGGTGAAAGGTTAAAACACAGAGGGGCATAATTTAAAAAAAACCCAAAAACGTCTAAGTCCCCTTTTGGCCTAAGGCCTTAAACGTTGAAAGTAGAAGCAGGCAAAATGTCCATTATCAAAAAAAACATCCAAAAGGAGGGTTTTGGTTTTTTTTTAATAATGGCCTGCTCCTACGTTCAGCTGTTTAAACGTCTAAACTTATACCATATAATCAAACTAAAAAAAGCCTAAGCCCCAAACGTCCAAAACAAGGGCTTTTAGGCAAAGGAGGAGCCAGTCCTTCGCCTAAAAGCTGGATTCTGTAACCGGTGTCTGTCAAAAACAACACCGGTTACAGATTCCACCCCACCCCCCACCCCAACGACATTGGGGCAAGAGGAAGCCCAAGCCCTCATGCCCCGTGAACCCCCGCCCTCCTAGTCTGATGGGGCCAGGAGGGAGCCCAAGCCCTCCTGGCCCTGCGATTTCCAACCCCCCTCCCCCCCACGATCCAGCCAGAAGGGAGCCCAAGCCCTCCTGGCCCGGTGACACCCCCTAACCCCCACCTCCTACTAAAATACGGGCAGGAGGGATCCCAGGCCCTCCTGCCCTCGACACAACCCCCCCCACAACTGACACAACCTCCCCCACGACCGGCCCCCCCCCCGAATCCCCAGAAGTTGCATTAGAAATGACCTTTACGGCAGCCATATGCAACTACAACACTCCGGCTTCCGTAAGAAGGCAGTTTAGACATCGCCGGCCACAGGGCAGGGAGGTATTTCGGCCCGGGCCTGTTCAGGGGTGGGGGTTAAAGCGCCATGAAGGTAAGGGGCAGGGAGGGAGAAATGGAGGAAAGGTGGGGTGGAAAGGAAAAGACGCTGAAGGAAAATGGGTAAAACAGAGGGGGGAGAAGAAAACTGAAAGCACATGGGGAAGACAGAGGGGGGAGAAGGACGCTGAAAGCACATGGGGAAGACAGAGGGGGAAAAGGATGCTGAAAGGACATGGGGAAGACAGAGTGGGGAGAAGGATGCTGAAAGGACATGGGGAAGACAGAGTGGGGAGGAGGATGCTGAAAGGACATGGGGAAGACAGAGGGGGGAGGAGGACGTTGAAAGCACATGGGGAAGACAGAGAGGGGAGGAGGACACTGAAGGGAAATGGGGAAGATAGAGGAGGGAGAAGGATGCTGAAAGCACATGGGGAAGACAGAGGGGGGAGAAGGATGCTGAAAGCACATGGGGAAGTCAGGGGGGAGAAGACGCTGAAGGGACATGGGGAACAGAGAGTGGGGAGAAGATGCTGGAAGGGAAGAAGACAGAGATGCCAGACTATGGTGGGGGGGGGGAAAGGAGGGAAGAAGATGGGTGCCAGACAAATTTGGAAGGGGGGAGAAAGGGAGAGGCACAGTAACAGAGCAAATGGAAGATGCAGAGGGAAGAGAGACAGTGGATGGAAGGAATTGAATGAGAAGATGAGAAAAGCAGAAACCAGACAACAAAGGTAGAAAAAAAGTTCTATTTCTTTTTTTTGCTTCAGGATAAAGTAGTATATTAGTTGTGTTGATAAAAATTTATAAACAAAGCCCTGCCAGCTGAACATCTCTTTCTCCAGTTCAGCAGCCAGAACTTTGATTTATAAGGAAGGAATAAGCTAAATATTGCAGTACTAAGGCTTGTATGGATACTGCGGGGATGGTGACAGGGCAGTGAAGGGAATGTTGGTGACAGAGCGGTGAAGAGGACGGTGCAGTGATGGGGACAGATCAAAAGCTTCCCTCTGACTCAGCTTCCTGTTTCCGCTTTTGACTGAGCACCGCGTTGCCGATCTGAAGTTCTGTTGATGCCGGGGTAGAAGGAGGCCCCTTGCCGAACTTAAGTGTCATCGTGGGGGGGGAGGGGGGTTGCCAATCTTGTTGCCAAAATCAGAAAGGTGAGGAAGGGAGAAAGATGGGCCTGTGGTGGATGGAGAGATTGAGAGAAGGGGGCAGATGATGGAAGTGGGGAGAAAGGGGAGAGAGAAGAGGGCAGATGATAGAAATGGGGAGAAGGGGTAGATGATGGAAGTGAGGAGAGAGAAGAGGGCAGATGATGGAAGTGGGGGAAAGAGAGAGAAGGGGCAGATGATGGAAGTGGAGAGAAGGGGGAGAGAGAAGAGGGCAGATGATGGAAGTGGAGAGAAGGGGAAGATGATGGAAGTGGGGAGAGAGAAGAGGGCAGATGATGGAAGTGGGGAGAAGGGAGAGCAAATGCTGAATGGAAGTGGAGAAAGAACACATACTGGATGGAAGGAGGGATAAAGAAAAAGGACATATGCTGGATGGGGAAGAAGATAGAGTTAGTGAGATAGTGGAGTGGTGAAGGAAAGGGGTGGCATGCTGTGGGTAGACATAATGAAAAGAGGGAAACTGAGGACTGCATAGTAAGAAAGAATTTAATTTAGATGGAGGCAGAAAATAAAGAAGGAAGACCAGAGAAGGGAAGAAAGAGAGGAGAGAGAGCGATGCCAGAGAATGGGAAAGGAGACAGATATCAGATCTGAGCAGAGGAAATGAGAAGAGAGAGATGCTAAAAACCATAGGGGAGAGATGAAAGGAGAAAGATGCCAGACCATGAGGGAACAGAGGGAAGATGATGGATGTCAGACCAAAGGGGGGGGGGGACTAGAGGAGAGATGGCAGGGGGAGACAGACAGTTTCTGGAAGGGGCAGACAGTGGATGGAACGGGCAGATGCTGGACTGAAGAGACAGGGCAGATGCTGGAAGGAAAAGAGTGAAAAGAAGATAAAAGCAGAAACCAGAGACAACAAAAGGTAGAAAAAAATAATTTTATTTCTATTTTGTCATTAGAATATATCAGATTTGAAATATATATCCTGCTAGAGACATAACTGGGGACTGCAAAGTCTAGGCAGTGCTTCTTTAGCTTCTAGCTGGTTTAGGGCTCTCTCGGACCAGGGGGCAGTTGCCCTAGTTGCACTCCCCTAACACTATTCCTGTCATGTGTGACTGCAGTATTCTGTTAGCATGATATTTCTGTGTAGTATTCTATAATAATTTGGCTTGTTCAGTTTTCTTGATAGTAGAGGCGATATGTGAAGGGGAGGGGAGACAGGGGTTTTGTTGGTCCTTGCTCTGTATATTTATATTTATAAAATGACAATTGTACAGAATGTTTCTTTTTATACTTTAATAAAATATGTTCAATATAAAATCATAACTGAGACTTGTGCGGATGGGATCAGATGGTTTGCGGGGACTGAGCTTGCGGAGACGGGGCGGAAATGTGTTTTTTAAATTTCAGTCTTAGTAGTTTGCCAGTCCACAAAATAATTCTTTTATTTCTGCCGGCCCACGGGTGTAAAAAGGTTTAAAAACACTGCTCTAGAGCAGATGCGCTGAGATCCCTCGGCGACTTGTCTACTGGCTTTGCTCCGGAAGAAGTAAGTTATGTCGGAGGGGGTGGACCCGGCAGACTGGGTTCTTGCCGCAACTCCCTGTGTCTGCCAGGTCAACGCCCTCTGACGTAACTTACTTCTTCCAGAGCAAAGCCTGGAGTCATTGCGGGACCTTCCAGCACGTGGCTGCCTACTCTGCTCTAGAGCTAGTACATCGGAGTGGGGTGGACTGGCAGCTGGCAGCTACAGTTATCGCTAGAAAGGAGTAGGACTGCTGGAATGAAAGAGTGGTGTAGGGAGAGAAAGGGGACAGGGTGGTATGGAAGGGTAGTGCTGATGGAATTGATGTACAGGGAAAGGGGAGAGAGACATAAGGGGGAAGGATACTGGATGGAATTGGATCGGAGGAAAAGAAAGGGGGCAAATGCTGATTGAAGAGGGGTGGATGGAGAGAGAAAGGGCAGACATTGGATGGTAGTGTGGCGGGTAGAGGGGGAGCCTATGCTGGATGGAAGCGCAGATGGGAGAGATAAGGGAGCAAATGCAGGAAGGAAATGGGAGGAGAGAAAGAGGTTAGCAGACGATGGAAGTGGACAGAGAGAAGAGAAGGTACTAAATGGAAGGGGTAGAGAAAGAGGACATCTGATGGAAGGAGGGGATAAATAAAAGGAGGGCACATGATGGGGGGAAAAGGATTGAGTTAGGGAAATACTGGAGGGGGTGAGGGAAAGAGGTGGCGAGCTGTAGGTAGACAGTAAAAAAGGAAATTGATGAGAGGGTAGTAAGAATGTAATCTAGATGGATGCAGAAAATAAATTGAAAAGGAAAATGAGGGAAGAAAGGGATTGCAGAAGAGAGGTGTGGGAGAGGGAAAGAGAGGAGTGAGATGCCAGACAATGGGGGTGAAAGGAGAGATGGAAGGGGGAGGCATACAGTTTCTGGAAGGGGCATAGAAGGAGAGAAGATGCCATGTAGAGGCAGAGAGATGGCAGACAGTGGATGGAAAGAAGAGAGTAACAAGAAGATGAGGAAAGCAGAAACCAGAGAAGACAAAGGTAGAACAAAAATTTTCTATTTATTTGTTGCTTTAGGAGACATGTGTCACTGTTTCTGTGGTGTTGCATTGTATGCAGAGTCCAGTTTCTTGCTGGTTCAATTTAACCTTTGTCTATGTATTTCTATTTTATCCCCCCTTTTACAAAACTGTAGAGTATTTTTTAGCGCCAGCCATGGTGGTAGCAGCTCTGATGCTCAGAATTCTATGAGCGTCAAAGCTGTTACCACCGTGGCTAAAATCTACACTACAGTTTTGTAAAAGGGGGAGGGGTTAGTTTGTGATGACATATTCCATACTAGGCGAAGGTGTTTTCTGTGTGTTCGAAAGACATAGTTTTCTGTTAGGATTGACTGCAGGATTGATCTGTACTAGTCTGGCTTGTTTAGTTTTACAATGGGTGTATTGCTGTTGTACTTCTCACTGCAGTATGTAAGATGCTGCCTTTTCCTAGGTACTCATGTGTGACGTGTGGCTTTTTACTAAAAATCATGTTTTTCGTACAGATGGGGGGGGGATGTCACATATTCTAGGTACGCCACTGCATTTAGGCCACTTTTTAGATGTGGTGTTTTTTTATTATGAGCCCCACAGCTTCTGTTTTGTCGATGTTGACTTTGAAGCCAGAAACTAGTTCCAAAGGAATTAAGCTCTGATAGTAAATAAGGTAGGGATTTTTTCTGGCTCTTGCATAAGAACCAGTGTGTCATCAGCATGCAAAAGTACTTTATGATCTTCCCCTCCCACTGAAATAGGCTGAATGCGAGAGTCGCTCTGAATTGTCTGGGCCAGGGTTTCCAGTGTAATCACAAAGAGTGACGAGGATGCAGGGTACCCCCTTCCTAGCTGAAATTCAGCGAATTTGCTCCATCCTTTATTTTCATTGTATTAGACTTAGTGACCGTTTGGATCTTTTTTATCTTTGCAAACTTGGATGTTCAGCTCTGACAGAAATTAAATCGGAAAAAAGAGAGAGTGACTGCAGATGGTGGATGATGAAATGTGTGTTTGCTTGTCAACTGCCGAGCCACGTTTTGAGTTCATTTGCACTCAAAAACAAACACGTTCATCTCATTGTTTAGCAATTCTATTCTATCTACTTTAGGTTCACCGTTATTACAGTTACCCATACATAGCTTAAAGAACTTTAAATAAATAAAACTCAAATTTAAATTTTTGTTGGTTTTGCAATTTCACAATTTCAATTATAATGTGCTGTGAAAAGCATTTGCTCCATTTATTTATTCAATTTTCTATACCGTTCTCTCAGAGGAGCTCAGAACGGTTTAGATGAATTTATTCAGGTCCTCAAGCATTTTCCCCTGTCTGTCCCAGCGGGCTCACAATCTATCTAATGTACCTGGAGCAATGTGGGGATTAAGTGACTTGCCCAGGGTCACAAGGAACAGCGTGGGTTTGAACCCACAATCTCAGGGTGCTGAGGCTGTAGCTTTAACCACTGCGTCACACTCTTTAGTCTGCTGGAGCTAATAAAAAATGTTCAAGAGACACTGGTCTATAGAACATACCTCAAAGGTAAGCAACATTGCTGTCAGGTAAAAAAAAAAAAAAGGGGTCAATCCCCCTCTCTCTCAAATTTCCGGTCAAGTGATCTAAAGGGAAATGAAACATAACACAGTAGCACAGCATCCAAGTCTCACAACAGCATCATGTGGAAAGCTTCATAATTCTTCCTTAAATCACCTCTCTATGCAGCTGGAACACCTGGGAATAGCGCAGCCATTCACTAGTCACATGATACAGCTGAGTTCTCTGACACTCAACAAGGACTCACAGGACTTGTGCTGCCATGGCACCCACTGGTGCATTAAGAATCCATCTATTATTGCTGTCACGCACATGCATGCACACACTTGCAGCAATGAAGCACAAACAATTGTACTCACTAACTATTACACAGAAACATGATAGCAGATCAAGGCCAAACGGCCCATCTAGTCTGCCCATCTGCAGTATCCATTATCTCCTCCTCTCCCTATTGGCTAAGGCTCTTAACATTTGCATCTCCTCTTCCTATAGGCTAAGGCTCTGTGCACCCGCATTGTGAGGTCATTGAGCTGACCATCCACAGTAACCATTATCTCTTTCTCTCTCCGAGACAGAACCCTGAGTTTTATAATCATACCCTCCCTTTTCTTGCGCGTGAAGCAGAAATATAAACATACCTGTAAATGAAGAAATGTGGAAGTACGTTCACTCTCACCAGAGGCAAGAAAAATCCGCGCAAGACAAATATTCGTTATAGATCAAGTACTAGCAAAACCAGATCTTTACCTATAACGGACACGGTCAGGCAGCGAAAGGAAGTCGGGCTGTTCGGAGGACATATATAATGTGGAAACGTAACCATAGTAACGAAAATGCATTCATGTGACTTGTATTTAAATGCTGTTCGGAGAATATATATCATGAGATAACGTAACCATGGTAACGAAAATGCATTCACGTGACTTATATTGAAAACGCAAAGAGTCAAGGGAATCATACTGAACACGCGTTGACGTGATGACGTGTTCACGTGCTGTACGTGCACGTGTCCTTCGATGGGCAAGCGGCCTCTAGTGGCGCGCTGAATTGTCATTGCGCTGAGTTATCTTGCGTTAAATTGTCTTGTGCTGAGTTGTCGCTGCGCTCAATTGTCTTGCGCTCAAATGTCTTACGCTTGTTTGTCTTTGCGCTTACTTGTCTTGCGCTCAATTGTCTTTGCGCTGAGTTGTCTGCGCGATTTTGTCCGCGCGCGATTGTCTTGCGCGTTTTTGACCTGTCACCAAAAAAGTATTTCCTTAGATTACTCCTGAGCCTATCACCTCTTAACTTCATCCTATGCCCTCTCATTGCAGAGTTTCCTTTCAAATTAAAGAGACTCGACTCGTGCGCATTTACATTACGTAGGTATTTAAACGTCTGTATCATATCTCCCCTCTCCTGCCTTTTCTTCCAAAGTATTGATGAGAGACCGCTGGCTCCCATACTTAAGGCATTGGCCAGATTGTTGTGCAGCCACTGGGCCATCCTGTCATCCTGATAGTCTCAGGCCCAGTAGTCTGCACATAAAGTGACCTGAGCATTGGCCAACACCAAGAAGGGTCCTGGCTTTTCCAACCTTGTTTTACAGAAGAAATTAATTACACTGGCCAACACTCATTTTGGTGCCTCAAATGTTAGACCTGTTTCTTGGTATATTTGACCTGCTTATTCCAAAAATAGCACCAGTTTTCTCCTATCAGCTCTAGTTTTTGAGATACAGAACATGTGCTATTCTTCACTCTGCTCGTCCATTAAAAAAATCAGGATATTTTCATACCATGAGTGTATTTCATACCAAAAGCACAAGATTATGATACAAACCAAAAGCACAAGTTTCATACCAAAAGCACCAGCTTATGATACAAACTTTCCAGTCATTCGACATACAAGAAGCTCCTTTTGTAAGATTCCGAGAGTGGGATCTGCCAGGAAAATCCCGCATAAGATTCCAACAATAGTTTGCTAACATGTGCACATCCCATCTTCCTTGGTATCTGGCTTCCATTGTTTTTATGTCATGCTGAAATCTTTCACCTTGCTCTTCTCTTAAGTCACCAAGGTTCTCTGGAAAGCAATCTAAGTGACTGTGCAGATAATGGACTTTAACACTCAAGTTACAACCAAGCCTGTTGAAATGAAAGAGCATATCCTCTACTAATTGTGTGTAGTTGTCCGCCTTCTTGTTGCCAAGAAAGTTTTCCACAACAAGAACAAATTAAGACCAGGCACATGATTTGATTTCATTCATTGATGCTATGAAATGTGGGTCTTTTATAAGTTGTCTGATCTGTGGACCATCGAAAATTCCTGCCTTCAGTTTTTCCATTGTAAGTCCAGGTAACATATGCACTTTGTATTCAATGCATGAACCGTCTTTATTCAAAACCTTTACAAATTGTTTCATCAGGCCTAGCTTTATATGTAGTGGTGGCAGTATGATTCTATTTCATGTTACCAAAGGTTCATTGATTACATTTTTTCCTCCAACCACCATATGTTCCCTCGGAGGTCAATCTTCTTATGCCCAATATTCATGTTTGGCCCTACTATCCCGAAGGCATAAAGAGCAAGGATACTTTGTGTAGCTACTTTGTTGACCAAGAAGAAAATTAACCATCTTTAAGTCTACACAAATCACCCATTGTTCTTGGTAATTTATCTTTTCCAAGACTAAAGAGATGGCCTTGTACTCTTCTTTCATCCTGGTGGAGTGACCGACTGGAATAGAACCATAAATTAAACCATATCTAAGAAACTAGAGCTGATGTGGTCTATCCAATGCAATTTTCTGAATCAGCACCTAGTAACAGGTCAAAAAACCCAAAACACCAAGAAAATGGGGGGGGGGAGGGATTGTTGGTCTTTATTATCAATGGACAAACTGAGCACATGGTACATTAATCCATTTATTGTACTTCTTTTGGACACATACACACATAAACTTTCCATGAGCACCCTTTCATTTCTTTAAATTCACATCTTCAGATAGAGAGGCATGTGTTTAAGGAGGTTGGAAGGAAGATGCTCCATGGTTTCTCCTGTGGGTCCCATTCCTCAGGCCTGAGCACCAGCTGGAGGACAGTGGCAGTTATGGGATGCAGTGTGCTAGGGTGGTCCTAAAAATTTCTGGATTCCAGCTTATTCAGGCAAAGAAAAGCAACACTTAAGCTGTATAGCACGAGACAAAGTCATTACAGGAAGGGTGACACAGAAGGGCAGTTTAAATGTCTGTAACTTTTTGAAAAGAGCCAAAAGACACAATGGCTTGATGTTAGAAAGCAGATATTATTATGTGAATGGAGACACGTGTGACCTGACCTCCTACTTATTAATAACATATCCACCTGTCAATGGATAAACATCAATTGATATGTTTATGTCAGTGTATATGATTGGGCTTGTCGGCAACACTTTCCTTGCTCAAGCTGGCATATCTGTAGGCTACAGTCACACAGTCTGAAGGCAGGGTAGACTAAGAACCAGGAGAACCCAGCTCAGATCCCACTGCAACTCCTTACGATCTTGAGCATGGGCAAGTCACTTAACCCTCAATTGTCTCAAGTACAAAACTCAGATCATGAACCCTCCAGGGACAAAGAATTGCCTATTGCAACTGAATAGACACTGCTTTAATAGCTCTCAGGCTTGCAGGTAGTGTATAAGAAATGACATTTTTTTTTAAACAAAGTGTCTAGGATGTCAAAGACAGCTTTGAATTTGTTAATATTATTGCTGTGATTTCACTCATCTATTTGGCAGGCCCTATTCAGCCCATACTGGTCAGTGATTTTAAAGCCACGGTTAGCCATGAGCTGAATTAGACCCCAATTACATTACATTAAATGACAGGGACTTATTAACTGCATATACCAGAAACAGTTCAATGCGGGTGCAAAAAAGAATCCAGGAGATCGGAAATAATTATTTGTTAACTTAATAAGATGCTGCTAGGGAATTCCATACCGATGTGGCCTGATAACTACGGAGGATTGATAACAATTTAACAGACGTAGTCCCACCACTTCTGGAAAACAGTAACATTTTTATTTCTAGAGATATGTACTCTATTACTATTCAAAGGCTGAAAAAAAATCTAGCTAAGCTCACTGACATATCCCTGTGAAAAAATTTAAAAATCAAAATACACAGCTTATTCAATGCATGGTCATGTTTTGGCGTCAGCATTCGAGATGCAAATGGAAGAAAAAAAATAGCTGAAACGGTAAAACAGGGAGACAAGACATTTTTTTTTTTAAGATATATTAGTGATAGGAAGAAGTGCAAAGGTGGTATTGTAAGACTCAAAGGTGAAGGGAAGGAATATGTAGAAGCTGATAAAGAAAAGGCTGAATTGCTTAACAAATATTTCTATTCTGTGTTCACGGCTGAAGCGTTGGGAGCAGGACCGCAGAAGACAACGTGAATAGGAGTTGTAGACCCTGATCAATTTTCAGAGGATTGTATTCGTGAGGAGCAAGCTAAAATAAAGGTAGACAAAGCGATGGTGTACATCTGAGGGTGCTGAAGGAATTTAGGGAAGTTCTGGTGGCTCCACTGACTGACCTTTTCAATGAGTCTCTAGAGTCAGGAGTGGTACTGGAGGACTAGAGAAGGGCGGATGTGGTCCCTCTCCACAAAAGTGAAAGTAAGGAAGAAGTAGGGAATTACAAGCCGGTAAGTCTAACTTCTGTGGTAAGCAAATTAATGAAAACACTTTTAAAACAGAGAATGGCGAAGTTTCTGGAATCCTGTGGATTACAGGACCGGAGGCAGGTCTTGTCAAACAAATCTGATCGATTTCTTTGACTGGGTGACCAGAGAATTGGATAGAGGGAGTGCGCTAGATAAATTGTATTTAGATTTTAGCAAAGCCTTTGACAGTGTTCCACACAGACGTCTAATAAATAAACTGAGTGACGGGCTGGGTCAAGAACTGGTTGAGTGGAAGGCAACAGAGGGTAGTGATCAACAAGCATCGCTCTGAGGAAAGGGATGCTACCAGTGGTGTGCCTCAAGGTTCTGTTCTTGGGCCTGTTCTTTTTAACATTTTTATAAACGATATTGCTGCAGGGCTGTTGCCTCTTTGCGGATGATACCAAAATCTTCAATAGCATAGAAACCCAGGATGGTGTAAATAACATGAAGAAAGACCTGGCGAAGCTTGAAGAATGGTCTGAAATTTGGCAGCTAAAATATAGGGCTAAACGCTAATGCTAACGCCTCCATAGCGCTTGTGTTAGTATTTTTTGTTTAGCACATGGTTATCGCGTGCTAAAAACGCTAGCATACATAAGAACATAAGAACATAAGAAGTTGCCTCCGCTGAGGCAGACCATAGGTCCATCCTGCTCAGCGGTCCGCTCCCGCGGCGGCCCATCAGGCCCATTGACTGAGCAATGGTCTATACCTATCTATACCCCCCAATCCCTTTTTCTTCTAGGAATCTATCCAAACCTTCTTTGAAACCATTTAGTGTTTTCTTGTCTACAACAGCCTCTGGAAGCGCGTTCCATGTATCTACCACCTTCTGAGTGAAAAAGTACTTCCTAGCGTTTGTTCTAAACCTGTCCCCTTTCAATTTCCCCCAATGCCCCCTTGTGCTTGTGGTGCCCCTTAATTTGAAAAATCTGTCCCTGTCTACTTTTTCTATGCCCTTCAGGATCTTGAAGGTTTCTATCATGTCTCCTCTAAGTCTTCGCTTCTCCAGGGAGAAAAGTCCCAACTGCTTCAATCTGTCGGTATATGGGAGATTTTCCATTCCCTTTATCAGTTTGGTTGCTCTTCTTTGTACTCCCTCAAGTACCGCCATGTCTTTCTTGAGGTACGGCGACCAGTACTGGACACAGTACTCCAGATGCGGCCGTACCATTGCACGATACAGCGGCATGATAACTTCCTTCGTCCTGGTTGTAATACCCTTCTTAATGATACCCAGCATTCTGTTTGCTTTCCTAGAGGCTGTGGCGCATTGCGCCGATGCCTTCAGTGTTGCGTCTACCATCACTCCCAGGTCTCTCTCCAGGTTACTAACCCCTAGTGGTGTTCCCCCCATTTTGTATGTGAACATCTGGTTCTTTTTCCCCACGTGCATGACCTTGCATTTCCCCACGTTGAAGCTCATCTGCCATTTTTCGGCCCACTTTTCCAGCTGCGTTAGATCCTTTTGGAGATCCTCGCAGTCTTCCTTGGTTTGAGCCCTGCTGTATAGTTTGGTGTCATCTGCAAATTTAATGACTTCACACTTAGTTCCCGCCTCTAGGTCATTTATGTAGATATTGAACAAGAGCGGTCCCAGCACCGACCCCTGCGGAACTCCGCTCGTGACCCCTTTCCAGTCTGAGTAGTGGCCCTTTACGCCAACCCTCTGCTTCCTGTTTGACAGCCAGTTTTTGATCCATCGGTGGACCTCCCCTTGTACCCCGTGGTTCCATATCTTTTTAAGCAGTCTCTCGTGTGGCACCTTGTCGTAGGTTTTTTGGAAGTCAAGGTAAATGATGTCTATAGATTCCCCTTTATCCACCTGGCTGTTCACTCCCTCAAAGAAGTACAATAAGTTTGTGAGGCATGACCTACCCTTACAGAAGCCATGTTGACTTGGTTTTAGCTGCCCATTTTTTTCGATGTGCTCACAGATGCCGTCTTTAATCAGTGCCTCCATCATCTTTCCCGGGACTGAGGTCAGGCTCACCGGCCTGTAGTTTCCCGGGTCCCCCCTTGCGCCCTTTTTGAAGATGGGCGTGACATTTGCTATTTTCCAATCCTCCGGGATCTCTCCGGTTTTTAAGGATAGGTTGCATATCTGTCGAAGTGGCTCCGCTATTACGTCTTTTAGTTCCTTGAGTACCCTTGGGTGAATGCCATCCGGACCCGGCGATTTGTCGCTCTTTAGTCTGTCAATCTGCTTGAGTACATCCTTTTGGCTTACCTCTAAATCGACCAGCTTATCTTCTTGGTCTCCTATTACGATCTCCTCGGGTTCTGGAATGTTGGTTATATTCTCCATCGTGAAGACTGACGTGAAGAACTCATTTAACCTGTCAGCTATCTCTTTCTCTTCTTTTACAACTCCCTTTTGGTCTCCATCGTCCAATGGTCCCACTTCTTCTCTCGCCGGTTGCTTCCCCTTCACGTATCTGAAGAACGACTTGAAGTTTGTTGCTTCCTTTGCCAGTCTCTCTTCGTATTCTCTTTTTGCTTTTCTAACCACTCGGTGACACTCTTTCTGGTGTTCTTTGTGCCCTTTTTGGTTCTCCTCTGTTTGGTCTTTTTTCCATTTTCTGAACGATGCTTTCTTGTCGCTTATCGCCTTCTTCACTGCACTTGTTATCCACACTGGGTTTTTTGTTCTATTTTTTTTGCACCCTTTTCTGAACTTGGGGATGCATATGCTTTGTGCTTCGTGCACAGTCTCCTTGAGTAAGGTCCAGGCTTTTTCTATGGATTCCGTCTTCCCTATGTTGCCTTTGAGCTTCTTTCCCACCATTTTTCTCATGGCATCATAATTTCCTTTTTTGAAGTTGAGTGCCGTCGTTGTGGTTCTTTTCCCCTTTGATGATCCAATTTCAAGCTTGCACTGGATCATGTTGTGATCGCTGTTACCTAGTGGGGGTAATACCGCCACCTCCTTTGCTGGCCCCCCTAGTCCGTTAAAGATTAGGTCAAGAGTGGCATCGCCCCGTGTTGGTTCCGTGACCAGCTGCTCCATGAAACAGTCCCTCGTGACTTCTATGAATTTTGTCTCTCTTGCGCAGTTTGAGTGCCCAATACTCCAGTCTATCCCAGGATGGTTGAAGTCCCCCATCACCACCACATTTCCGCTTCTGCATACCTGTTTCAGTTCAGCCTCCATCTCCTGGTCGATTTCTTCCGGTTGTCCAGGTGGGCGGTAGTACAGACCTAGTTTAATGTCTGCTCCTGCTCCTCCGTGTAGCTTAACCCATAGTGATTCCAGGCCATCCGCCCGTACTGTTGTTTCCGTCCTGGCTGATGGTATGGAGTCTTTTATGTACAGCGCTATTCCTCCACCCTTTTTATGTGTCCTGTCTCTCCTGTATAGTTTGTACCCTGGTATGGCCACATCCCATTGATTGTCCTCGGTCCACCACGTTTCTGTGACTCCAATTATGTCTAGGTCCTTATTGCTGGCTGTGATTTCCAGTTCTCCCATTTTGGCCCTCAGGCTCCTAGCATTTGTGTATAGGCAGTTTAAGACCCAGTTTTTTTGTCCTCTCTCTTTGTTTCCCTTGTGCTTTGGTATTCCTGCAGTTTCCCTTAGTAAAAGGAGCCCTTAATGTTAAGAAATGCAAGGTTATGCATTTGGGCTGCAAAAATCTGAGGGAATGGTATAGTTTAGGGGTTGAAGAACTTATGTGTACGACAGAAGAGTGGGACTTGGGTGTGATTGTATGTGATGATTTTAAGGTGGTCAAGCAGATTGAAAAGTTTATGGCGAAAGCTAGAAGGATGCGAGGGTGCATAGGGAAGGGTATGGCCAATAGGAAAAAGGAGGTATTGATGCCCCTGTATAAGACTCTGGTGAGACCTCAATTAGAATATTGTGTACCATTCTGGAGGCCGCACCTTCAAAAAGATAGAAGAAGGATAGTCGGTCCAAAGGAAGGCTACTAAAATGGTGTATGGTCATCGTCATAAAGCGAATGGGGACAGACTTAAAGATCTCAATCTGTATACTTTGGAGGAAAGGCAGAAAAGGGGAGATATGATAGAGACGTTTAAATAGCTAAGTGGCGTAAATGCGCATGAGTCAAGTCTCTTTCATTTGAAAGGAAGCTCTGGAATGAGAGGTCATACGATAAAGTTAAGAGGTGATAGGCTCCGGAGTAATCTAATGAAATACTTTTTTACGGAAACGGTGGTAGATGTGTGGAACAGTCTCCCAGTAGAGGTGGTAGAGTCAGAGACTGTGTCTGATTTCAAGAAAGCCTGGGTTAGACACATGGAATCTCTTGGAGAAAGGAAGAGATAATGGTTACTGCGGATGGGCAGACCTGATGGGCCATTTGGCCTTTATCTGCCATCATGTTTCTATAAGATCAGGTCCTCGCCAGATCCAGATGTTATGTGGATGCTGGCCAATATCTACTGTTGGTCCCTAACTGGATAAAGATAGGACTGCTTTATGTGCATTCTCATTATCCATATGTTCCATATTCACAAATTTGCTTATTCATGCAAAATAAAGTGTAACTCATTTTCACTTATTCATGGTCGTGCAGAGTGTGTTCCCATGAGAATGAAGATATTTGTAGAGCTGTGCGTGAATATTGTTACACCCAAAAAAATGTTTTTGCAAAAAAAAAAGTATGTATAAAATACATTTAGAAAATGTAGAATATAATAAGCAATCTGTTCTTTACAAGAAGGGTACATGACATCATGACTTTATGGTGTTAGGCAGCAAAACTTTACAATTAGCAGGGTCGCACAGGAACCTAACCTCCCTTTTCCCGATAGGCTCAATGGTTCCATATTCACGTTTTTGGAGTTCATGGGGTTTTCTAACCCCAGCAAATAGCGAGGACATCCTGTATGTTGACACTGGCATTGAATATGGCTGGCGTCTGAGTATCTTGTTTACTCATTCCAAAAATACTAGAACTAGGGGGCTTGTGATGAAGATACTAAGTAGCAGATTTAAAACAAACTGGAGAAAATATTTATTCACTCAATGTGTACTCAAACCCTGGAATTCGTTGCTGAACAATGTGGTAAAGTCAGATAGCTTAGCAGGGTTTTAAAAAGGTTTGGATAATTTCCTAAAACAAAAGTCCTTAGGCCATTATTGAGATGGCTTGGGGGAAATCCACTGCTTATTCCTAGGATAAGCAGCATAAAATCTATTTTACCTCCTGGAATCTTGCCAGGTACTTGTGACCTGGCTGGCCACTGTTGGAAACAAGGTACTGGGCTTAATAGACCTTCGGTCTCTCCCACTATGACAGCTAATAAAAGGTATGGAAAACTTGGAATACGAGGAACGACTTAAGAGACTGGGATTGTTCTCCATTGAGAAAAGGAGACTGTGAGGGGATATGATCGAGACTTTCAAAATACTGAAAAGAATCAACAAAATAGAGCAGGAAATAAATTATTTACAATGTCCAATGTGATAAGGCAAGAGGACATGGACTGAAGCGAAGGGGTGACAAGTCAAGAACAAATATCAGGAAGTTCTGCTTCACGCAACGAGTGATGGACACCTGGAATGCTCTCCCAGAAGAGGTTATTGCGGAATCCACCCTTCTAGGATTTAAAAGCAAACTAGATGCACATCTCCTTACGAGAGGCGTAGAGGGATATGGGTGACTAAAATTACACCAGGTGTACACCTGGCTAGGCCTCCGTGTGTGCGGATTGCCGGACTTGATGGACCGAAAGTCTGATCCGGAAATGGCAGTTCTTATGTTATATCTTCCAATTCAGCCCCAAAACTGCCCCAGCACTAACTGGACAGTGCTTGATGGTCAGAATGGATATTCAACCTAGTTAAAGCGCTGCTTAATATTTCCTCCTGGCCTTCTGATTGGAATTATTGTTCCTGTTTTTAGATCATTTAAACTGGCACTAATTTCACCAATATCTTAAAAATCCTCATGAGATCCAGGTGGAGGGAGATGGTCAATGTGTGCAAGCCAGGGCACTTGCCAGGGCAGTGATTCACCAGCAACTTTCTGCAGGCAAGTACTGAGAGCTGCTGGAAGGGGAGGAAGCCACTGTAGGAGGCTGGGAAGCTGCTGGATAAAGGGAGAGCTGCTACTGGACTTGGAGGGAGGTAGAAGGAGAGATGTTGCTGGGAGGGGAGGAGGGAAAGGGGTGGGAAGAGAGTTAATGTTGGATAGGGGAAGGAGGGAAGGGAGAAGGAAAAAAGGAAGGAGGGAAGGGAGAAAGAAAAAAGGATGGAAAGATTACAGGAGGGGAAGGGGGTCAGGGTGGAATGGAGAGAACAGATGAGGGAAAGGGGAGAGAGAGGAATGAGAAAGTAGAGAGAGATTGATGCTGGAAAGGGGGTCAGCAGAGAAATGAGAGAGGGATAAAGATGCTAGATCTGGTGTAGGAGAGATAAAAATGAAGAAAGCAGTGAAGCTGGAATGAATGATGTAAAAAGGAGAGAGGAGGCACAGGCTGGATGGACAGGGGAGAAGGGCATAGAAAGAAGTCTGATACATATGGAAGGGGGAGAGGGCAGACAGTGGATGGAACGGGCAGATGCTGGATTGAAGAGACAGGGCAGACGCTGGAAGGAAAAGAGTGAAAAGAAGATGAAAGCAGAAACCAGAGACAACAAAAGGTAGAAAAAAATAATTTTATTTTCTATTTTGTCATTAGAATATATTACATTTGAAATATATATCCTGCTAAAGACATAACTGGGGACTGCAGTATTCTGTTAGCATAATATTTCTATGTAGCATTCTATAATAACTTGGCTTCTTCAGTTTTCTTGATAGTAGAGGGGATATATCTGAAGGGGAGGGGAGACAGTGGTCTTGTTGCTCTGTGCTCTGTATATTTGTATTTATAAAATCACAATTGTTCAGAATATTGTTTCTTTTTATACTTTAATAAAATACGTTCAATATAAAATCATAACTGCGGCTTGTGCAGGTGGGATCAGATAGTTTGTGGGGACCGAGCTCACAGAGATGGAGTGGAAACTGGGTTTTTAAATTTTAGTCCTATTAGTTTGCCGGTCTGCAAAATAATTCTTTTTTTTCTGCCGGTCCACGGGTGTAAAAAGGTTGAAAAATACTAATTTAGAGAACTGTAGGCTGGTCTCTGAGTGACCCTTGCATGAACAAACAAGCAAGCTGCTTTTCCATAAGCTACTGGAGCATTTGCACGCAGCAAACTATTTAGATCTTTTCCAATCTGGATTTTGGCCTGACTGCAGAATCAGACCTGTGCTAGTAGATTTGCGGAATTGAAATTCCTTGCTATATCAGTAAAGAGGAAAGGTTTTTCTTAATCCCGTTGATTCAGTCTTCTGCTTTCCACACTATTGGCTAGTTCATTTTGCTGGCAGATCTTGGGGCATAATCAGGGATCTATTTGACCTTTAAATCTGTTCAATCAATATTTATTTAGAGTCATTCATTCTAAATATTTATATTCTGCATATCCTACAATTCTATGCGGATTACAAATTATTCAGGTCTGAAGCATTTTTTTCCCTGTCTGTCCCGGTGGGCTCACACTCTATCTAATGTACCTGGGGCACTGGGGGATTAAGTGACTTGCCCAGGGTCACAAGGAGCAGTGCAGGATTTGAACCCACAACCCCAGGGTGCTGTGCTCTAACCACAGCACAACACACTCCCCTCATTCAATATTAATATTAGCAAATACAGTTTCATTTGATTACAGTGAAATCCAGCTGTTCTGCCCATTGGATTCAGATTGTATTGGTTCTATTAATTCTATAAATAAATGTTCATAAACCGTAATGCTCTGGCTAAGGGGAGAACAAGCTAGGCTCACAGAAAGGAGAGTTCAGACAATCTAGTTCAAAGATGGTTATTTAGCTAACACTCATGGTTGGAAACGTACATTAAAACCCAAGTCATGTTTTGACTCTGCTCTCATCTTGGAAGAACGTATCACAGTTGCTTCTCAGAAACGCAGTACTGCATTTTTGCTGATTAGCCCAATGCTCTTCATTGCAAAGCCAGGGGTCCCTTGGCAGCCCCCCAGCAACCCTTTGTGGTTCCCTGACTCTTCCTTCCCTCCCTCACCTAGTTTTGCTAGTGCCACTTACATCCCTATCGGTTGCTCTCTACCTCCACTATTCAGTTATCTGTAAGTTTGAGGCACATGTTACCTACCTCATGTACTGAGAGAGCAGTGTAGGAGACTGGGTACTGATCAGCTTAAAGTCATGTGGTGGTAGAAGAAAACAGAGCACCTGTTTCAGAAGTGATGCTACCAACAATTCTATGGAGTAAATACAGGAGGATTAAAAAAAAAAAAAGTTAGGACAAGTTCCTGGAGGAAAACGCCATAAAATGCTGTTAACATAGATAGCTACTTATCGCTGGGATCAGTAGCATAGAATCTTGCTATTCTTTGGGAACTTGTGGCCTAGATTGACTACTCTTGGATGAAAGATACTGGGCTAGATGGGACTTCAGACTGACCCAATAGGGCAATTCTTAGCTGATGGGAGATCCAGCTCGAAAGGGTTGTAAGTGGAGACAGGATGATAAAGGCTGACTGATGGGGATGGAGATTGGGATTAGCTACGACTGAGCTAGAGAAAAGTGTGCTGGTGAGGGACGCTGAGGAACAGGGATAGAGAATGTATAGGGGGTAGATATTATTTTATGTACCCAAATTACTCTGGATGGGCCTGAGCAACCAGACCTACTGTATCAGAGGGGGAACCCCTCAGGACAGCTGTGTCAGTGGAGGAGGACTGCTATATGCTTTGTTCAGCAATGATCTTAGTTCTCACACTGAAGGGTTTTTTCCCCAGCATGGCAACCACTAGAGAAATAATGAAGATCACTGGAGTAGCCATTGGCAACCTTACCTACATGTCTGCTTTTAGACTCACAATGTATGCTTTGGCTGTGTCTCTAGTGGATTATTGCAACACATTATC
This sequence comes from Geotrypetes seraphini, assembly GCF_902459505.1. Lineage (NCBI taxonomy): Eukaryota > Metazoa > Chordata > Amphibia > Gymnophiona > Dermophiidae > Geotrypetes > Geotrypetes seraphini. The sequence continues at coordinate 29,947,587 of NC_047098.1, forward strand.
AGTGAGGCTTCCTTTGTGTAATATTCATAGGTTACAATGGGTCCAGAATGCTGCTAACAGGCAGGAAATGTTTTAGGGACAAGGTCATCCCAGTACTTTGCATTTTGCATTGATTTATCAGTCATAAATGTACACAGGGCTCGATATTCAGCCATCAGCAATCGGGGTTTTGCTGATTGCCGCCAATTATAAACCCAGAAATTCAATGCCGAGTCATATCCGGGCACCAAGTACGATATTTAACAGTCAACCAGCTATGTGTTATTGCATAAAGATAAGAACATAAGAATAGCCTTACTGGGTCAGACCCATGGTCCGTCCAAGCCCAGTAACCTGTCCTCAAGGTGGCCCATCCAGGTCACCAGTATCTGACCAAACCCAAGATGTAGCAATATTCCATGCTACCAATCCAGGGCAAGCAGTGACTTCCCCGTGTCTTTCTCAATAACAGACTATGGACTTTTCCTCCAAGAACTTGTTCAAACCTTTCTTAAAACCAGCTACGCTATCCGCTCTTACTACATCCTCTGGCCAGTTAAGTGATGAATATTGACAATTAACTGGCCAAGTGCTGACTCTTCCCCCTAAATGGCTGACTTTTAGTTGGGTGTTAACCAGCTATTCTCAGCAGCATGGACCGGTTAAATAGCTCCAGGCAGTGGTGTAGTAAGAGGTGGGAGGGTGGTTCGCCCCGGGCACTGTCTTCCTAAGGGCGCAGCACCCCCCCTCCGCTCCTCTCCTTGCTGTGTGCCGCTTGCCTTCCCCCGTACCTTTTTTATTTCTCCGGCGCGAGGTTGCTGCCCGCGCTTTCTCTGATGTCACTTCCAGGACCTGCGCCTCGGAAACGATGTCAAAGGGTGAACTGATACCAACATGGGCCTGCTGCTCACACTGGAGATGTTAAAAGGTACAAGGGAAGGGGTGTGTGCATGTGGCGGGGGGGAGGAGCACCACTGCCGCCCTGGGCACTGCTCATACTACTGTCATACCCTTACTACTGTCGCCAGGGCCAAGTTTGTAAATGAAAAGGAAGTGGAACTGTGGAGGCAGGGAAGCCAGTGACAGGAGCAATAGCAGAAGAGGGATAGGTGGAACAGACAGACTATTCTCTGCTCTGTTCTAGGCTTCCCCCTTCTTCTTTTCTTCCCTGCATGCATGCTGTCTGCAAGGGAGGCGAGGAAGCAGAGCACCCCTGCTGCTCCCAGGCCATTCCCCCATATATTAAGCCTTGAGTACTGCTGAAGATTAGCGGTTAGCCCTGAACAGCTGATTTAACCAGCCACATTTTCCGACAACAAAGATCCACCCACCTGCTAGGAAAGCTACATTACCTTCATGTTATATCTACACTGTAAACGCTGCAATTTAATCCATCCTATGTCTACTAAGGGCTCCTTTTATCAAGCCGCGCTATCGGGGTTAACGCGTGCGACTTTTAATCACGCGCTAACCCCCGCGCTGGCCAAAAACTACCGCCTGCTCAAGAGGAAGCGGTAGTAGCTAGCGCAGCTTGATAAAAGGAGCCCTAAGTCTGTATGTTATGGCTTCACTGTAAATGATGTAATCTAAACTAGAGGTTTGCACGGGAACGGGGATCGCGGGAATCCCACGGGTCAAGTTTCAAGTTTATTAAAATTTTTGATTAATCGCTTTGTCTTTTTTTCAAAGCGATGAACATACATATATATAAATAGAAATAGTTAATATTACAATATAAAAATAGAAATTAAAACATTAATTATACATGACCTTAAAAATTAATTTAAAAGAGAAAAACAAACAAACAAAAAAAAAAAACCCTAAATACATATTTAACAAAACATGAGTAAAGGGAAAAGGGGATAAGAACTACAAAATATAATAAAAAGAAGGTTGGGGAAAAACATAAGGTAGGAATTTTTTTTTTTTAAATTATTGAATTATTGTGATCCAAATTATGTTATTAATCAAAGGCGTCTTTAAAAAGGAACGTTTTTAAATTAATCTTGAATTTTTCAATATCATGCTCTTTTCTTAGGTAGATTGGCAAGGAATTCCACATTTGTGGAGCAGTAACAGAAAAGATAAATTGTCTTCTAGTATTTATAATTTTAAGAGATGGAATTGTCAGTAAATGCTGTTCGTTAGACCGCAATATTCTATTTGTGGAATAGGGAATCAGTGTTTTATAAATAAAAGCAGGAGTTTTAAAAACATTGCTTTAAAGGTAAGTAGACATATTTTATATGTTATTCTATGAGTTACTGGAAGCCAGTGAGCGTTCTTAAGAAGTGGCATCACATGATCAAATTTTTTTGTTGTTGTTATTAGTTTAATGGCAGTATTTTTTATTATTTGTAACCGTCTTATTTCATTTTGTGCAATTCCCTTAAAAAGGGCATTGCAATAATCGATTTTGGAAATTATTAAAGAATGTGTAAGAATATTTAATGATTTAGAACAAAGATATTGTGACAGGGAATGAATTTGACGGAGTCTATAGAATGATGCTTTGACAATACTGCCTATATTCCCGCAGGAATCTCCCCTTAACCCACGGGACTCCCACGGGGACCCCCCTCTAGCCAACAGGACTCCCACGGGGATGGAAGGCTTTGGAAGCAGGGTTCCTCCATATAATATAATGGACACGTCAGCCTTAGTAAAAGAGGGGGTTTATAAGTTAATTACCTGAACAGAAAACAAAAAAAGGGTTTCACCAAAGAGATTCCACAAGGAAAACAGCAGCGCAAACACAAAAGAAACTATGGAATTGATGATCCTGTCAGAAGTAATTGCTGCTTTTTATGGGGACGGGCGGGGATGGAGGTAATTCCTTGCGGGGATGGGTGGGGACGGAGAGGATCCTGGCGGGGACGGGCAGGATTTCTGTCCCCGCGCAACTCTCTAATCTAAACCCACTTGTCCATACTGTAAAATCTGTATTTCTCAGTAAAGCTTGTCCTACCCATACTATGAATGTACTGAAACCCGTTCTAGGCTCCTTTGGGAGGATGGGCTAAATAAATGACTAACCCCCTCTTCTACAAAGCTGCGCGGTAACAGCCCCAAAGCCCCATAGAGATTTAAAGGGCTTCGGGGCTGTTGCCTCACAGCTTTGTAAAAGAGGGGAGTAAATAAATAAATGAATCCCTTAAACCCCATAGAGTTTAAGGTTTATATGTTGACCTTCAGAACCTGCTTGTTACTTGTATGTCTTATACTTACCCATACTTAGTTGAAGGAATTCCCTTCAGTAGGAACTAGAACCAAGACATTATGCCTTCAACTTCAAACTTCCACTCACTGTAAAATACCTGTGTCCATGTTATTATTCTCTTTGTAAGACACTCCCTAACCCCTATCTATCCCATTTGTTCGGTCTGTCCTAATTAGATTGTAAGCTCTTCTGAGCAGGGACCATCTATCTGTCTATCACATGTTGAATATACAGTGCTGAGTACACCTTTCAGTGCTATAGAAATGATAAACAGTAGTATTTTTCCTGTGGTGAAATTGTTTTCAAAGAGAAGTTGACTTAAGAAGCAATCTGCCTAATATTTCAATGTTTATGCAAGAACTGTTTGTATTTTAAATGTGCCTTTGGGTTTTAATCTACTCAGTGTTTTATGATGAGTTTATTGGCCTCACTATTGGCAGTATTTTAATGTTTATTATTCTTTTTAACTTTTATACTGCTTTGAATACTGTTTGTCATGCTGACTGTTAATTTTTTTTTATTTTTATTTTTTAAATATTGCATATATATTGCTTTGCTTTATTTTAATCCAAGGTTTGATTGACTGCAACTCTAAAAGCAAATCACATCAGTTAGCAATAAACTAATGCTCATTTTGTGCCGTACACCACCTTGATTGTGTTAGTAGAAAGACAGTTTATAAAACTGAAGAAATATAAGAACTAAGCAGATCATCCTAATTCTGCGGAAAATGTCTTCCTGGCCACAATATGCTGTAGAACTGCAATATTTTGAATGTCTGGTATTGGTGATTGAGTGGGAGAAAGAAGAATAGAAACATATGCTCGGGGGTTCTTTAATTTGGTCCCGCAGTTTTACACACCACTTTAGAATTTTATGGCTGGCTTAAATTAGGATGCTGTATAAAAAGAAATTGTTCATAGATATGCAAGCCAAAAGGAGCCTAAGTACTCCAAAGCCCACATTTTCCTTTCTTCTTCCTGCCAGAGCAGAACGCTAGACCTTGTTGCTTGCTGCACAGCTGACCTTGGGGTTAGCTAATGCTTTTCTCACAATCAATCCTAATAGAATCAGCAGCCTGCGATGTTATCTGCTAATCAGATAAATGCACTCCATGCTTAGAGCTGCCCACAGAGAGCTGTCAGGATCTAATAATAACAATGACATCACTATGACACGCTGCTATCAAAATTGGAAACATTTTGTAGCATCCGACATTAATACCCTGCCAGCCAGTACTCCTGCACTATTCACTACTGTATCTCTTACTGGTGGAGAGAGCTGTGTAGATTCCCTTTATCGGTGCTTCTCCACCATTCCTTACAGCGCCTCCTACTGGGAAAGGCTGGGATTGGAAGATCTAAGAATCCTGTTGACTAGAGTAGCTCCTGCTGGGAAATGCTGAGACTGCAGGAATTAGGAGCTCCTCCTACTATTAATTATTTCTAGAGCGCTACCACTGTACAGGTCCCTGCTCTAAAGAGCTTACAATCTAAATAGCTCCTCACACATCTGCACAGTGCACACAGCCAGTACTCATTGTACTCACAAGTTTTTTCTAGGACAAGTTTATGCTGGGACTATAGGAGCTGAGAATATCCCCCACAACCAGCACTGTGTAACATGTCCCACAGCACCTCCAGCTGAGAGCAGGATTGTGCATTTATTTGAAACAAAATTGGAAAATGAAAGAAAACCCTGGCCCCTCTTGTCCCACCAGGCCCCCTGTAGCTTTGGACAGGCCCTTCCCACCCAATCTTGGCTCAGGCCTGCCCAGTCTCTCTCTTGGTGTGAGCATGTGGTGGCACCAGGGCCAGGTTGCAACGCTGGTCCCGCTTGCAGCAGCACCGTGTGAGCAGCCCAGTGTGCCGCTTCCAAGAAAGGGGGAGTCGCTGCAGCCACAGGTCTGGAGGTGGGGAACAGGCAAGGTCGAGGGTGTGTTCACACAGTCGCACTCCTCCAGGGCGGGCACACCCACTTTGGGCTCAGGCCTGCCCAAATTTAACTGTCTAGCTACAGTACTGTACAAGAATGTATTTTATATACAGGTGCAAGTTTGTGGAATTCTATTCCACAGGAGCTATGAGGTATGGAGAATTTTCTCCAGTTCTGAAAATTAAAAGTTCAGTAAAAAATCAAGTTAAACAAATATTTTTTTTTAAAATTTGATAAAAACCATATTTTTCCAATGGGATGGAAAAATTGGAAACTTGCTGAGCTAAGTATATAGCCCTCAATGGAGACTATAAAAATATCTGTTTAACCATCTATACCAGTGGTTCCCAAACCTGTCCTGGGGGACCCCCAGCCAGTCAGGTTTTCAAGATATCCCTAATGAATATGCATGAGAGAGATTTGCATACCTGTCCCTTCCATTATATGCAAATCTCTCTCATGCATATTCATTAGGGATATCTTGAAAACCTGACTGGCTGGGGGTCCCCCAGGACAGGTTTGGGAACCACTGATCTATACATTGATTTTGAATGGTAAGAATTAATTACAGTAGATCAGTGTTTCCCAAGTCAGTCCTGCAAGACCCCTTTGCCAGTCAGACTTTCAGGATATCCACAATGAATATGCATGAATGAAATTTGCATATAATGGAGGCAGTATATGCAAATCAAGTTCATGCATATTCATTGTGGATATCCTGAAAGCCTGACTGGCAAAGGGGTACTCCAGGATCGACTTGGGAAACACCGAATTAGATGATAGTACTTGCTTGTAGAATGAATTCATTTTCAGGTGCAGTGGCGTCCTACAATCACTGCACTTATGAATTTGGATTTAGCTCACTTATTTTTCCAGTTGTAGCATCAAGGTGAGTTACATTCAGGTATAGTAGTAGGTATGTTCCTGTCTAGAGCAGTTCTTTTCAACCCAGGCCTTGGGGCACACCTGCTAACTGTGATTTCAGAATATCCACCACAAATGTGCATAAGATAAATTGACTTTCTAGAGAGGCAGTACAATCAAATCTATTTCATGTGTATTCATTGTGGATATTCTGAAAGCCTGGGTGTGTATCAAGGACTGGGTTGCAGAGCACTACTCTAGGATAGGGTTACCATATGGCTCCAGAAAAAGGAGAACGGATTGAGACATCTGTTTTATTTCTACTGAAAGCAATGGAAGTAAAACCCGGATGTCTCAATCCGTCTTCCTTTTTCTGGAGCCGTATGGTAACCCTACTCTAGGAGTTACAATCAAGCTTGTACTTGAGGGAATAGAAAGGGTTAAATGACTTATCCAAGATCATAGGGAGATTCAAGCCAAGCTTCCCTGGTTCTTAGTCGTGCGCCCCCTGCACACATGCCCCCTCACCTACCCCCCTAAGTACTTCTTCAAATCTTCACCAGCAACAAGCAGCATCTCCTATCTGTTCATGCTGCCTCAGCCCTCCCTTTGATGTCACTTCCTGAACCTGCGACTAGGAAGTGATGTCAGAGGGAGAGCTGAGGCCGGCATGAGGAGATGCTGCTCGCCACCAGTGAAGATTTTAAGAGGTAAGTGAGCGGAGGGGAAAGGTGCCAGCTCCCTGGCCGAGATGGCGTCTGGGGCAGTCTACCCCCCCTCCCCCTCCTCTTGCTATGCCACTGGCTTTAAGCATTAGGTGATACAGCATCCTATCTCTGACAGTGGCCACAGTCCAGGAACAAGAACCCAGCAGATTCCAAAAAGTACATTTCCAGGGACAAGTCTACCTGGCTAATAATTTTTATGGCCTTTTCCTCCAGGAACTTGCTAAACCTCATTTGAACCCTGATATGTTAGCCACCTTGATCACAACCTGCAGCAACATATTTCACTGTTTAAATGCGCACTGTGGGGGGAAAAAATGTTGCAATTTGTTTTCAGTCTGTTGGTTGTTAGTTCATAGAGTGTCCTCTTGTTTTACTGTTTTTGAAAGATTAAGCAGCTGTTCCCTATTTAACAGTTTCATCCCACTCATATTCTCTCTCAAGCTCCAAGCTGAAAAGCCCTAACCCAGGGGTCTCAAAAGTCCCTCCTTGAGGGCCGCAATCCAGTCGGGTTTTCAGGATTTCCCCCAATGAATATGCATGAGATCTATGTGCATGCACTGCTTTCAATGCCTATTCATTGGGGAAATCCTGAAAACCCGACTGGATTGCGGCCCTCAAGGAGGGACTTTGAGATCCCTGCCCTAACCTGTTTTGACTTTCTTAATAAGAAAGGTGTTTCATCCCTTTTACTATTTCTGAGACGGGGCGACCAGAACTGCACCCAATCCAGTTGCAGTCACACCAGGGACCTATACAGAGCCACAATTGATATTCCCAGTTTTGTTCTCCATTCCTTACCAAATAACCCCTAACAATCTAGGGTCAATATTCAATAGCGCTTATCCTGGAACAGACTGCCCGAGTCATTATGTCAAGATCCATCTCTAGCAGTATTCAAATCCAAGCTAAAAGCTCACTTTTTCAAGGCTACTTTGAACTCCTAACTCCATCTTACCATTCTCTTTGAGAGAAACTCTCCAATCTCTATAGGTCCTGGTTGTTTGTCTAATTGAGATTGTAAAGTCTTCTGAGAATTGCCATACTGGGACAGACCAAAGATCCATCAAGCCCAGTATCCTGTTTCCAACAGTGGCTAACCCAGGTCCCAAGTACCTAGCTAGATCCCAAGGAGTAAAACAGATTTTATGCTGGTTATTCTAGGAATAAGCAGTGGATTTCTCCAAACCATCTCAACAATGGCCTATGGACTTCTCTTTTAGGAAATTATCCAAGCCTTTTTAAACCCTGCGCTACAGGATATGCTATCACCACGAGAGGCACAATCTGTAATCAGTTAGCCGGTGCCAGCACCTCTCCTCCTCACTGGAATCTTGCCGTGCCACACTAGTGTGCCACGGCACACATTTTGCAATACACTGACCTATCATTCTCTCTGCTTGTCAAATGTAAAGCACTGCATATGCCTTTCACCGTTATAGAAATGTTAAGTAGTAGTAGTGTAAAGTATGGAGCAGAGCATCCAGTCCTACACCCAGCATCACCCCCCTCCCCCATGGATGCTTCTCTCTCCCTCTCTCAACCCCTCTCCCTCTCTCTCTCAAACGCCCCCCCCCCCTCCCTCTCTCTCAACCCCCCTCTCTTGTTGGTGCTTTTTTCTTTTTCTGTCCTTCCAATCCCCAGCTCCCCCACGGGAGTCCCTGGACATCGTATACTTGGACTTCAGCAAAGCATTCAATAGCGTACCACAACGCAGGTTGTTGAGCAAGATGAGTTCTATAGGATTGGGAGACACATTGACAGCATGGGTTGGGGACTGGCTTGGAGGTAGGCTTCAGAGGGTGGTAGTGAACGGCACCCCCTCCGAAACGACGGAGGTGATCAGTGGAGTGCCGCAGGGCTCGGTCTTGGGCCCGATCCTGTTCAACATCTTCATAAGGTTGAGGGGCTTCGAGGTAAAATAATGCTATTCGCCTATGACACCAAACTATGCAATGTAGTAGGCAAGAACACAACAGACAAAAGCACAGTGCCTGACGAAAACTCAATGCCCGACAGTATGGTGCACGACCTACTCCTACTGGAGCGCTGGTCCAGGACCTGGCAACTATGTTTCAATGCCAAAAAATATAAAGTCATGCACCTTGACAGCCAAAATCCATGCAAGACTTACACCCTTAATGGTGAGATCCTAGCGAGGACTGTAGCAGAACGAGACTTAGGGGTGATCATCAGTGAGGACATGAAGACTGCCAAGCAAGTGGAGAAAGCTTCATCTAAGGCCAGACAAATCATAGGTTGTATACTTAGGAGTTTCGTCAGCCGTAAGCCCGAAGTCATTATGCCATTGTATAGATCCATGGTGAGACCCCATCTGGAATACTGTGTACAATTCTGGAGGCCGCATTACCGCAAAGATGTGCTGAGACTTGAGTCGGTCCAGCGAATGGCCACTCAGATGGTCTCGGGACTCAAGGATCTCCCGTATGAGGAACGGCTGGATAAATTGCAACTATACTCACTCGAGGAACGCAGAGAGAGGGGAGACATGATTGAGACGTTCAAATATCTCACGGGCCGTATCGAGGTGGAAGAGGATATCTTTTTTTTCAAAGGTCCCACGGCAACAAGAGGGCATCCGTGGAAAATCAGGGGCAGGACACTGCACGGGACACCAGGAAATACCTCTTCACCGAAAGGGTAGTTGATCGCTGGAATAGTCTTCCACTACAGGTAATTGAGGCCAGCAGCGTGCCTGATTTTAAGACAAAATGGGATCATCACAGCAGATAGGCAGCAGATCTCTTTACAGAGAAAGGTAGGGGAGGGGTATTGGGGTGGGCAGACTGGATGGGCCGTGGCCCTTATCTGCCGTCTGTTTCTATGTTTCTAACCTCCTCTCTTGCTGTTTCTGTCTCTCTCCTCCCATCCAGCATTTCCATGCTCTTTCTCTATCACTCTCTCCTTAATACTTCTCTAGCCCTCCATGCTGTTTCTCCAGCCCTCCCTCCCTTCCTTCATGCTGCTTCCCCCTCATGATCTCTCTAGCTCCTGACTTCTCCACCTACTTTCTCCCCAGGCCCAGCCACTGTAATTGCTGGCAGCAGCAATGAGATAAGCCTGCTACTGCTGGCCTGTCCTGGAAGCCACCTCTCTGCAGTGACTTCCTGTTCCTGCATAGGCAGGACCTGCAGAGAGGTGGCTTCTGGGGCAGGACCTCCTCACTCACTGTTCCACACTCCTCTGAATCTTACAACTTTCTTCTAATCTCTTACTGACATCCTTCTCAATGATATAGGATCCCCTTCCATTTTGTGCTTCCATTTTGTGCTTGTGCCCCCTTGTAGTTGGGATTATTTTTCCCTTCATGCGTAATGTGACCATTTATTTTTTTCATCAAAACGGGACATCTATTAATTGTCACTCCCACCCCAATCCTGCCCTAGCCTCACCCCCAATTTCTTCCATTCATTTTTCACGTACACATAATATCTTATTAATTCATAATGGTTACCATAAAATAAAAAAAAAACACAAAGCACACTATACGCAGAGAAAATGTTAATTATCATTTATATTTGGGGGGTTTTCAAAGATGTCAAGGCAGATGACTTTAAAATATGCAATGTCACCTCAGTAACTATAGAAAAATAGACAAATATAGTGCAAAATATAGGCAGCAGATATAAATTCTCAAAACTTACACATTTTGATCACCAAATTGAAAATATTATAATTTTTCCTACCTTTGCTGTCTGGTGATTTCATGAGTTTCTGGTTGTGTTTCCTTCTGACTGTGCATCCTTTCTTTCATTTCTTTCTGCACTCAGGCCCAACAATTGTCCCTTTCTATTCCCTCCCTCCTTCCCTCCCACCCTCCTTCCTTCCCATGTTCTTAGTGCCCCTTCCCATGTTCTTAGTTCCCCTTCCCATGTCTTTAGTGTCCCCAGTGCCTCCTTCCCATGTCCTTAGTGCCCCTTCCCATGTCCTTAGTGCCCCCAGTGCCTCCTTCCCATGTCCTTAGTGCCCCTTCCCATGTCATTAGTGCCTCCAGTACTCCTTCCTATGTCCCCCACTGCTTTCCAGCCTTTGTTCCACCCCCTCCCCCGAAGCTAGCCTGCCTCCCTCCCTCCAGCGCTAAAGCCTGCCCCCCCGGACTGGCCCCCACTGTTGCTGCCTACTGCCGCTTCAAACATCCCCCACCCCCTGTCCGCTGCCGCCCGCTGCACCTAAAGCGAAGGAAGATCCAGGCGCCTGCCCACAAACCTTCTTCCCGATGTCAATTCTAACATCAGAGAGGAAGTTCCGAGCCAGCCAGGCAATGATTGGCTGGCCTGGAACGTCCTCTCCGACGTCAGAATTGACGTCGGGAAGATTTGTGGGCTGGCACCTGGACATTCCTTCGCTTTAGTTGCGGCGATCGGCAGCGGACCGGGGGGGGGGGGGGGTTTGAAGCTGCGGTAAGCAGCAGCAGCAGGGACCGGTCGGGGGGGGGGGGGGCAGGCTTCAGCACTGGAGGAATGGGAAGCAATTGCCTGCCCCGTTGTCCCCACACACAGCTTCGGGACGCTGTCCCTGAAAATGGGACATTTGAGCGTCCCGAAGCTGTGCATGGGGACAACGAGACAGAGGATCTAAAAAGGGGCAGTCCCGTTCAAAATGGGACGTATGGTCACCTTATTCATGCGTCACTTTGCACTTGACCTCTGACACTTAGATGCCCAGCCTCCTAGTCTCACAAGATCCTTTTGCAGTTCCTCACAAAAATTTCTGCCATGTTAACTACCTTGAATAAGTTCATGTCACTTGTAGATTTGATCACCTCATGTGTTGCTTCTTTCTCCAGATCATTTATGAATATATTAAATAGCACAGGCTGCAGGACGGTACCATGGGACCTTCCATTATTGACCTTTTTTCATTTGGAAAGCTACTTAGTCTTATTGTCTGTTTCCAGTCTTTTCATCAGTTTCTAGTCCACAATAGGACATCGCTTCCTATCCCATCACTTTTTAGTTTCTGAGGAACCTGTCAAATACATTCTGAAAACCCGTGATCACTGCTTCCACCCATATTTTGACTACAAGGATTGTGCGCATTTAAGTTTTTCAACCTGAAATCTTTGGAGAAGGAACCGAGAATTTTAGGCAGTACCGTCTTTTGTAATGATTTGAAGATAACTGGTCACCTCAGTCTGGGGTTGATATTCTTAGCAGATGGCAGCAGAGGAGATACCCTGAGGTGATATCCCAAATTAGACAAGCAGAGAACATGTGCTGTATGGATTTAATGAGTAGAAACCTGATGGAGGAGGAAGAGGGAAATCAGCCCACATAAAAGATTAAGGCAAAAAAAAAAAAAAAAAAAGGCAAGAATAAAAGAGGCAATGGAGAATCTCAGCTATTCCTTCCATGCGCATCTTTATTCAACTCAAGAGTTCATTTCGAATGTGCTCTTTTAAGCTGCTCTGTCTGAAGGTATGGGGAAAAAAGAAAAAAAAAATATATCCCAGGGAGACGCAACCTTCAAAGCCCACCTCCCAGACTGGAGAGATAGAGAAAGGGGAGTCCATACAAATGAGCAATTATGTTTCCGAAACAGCCCTGCGCTGTGAGGAAGAGGAAGAAAGAGTCTCAGAGGAAAACTAGTCTGTTGCACTGCACTCATTGCTGTCTGCCTCCCCTTCCACAATCTGCAACCTCTTCTTCCTGGCATCTTAAGTCTCTCCCTTTCATTCCATTCCTCTCTTCTCTCCCCCACCATCCCTTTCTTTCGCTTCTCCCTCTCCTCTTTCTCTCATTTTTTCCTGGTCTGTTCTTCCTCTGTTGCCTTCTCTTCCTTTCTGCTCCTTGTCTATTTTTTCTCTTTACCCTAAAGTGATAACAATTATGGTGGAGTATTGGATATTTATATTGGTTCTTTATTGTAAAATGATTAACTGATTAATAATTTAATGTAATATGCTTGTATTTTATTTATTTACATTTATTTCATGCGGAATGTAATGAAGCTCACTGTGAGTGACAACGTAATAAAAAAAAGAGTAGAGATGTTTTTATAAAGCATTTCTGCAGCTAGTTTCAGGTGCTGCTATTGAGTACTGGCTGCATAAATGTTTTTATTTAAATTTGCTATCCCTCTAAATGTATCATTTTTTTGCCATTTTAAGTCATAAAAGAAGTGCCGTATAAATAAAGTGGGGTGGGATTAGAGGCGTGCACAGTGGGGTCAAAAGATATACAGACAGGGCTAGATTCTTTAAATGATGCTGAAAATTAGGTGCTGGGAAAAATATGCACTCGGGGCCTGATTCTATAAATGACGCCTAAAAAAAAAATCAGAATGGAGTGTGTGGTGCAGTAGTTAGAGCTACAGCCTCAGCACCATGAGGTTGTGGGTTCAAATCTCTTGCGGCTCCTTGTGACCCTGGGCAAGTCACTTAATCCCCTGTTGCCCCAGGTACATTAGAGTGAGCCCGCTGGGACAGATAGGGAAAAATGCTTGAGGCACGGAGGAGAGGTGCCAACGAGGAGAAGAGACACAGTTGCCGGCTGACTGCCTACAGGATGTGCTTCTCGCCGCTAGAGGCATGTTCTGTAGGAAGTCAGCTAGCGCCGGTGCCTCTCCTCCATGTTAGTGTGCCTTGGCACACAGTTTGCAATACAGTGGGGTATATGAATATATCTTTGTGCAATTACTGAATACTGCCACCAGTCTATATATCATAGCAGGAACCAAAAGAGTCACATGGCTTATTCCCTTCTATCCTCTACCTGTTTTCAACCTCAAGAGTGGCCAAGGTGCACCCTTGAACTTCACCAGCCAATTATCTGGTCTTGCTAGTTGCCACCTTCACATTTACTAGTCTGGAGGGGAGGAGAAGAGAGGGACAGAAGGCCCCCTCCTGTCCTCCCCTGTCAGGGAAGGGTTAATGGCACCAGGTTACTCTCGCCCACCTGGGCACTCTGGCTCAAGGGCTCCTATTACCAGTGGTGTGCCACAAGGTTTGGATCTGGGGCCAGTTCTTGTTGGCACTTTTATAAGCCTTATTGACAATGATACCAAAATCTGTAAAAGGGTAGACATCCCTGATAGTGTGGATAACATGAGGAAGAACCTAGTAAAGCTTGATGAAAGATCTGGAATTTGGTAACTAAGATTTAATGCTAACAATTGCAGGGTCATGCATTTGGGCTTCAAGAACCTGAGGGAACAGTACAGTTTATGGGGAGAAATACTTTGCATAAAAGAAAAGCAGGACTTAGGGATGATCATAACTGATGATCTTAAGGTGGCCAAACAAGTCGAAAAAACAATAGCAAAACCAGAAGGAGCAGAGGGAGAGTAATGACCAGCAGTAAAGTTCGGATTGTATAAATCTCTGGTGAGAGATCCCATTTAGAGAACCATGTACATTCAAAAGATAAACAAGATGGTGCCAGCCCAGAGGGTAGCTACTAAAATGATCAGTGGTCTTTATCATAAAGCATATGAGGACAGACTTATGAGGAGAGAAGGAATATGATATATGTATACCCTAGAGGAAAGGAGGGACAGGGGAGATATGATTCAGACGTTCAAATACTTGAAGGGTATTAACATAGAACAAAATCTTTTCCAGAGAAAGGAAAATGGAAAAACCAGAGGACATAATTTGAGGTTGAGGGGTGGTAGATTCAAAGGCAAAGTTAGGAAATTCTACTTTACGGAGAGGGTAGTGGATGCCTGGAATGCGCTCCCGAGAGAGGTGATGGAGAGGAAAACTGTGACTGAGTTCAAAGAAGCGTGGGATGAACACAGAGGATTTAGAATCAGAAAATAATATTAAATATTGAACTAAGGCCAGTACTGGGCAGACTTGCACGGTCTGTGTCTGTGTATGGCCATTTGGTGGGAGATGGGCTGGGGAGGGCTTCAGTGGCTTGGAGGGTGTAGATGGGCTGGAGTAGGTTTTAACGGAGATTTCGGCAATTAGAACCCAAGCACAGTACCGGGTAGAGCTTTGGATTTTTGCCCAGGAATAGCTAAGAAGAAAAAATTTAAATTGAATCAGGTTGGGCAGACTGGATGGACCATTCGGGTCTTTATCTGCCGTCATCTACTATGTTACTATGTAAATACTTCCTTGGTATGAATACATAGGAAGCAAATCTCTTTCAATTGAAAGGAAGCTATGGAACGAGGAGACATAGGATGAAGGTGAAATGGGTTAGACTCAGGAGTAGTCAGAGGTAATACTTTTTCACGGAAAGGGTGACAACATTTGTGGAGATGAAAACTTAGGGTTACCAGATTTTATGATTGTAAAATCCTGACCCCTGGCCCCACTCCCAGGCCCGCCCAATTCCGCCTTGCCCCCTCAACCTGTTCTTGTACTCGGAGCTATATCAGGAGGGCATCTGCCCATGCGCAGGTGTGACGCGATGACATCACACACATTCCTGCATGCACGCGACATCACCGCGTTGCATCGGCGCAAGCGCAGACACCCTCCTGATGCAGTCCCGAGCTGGAAGCTTTTCAAAACCCTGAATTTTATTCTTTTTATTATTATTTGAATTGTACCCTTCCCTCACCATTTTTGGAATTTTGTTAAATCTTTACTATTTTAGTAATTGTTTACTCAGGTACTTTAGCTAGATTGTGAGCCTTCGGGACAGCTAGAGAAGTTCTAAGTACCTAATTTTATTGTAACCCGTTCTGGGCTCCTGGGGAATTCGGGCTATAAAAATGAATGAATAAATACATAAATTTGTAACCCACCTAGAACTCCAGGATTTGGCGGGATCTAAGTCTTAACATAACATAACAAAGTGCTGGGTTTTGAAAAGCAGTCCGGACACCCGGACATGGCTGGGTAAATCTGGACATCTGATAACCCTATAAAAACTATATCTGAATTCCAAGAAGCTTGGGATAAGTACATAGGATCTCTACAGGGGAGGAAGGGCTAGTGGATGTTATGGATGGGCAAACTGGATATAGGCCATATTGGGCCTTAATCTGCCATCATTTTCTCTGTTTTGATATAATCAATAAAAATAAAAACAGAAGTTATGAAAAATGTAAACTTAAACAACACTTAGATCTTCAAGACAACCAGTATTACGTTGAACAACAACTTTCATCTATCTGAAAAGTAAAATGTAAAGAAACAAAACTATGCATAGAATCCGGGAACATTACTACTATTTATTATTTCTATAGCGCTGAAAGGTGTATGCAGCGCTGAACATTCTAAAACACAATGGACAGTCCCTGCTCAGAAGAGCTACCAATCTATGTTGAATCAATTTTTTATTTTCAAACAAAAATCCAACCAACAAAACGCCAATATCCAAAAAACAATAGAAGGAAAACCAAATACAAAGCAGCCAGATCCAACAATCCCAGCCCTAACCCCAACCTCCTGATCCAAAAGCAAAGAGAAACCAAAATGCAGTAGGCTTGGACTCTTATAGCCCACTGCCAAGGAATAATATCGAAAACCATCACCCCCCAAAAAAAAAAACAAACTCAAAACACAGAAATAAGGTTCGCGTCCTCCTACGCACCTCTGGCACCCCCGCGAGAACAGTATAGAGAGCTCCAGCCCTGGAGAGGTTACAAAGAATTCAAAATGTCACTCCGAGCCCTTGGTGATAGAGATTGGAGATAGGAGTCCCAAATCTGAAGAAACTGTCGTTTTTGTCGTAAGCTGTGACAACACATCCCTCCGTTCCAGCAGCAGCAGAGCATGCAAACGATTCCTCCAAGCCCAAAAGGAGGGTAAAGTGTCACCAATCCACACAGAAAGAATCACCTTCTTCCCGAAGGTGCCCACCCGCCGCATAACTGACGCTAAACCCGACTAGATAAACAAAAGGCCTCATATTTATCCAGCAAAAGATCAGCCGCAGAAAGAGGGAGCGTACAACCCAAAATACCCTCCACGTAAGAAAAGACCTGCCTCCAAAAGCGTTTAATTTTCACACAGGACCAAAAAACATGGATAAACGAATGGGGCTGTAGGAGACACTTAGGGCACAGAGGTGAATCCGCATAACCCGAGAAATATAACTGATGCTTTGTAAAATAGCCACGATGAAGTACCCGAAATTGACATTCACGCAGATCTGCGTTAACAGAGACTCCAAGGATCCGTTTAATCAAAGAAGGGAGATCCAAAGCATCGCACGCTATCCCCAGATCTTGACATCAACGTGCTTGTAACGCTGCACAATCGGTCTGTCCCATAAGATTACGAAAGTCCTTATAGAGACGAGAAACCGTAAACCCAACCTCCAAATAGGGATCCAGAAGTACCGCAAACCTGTCTTCAATTGGAAAAGTTCAAGCGTCCTGAGGGAGAGACCGAATATAATGATGAAGTTGCCGAAAAGCAAAAAAATCCTCAAGGGAAAAAACACCAGACGCACAAAGATCAGTCCAAGATAGTAAAGAACCATCAGCCTGTAATACGTGGGTAAGCAAGGTGAGGTCCCGCGACGCTAATTTACAAAAACTAGCATTCTCTATTCCTGGGCGGAATTGTAAATTCCCTTGAATAGGTAAATATCTAGAGATCTAGGGATTACCGTTCCATAATTTCAACACATAGGACCATATTATGTGCAAGGAGTTCAACAACAAACCACCCTTAGAGCTTACAATCTAATTTAGACAGGGCATATCAGGGTTGGGGAGATTTTGGTGGGTAAGGTATCTGACAGCAGTGAGTGGGAGTTAAGAGTTGAAAGCAGTTTCAAAAAAGTGGGCCTTTAGCTTGGATTTGAACACTGCCAGGACGACGTATTGATTCAGGCAGCCTGTTCCAGGCATACGGCGCCGAAAAAAAGAAGGGAAAGAGTCTGGAGTTGGCAGTGGAAGAGAAGGGTACAGATAAGAGGGGCTTGCTCGATGAGTGGAGATCACAGGGGAAGGGAGGAGCATGGGGGAGGTAAGTAAGTGAAGAGAGATAGCGGCATTTATATGAAATGCTATTATTTCATATAAATGCCTGAATCTTCTACCCCCTAATTCTCTTCTGTCCCCCCCTAACACATCAGGTAAAGATTCATCTTCTGTCTTCCAAACAGCTTACTTCATTTTTCTAAATTTTAAATAATCTTCTATCTTTGCTCCTGTAGTGGCAATGAATTCCATAAACCAGAGCCTATACGACAAAATGCTCTGGCTGTACGTCCTTAGATTTCTACTTTCTCTTCTTGCCCAGTTCCTTTGGGGTTCTTAGAATCTAGAAACGTAAACCAGAGTACAAGATGTTGCAGCGGGGTCTTTATTATTTGTAAGGCACAGAGCATTTCAGTTTATAGGAGAGGAAACCCTGAACTCAGCAAAATAAAAAAAACCGCCCTCTAAAAGAGCTTTCCCGTTCTTTGTCTCACTCTCTGCAGCTGTTTTCACCACCCCCTTTCATTCTTATTTTCCCTTTCTCTTTCTTTCCCTCCCTTCTTTCATTTCTTTCCCTCTCTGCACATTAAGCCGATCTCCACTTGAGACCCAGATGCTGTTTGCATCCAGTGAGAGCTTCTGAAATTGTATGTCTTCAGCACTTTAAATATCTAGGGCAATGCAGACCAGGAGCAGAGTGAATATTTAAAGTCTCATTTGCATAAAGCTGCTGAAAGTTACAACTCATTGGAGCCATTCACTTGTTTCCCTGTAAGCAGAAATCTTCAGGGCTTGACATTGAGCTGCTATGGACATAAAAACGTTTTTTTTGTGGGATGAAGCACACGTGAATTTCTGACTTCTTTCTGGCTAGGAATGAAATCTGCTCTTTGAGCCATGAGCTGGGGCCAGTTTCTTTCAAAGAAACATGATGGCAAATAAAGTGTAGTTACTTACCTGTAATGTAGGTTCTCCGTGGACAAGCAGGATGAGTCAGCCACATATGGGTGTTGTCCCAACAGCTCCCAATTTGCGGATAAGCTCTCCATTAGCTCAGAGAGATTTTTTTTTTTTTTTCTCTCTGAGCACGTGCAGTGCCCGGGCCCCACTGGGCATGCCTGAGCCCTACCCATTTCTCCCTGCTTCCCCCTAATCCCCAGTCTTTAGTTTCTGCCCGTTCCCATCGGTCGGATTTTCTACAGCTCTCCATTACAACTTTTCTACTCATCACCTTGAAGATGCCTGAATCATCTAAAGAAACAACTGGGATGCAGGAGGAGGATGAAAACACTGGATCCTCATGAATTGTGCGCCCACTGATTGGATCTGGCGCTCGAGGTTTCTGTGTTGCTTGCATTGTGCGCACAATCCAGTCTGCCCATCTGCAGTATCCACTGTCTCTTCCTCTCGCTAAAAGATCCCACATGCCTCTACCACGCTTTCTTGAATTCACAGTCTTGGGACCAGATTCACTAAGCTGACCGATCATGTCCCGACCAGTTTGAGACCCCGACCTGATTCACTAACCTGCCTCCTGATCCGATCCACGCCCGATCTGATTCATCCATGCAAATGAGGGGAAACGACATGCAAAGCAGGAAGGCAGCGATTCACTATAAAGAAAAAGGAACACCGATTGGGCTGGCCCATCCCTAAACAAGCGACTGCTTACGTCCCTGCTGACTCTCCTGCTCCATGCCGCCCTGAAATCCCAGCCAACTTTCCCCAAAAGTAAACCGCCCTGCTCTCTGCCCCGACTCTTCTGCTCCATGCCGCCCTGACTCCGTGGTTTTAACCCGCGGGTTAAAGCGGGGCTGCACTACGGCGTGTTCTATTAAGTTTCAGAACATGCCGCAGTGCAGCCCCGCTTTAAACCCAAGGATTAAAACCACGGGCTCGCAAAAAGTACAGTGAAGGGCTCGCGAAAAAGTAAAGCTCTTCCTTGCGCAGAGAGCATGCGCAGACTACAGACAAAGAAGATGGTCTGCGCGCGCATCAGGATTGCTCTCCAGCGATCTGTATAGAAACATAGAAATAGACGGCAGATAAGGGCCCACGGCCCATCTAGTCTGCCCACCTTAATGTCCCTCCCCTACCTTTGCCCTGTGAATAGATCCCATATGCCGATCCCATTTGGCCTTAAAATCAGGCACGCTGCTGGCCTCAATCACCTGTAGTGGAAGACTATTCCAGCGATCAACCACTCTTTCAGTGAAAAAGAATTTCCTGGTGTCACCTCATAGTTTCCCGCCCCTGATTTTCAACGGATGTCCTCTTGTTGTCGTGGGACCCTTGAAAAAGAAGATATCTTCCTCCGCCTCGATGCGGCCCGTAAGATACTTATAGGTGGAGGGCATGCCTTCGATCGGCCTACTTTGCAGGTGGGCGCATTGTGAATCGGGTGCTCGGCCACGGATCAGGTGGGAAAAGGGAGGTTAGTGAATCTGGCCCTTGGTCTCCACCACCTCTGCTGGAAGGTTATTTCACAGCATATTCTTGGCACTGTGACTGAGAAATTTGTCCAGTTGAAGGGGTTAACACCCTGACAAACACCTTGAAAAGAACCAGGAGGAAAAAACTTATGCTTTAAAGAAAAAAAAACAACCCACTTACAGGAAACAGTTTTGCTAAACCGCATTAGGTGTTAAGGTAGGAGTTTGCAAATGTCAAACAGTTAATGCAGAGCCTCAGCACACACTAATGTCCGTG
Organism: Geotrypetes seraphini; assembly: GCF_902459505.1. Classification (NCBI taxonomy): domain Eukaryota; kingdom Metazoa; phylum Chordata; class Amphibia; order Gymnophiona; family Dermophiidae; genus Geotrypetes; species Geotrypetes seraphini. The sequence continues at coordinate 29,967,873 of NC_047098.1, forward strand.
TGAATCACCTAACATGAAAGGGGACATTATGGGCAAGGATTGTGCCTTGCAGCTGATGTGGAGGTAGTTGCTGTGCATTAAGTGTTAATGAGGCAGATAACGTGACACTGTTAACGCTGTCTCAGCAGGTGTAGCTAACAGCATCGTGTTATCTGCAATGAAGACAAAGTGTGTAAAAATCTGTTCATTCTTCTTAACAGAAAAGAAAACTGATGGGAATGTTCCACCCCCCCCCCCCCAACACACACACACACACACACTGCAGAGGTTGCACAGTTCCCCATATTAATTTGGGCAAATACCGCATGGTAACTGCATAACTCTACTCCAAGATAGTAAAATAGACCCCAGTAGAGAGCAGATTTCAGCAGTGGGGCCATGATATAACTTTAAAAAGATAAGAAATTCATTTAAAGTTATGCATATTTTCAGCCATGTACAGTGGCATACCTAGCATATGACACCCAAGGCCCGACATTTTTTTTTTTAAAACACCCTCCTCTATATCAAAAACATGATTTTTACTAATAATCATCATCAAATTAAAGTTAGTCCAATAAAAGGATCATCTTATTTCCATTTTCTATTTATAAACATTTATCAACACAGATACAAAACTATTTTATCCTAAAGAAAAAAAAAAGTTTTTTTAATATAAATTTTTTTCTACCTTTGTTGTCTCAGGTTTCTGTTTTCCTTACCTTCTCATCACTCTCTTCCTTCCACTGTCTGCCCTCTCTCTGCCCCTTTCTCATGGCATCTTCTCTCCTATGCCCCTTCCAGCAACTGTCTGCCTCCCCTCTTCCACCCCAATTAATCTGACATCCATTTAATTCCCTTCCCTCTCCTCCTCAAATGGTCTGGCATATCTTCTTTATTTCCCTGTCCCCCTCCCCCACTATGGTCTGGCATTTCACTCTCTTCTTTCCTTTCCCTTTCCTTTTCTTCCCTCGTCTTCCTTCTCAATTTATTTTCTGCATTAGTCTAGATTAAATTATTTCTTACTATTCAGCCCTCAATTTTTCTCTGTCACTGTGTCTACCATCAGCTTGCCACCTCTTTCCCTCTTCCCCTCCAATATTTCACTAACTTTATCCTCTTCCCCCATCCAGCATGTGCCCTTTTTTATTTATCCCCGCCTTCCATCATGTGCCCTCTTTCTCTACTCCTTCCATCCAGCATCTTCTCCTCTCTACTTCCATCCAGTGCCTGTCCCATCTCTACACTTCCATTCAGTGTCTGCTCCTCTGCTTTTCTCCTCCCCACTTCCATCCAGCATCTGCTTCCTTCTCGCTCCCATCCCCACTTCCATCGGCACCTGCTCCTTCTCTTTCCCTTCACTTCCATCAGCATCTTCCACCTCTCTCTCCCTCAACCCAATTCTATCTAGTATCCTTCCCCCTTCTGTCTCTCTTTCTCTCTTTCCCTCTCCCTGCACCCCAATGCCATCCAGTATCCTGCTCCCTCCCCTCCCCTCCACTGCATTATGTTTCTTGAACCAGCAGCAAAAGCTGTAAACTTAAATGCAGCCATCGTGGAACCTTCCTGCACCTCCCTGCGGCTGCTGGCTCTGCTCTGGAACAAGGAAGTGACATCAGAGGGAGTGGACCGGCAGCTGCAGGGAGTCACAGGAAGGCCCCAGGGCAGACTGTCCCCACCCCACCCCAGTACACCACTGGCCATGTATAAGTAATATTGCCACTAAAAATTCCTGTGTAACGTAAATGGATTTGTGTTCTGATTACAATTATAGGACTTGTCAGCACTTATAATTTAACCCTTTGATCTATAATTTTGTGTGCACATGTTATGGAATAGTACTAATTATGCATGCTTGTTGAAGGCCCGACGGGTTTTTGAAAGTCCATCCGGGGGAAAAAAAAAGAGGCCATGTCCGGGTTTTCCCGGATGCCTGGTAACCCTAGCTTAGAAGGAATAGTGGCGTGCAGCATCCTAGCACTTAAAATTTTGGTGACCTTTTCAGAATTACCCCCTTAGGGCCTGATTCTAAATGCAGTGCCCCAAAAATCGGAACCGACTAGAATGTGGCTTAGAGCAATTCTACAAGGTGCACTTACCTTTTATAGAGTCACGCTAAGAAACCAGTGCATCGCATAACTTGTAGGTGTACCTAGTTAGGCCAGCTAAAACCAGACCTAAATGCCTGCACCTAAGCTACCCGCAGATTAGGCATATTCTATAACACTGCGCATAACTTTTAGGAACACCTACAGCCTGACTCCTGACAGATATAAACTTTCCAGCCAATATTCAAAGTGATTTGACTGGGCATCACTGACTAAGTGGTGATATTCAGTGGCACTTAACTGGACAGTGACGGGCTGCCCAACAAAATTGGGCAGGTCAGGGGCAGTACAGAGATCGGCATTGGTAGGATTACCATATATCTGGGGAAACCTGGAAATATCCTCTTTTTAGAGGACTGTCCGAGTCAGGGCCGCCATCAGGGCAGTACTACCGGTCCTGCATTCAGGGGCCCGGAGCTGACAGGGGGCCTGGGCTCCCCCAGGGTCCTAGGCAGTGTTCTAAGGCAGGGGCGCCAGTAGCTCGCCAAGGCAAAGTGAGTCGATCACCCAGGACTCACTTTGTCTTGGCGATCTAATCTATCGGGCCGATCAGTCTTCCTCTCCCCGACGTCAATTCTGCAGTCGGAGAGGAAGTTCGGGCCAGCCAATTGCTGCCTGGCTGGGCGGAACTTCCTCTCCGACGGCAGAATTGACGTCGGGGAGAGGAAGACTGATCGGCCCGAAGCAGGGAGAGCATGCATCGGCGTCGACTTTGGGGCCTGTTATCCATTGGTGGGTCCTGTTCCCCGATGGCAGCGGCAGTGGCAGTGGCAGTGGCTTGGGGAACAGCAGGGAGAAAGAAAGAAAGAGGGCAGGCAGGGAAACAGAAGGAAAGAAGAGAAACAGAAAAAAAGAAAGGGGGCATGAAGAGAGGAAGAAAAAGTTGGGGGAGGGAATTAAGTGTGGAGGAGAGAAAGCATACAGGCTGATAGAAGGGAAGAAAGATTGGATGCACAGTCAGAAGAAGAAAGTGCAACCAGAGACTCATGAAATCACCAGACAAGGTAGGAAAAATGATTTTATTTTAAATTTAGCAAAGTGGAGGCAGTATTACCACAGTTTTCAAAGGAATTTGCCCAAATAACTTAATAGTTAACTGGGTAAATTCCCAGAGATGAAAACTTCCCTTCACTTAGTATGCACAGTTCTGAATTTATATCTGCTGTCTATATTTTACAATATGGTCCCCTTTTACTAAACCGCAATAGTGGTTTTTAGCGCAGGGAGCCTATGAGTGTCAAGAGCAGCCCTGGGCATTCAGCTCAGCTCCCTGCGCTAAAAACTGCTATTGTGGTTTAATAAAAAGGATGGGGGGTATATTTGTCTATTTTTGTATGGTTGTTACTGAGGTGACAATGCATAGAGTCATCTCCCTTGACCTCTTTGAAAAAAACCCAGAATAGGAATGATAATTAACATTTTCTCAGCGTATAGTATGCTTTGTGTTTTTTAATTTTATTGTTGGTAGATCATTTTGACTTGGTCATTTTAAAGTAGCTCACAAGCTCAAAAAGTTTGGACACCTCTGAGCTAGAGCGTTGAAACTGTGTATTTCTATTTTATCCCCCCTTTTACAAAACTGTGGAGCGTTTTTTAGCGCCAGCCGTGGTGGTAGCAGTTCTGATGCTCAGAATTCTATGAGTGTCAGAGCTGTTACCACCGTGGCTAAAATCCACACTACAGTTTTGTAAAAGGGTGAGGGGTTAGTTTGTGATGACATATTCCATACTAGGCGAAGGTGTTTTCTGTGTTCTGTGTGTTCGAAAGACATGGTTTTCTGTTAGGATTGACGGTGTAGGATTGATCTGTGCTGGTCTGGCTTGTTTAGTTTTACAATGGGTGTATTGATGTACTGCTCACTGCAATATGTAAGATGCTGCTTTTCCTAGGTACTCACGTGTGACGTGTGGTTTGTTACTAAAAATCATGTTTTTCTTACAGATGGGGGGGGGGGTTTGCCAAAAAATGATGGGCCCCGGGTGTTACATATGCTATGTACGTCACTGTATGTAAAGATACCAGAAAGCTGGCGTAGCAAAAACTTTAAGTAAATTGTTATTCTTCTAAGTTTTGAGTATTTAACCCTCCCACAATCTCACGGGCACTCGTTTCAAGTTTCAAGTTTATTGAGATTTTGATTTAAACGCAATATCAAATATTTTCAATGCGTATAACAAAAATAAATTTGGGGAAATAAATAAAACCATTTGAACAATAAACATACAAACATATCCATAGATAATTAAAATTACATAAGGAGTACAAGGATAAACTACATTTGTTTAAAAATGTGTTCTCCGCGCCTGCTCATAAATTTGTTGACTGGAAGGATCCAGCAATGTGGCCAGATGTCATTCAGGACAAAGACAGAGAAAGAATTGTGCAATTTGGATTAATGATGGAAGATGATTTAAAGCAAATGGCACAGTCTATGAGTAAAGATCTTGATGGACGTTCTTTTTATGAATATCTCCTCTATGCCAAATCACCCAATGGACGTGAGAAGATTTTAAGGGACTGGCTTAGGTGGAGCATTAGCAGAAAAGTATGTGTGTATTCGGCCCATGGAAGAAGGGGGAGGGAAGCGGTGCATGGGGGGCCCAATAGGATTGCTCAGTAAGGGGCCCAGAAATTTCTGATGGCGGCCCTGGTCCGAGTGCCCACAAAACCCGGAAGTTTGTCTGGGTTTTGGAAGGCCTCAAGCTTAGGGCCACTTCTGGATGTCCTCTATGCATTCATGGACATTGACGCAATGACATCACATGCCTGCATGATTGTGATGTCATCAGATCCACATCTACACATATGCAGAGGACATCCAGACATGGCCCCAAGCTTGGGGAACGTGACAAGCGGTTTGTGTGGGGACAGGGATGAGGGCGGAGCAGTGGGGGTAGAATGGGACGGGGCCAGGTGTCTTCTTTTTTTAAAGAGGAAATCTGGTAACCCCAGTCATTGGGGAGAAGCAAGGGGTTATGCAAGTGCTGGCACTATTCAGTACCATGACTCACACAGTTAAGCAGGTGAATTTAGGACAGCTTTTGAGCCGTCCTAAATTAATTCCCTAGTTATGTGGGTTCTAGCACTGAATATCATCTGGGATCTGCATAACTAAATTTTCATTTCTAAGCCCCCCAAACTTCCCCACCCCTCAGCCTGTGAGGCTTTAAACCCACCTTCCCCCCAGAATGACTCCACTCCGATTTCCAACCTCTCCATGATGTAGGTAGCCCCTTACCCAGGCTACCTGCATATCTGGTAGTCCTAGTGTAGGTGATGGGGTAGAAGTGAAGCTCATTCACTCCTGCCTTTAGGGGTGGTAAACTCTCTTGCAGCAATTTTTAAATTTTTTCTGGATGTATGATAATGCAAACATTAACACATGCCCAGAAATTGAAATATGGTAGAGTCTTGATTATCCCATTTAATTGGGACCAACAGGTTGCCAGATAACCGAAAAGTCAAATAATATGGAAACTCACACACTTCTATCACTGCATTGCATCCTTCTCATTCTATCCCGCCCACCACCACTGCCACATTCAGTGTAGTCTCCCCATTCCCAGCCTGAACAAAACATCCTCCTTGCTCCTAGACAACCCCTAAATACCCCTCCACCCATCTGACCAACAGTAGCACCCAGGTCTACTTCGGAAGCCCTAGTGGTCCAGCGGTGAGACTGGGCAGGAGCAGTCTCCAGTTGCTCCTGCCCATGCCAGTTTTGCTTTCAAAACTGCTGCTGTGAATTCTGGCAGCAGTCTCAAAAGGCAGCTATTAGAGTTTGTGGCAGCCATTTTGAAAGCAGAGCTGCATAAGCAGGAGCGACAGGAGATTACTCCTGCCCTGATCTCACTACTGGACCACTAGGGTTTCTAAAATAGAGCCGGGGGGGGGGGGGGGGGGGGGATGGGGGGAGGTGCTACTGGGAGCAGACAGGCAGTCTCTTTTAGGGTGGGTGGGAGGGTGGGGTACATGGCACTTTAGAGAGGCTTCTGGGATTCTAGAAGGTCAGCTGATGCCCTGGCGCTTGGAAGAGAGTAAGAGAGTGGGAAGAGCCCCAATTACAGAACATCGGTTAATCCAAAACATTTTATAACTGAAGTTCGGTTAACCGAGACTCTGTTGTGATACAAAAATACCTTTTTTTGCTGACCGTGCTAGAAATGGGCTTAGCATGTGGGAAAGGCCCACATACTATAAGGATATGCTAAGCCCATTTCTTAGCACAACTTAGTGAAATGACCCCTTATTTTATCCAAGGGAACACCTTGTGACACTGGGACTCCAGGTAGTTGCCCTCCCTCCCCTGCCTCAAACTGTCCATGCTCTCTCCTGACAGAATATGATAGAGTGAAAAGAAAGAGGGTATCACAGGCCCACTAAATTTTTACACCTATGTGAGTAAACATCTTTTGGGGATGGGGACAACATGAAGCATATAAATGAGCCCTGCCTTTTGCATATTCGGAACACATTACTTGAGCCCATTCAAATTATTTGTTCAGTTTTCCTAAACAAAGCAAACAAGCGCATTGGGCCCTAAGTAGCCCTGAAATAGCCCGTGTTTTGACAGCGGTCCCTATTCCCTGATTTACTTGAAATCAGCTCATTTTCCTTCAGCTAAGGCTATGTGCATCTGTCTATATATATTCTCTGCATGTGGTCCATTGATTCCCACACTCCTGGGCTCATGCTGTGGCTAAGAAGGAAAGGCATGCATGACTACACATGATCTCAGAAAGAAGCTCTCACACACAGAAGAGCCTTCAGTGATGTCTCTTGCAGTGCAAACCGGGATATCAGACTTGGTAATTTAATAACGCTCTTCACCACATCAAGCTGATGAACCCCTGCTGGGTACTGGAACAGCACAGGTGCTGAAAACCCAGCAAGTCAATCCTAGACAAGAAAATCAAGTAACTGTAGGATAAAATCTCAGCAAGGAACATGGGGAAGAGTTCTACAGAATGTATATTTACAAGGCAGCACAAAGAGTCGATATGCCGTACCTTTCTGTCACCAAGATAGGACTTACAAAACACTATTATCAAACGGCTGCGGCACAAGATCAAGAGTTCAGGAAAATGCAACAAGAGAACGGCGTGATGCAGAAAGATGGAAGAGACAACGTGTCAATACTCTCTTTCTGATGTTATGAGAAGGTGCTTGGCAATCATGTGGAAACATCTATTCTTCCAGAGGGAAGGAAAGAAAGCAAAAGCAGCCAATCATGTAACTAAGCTTCAGAAGCTGGGAGCTTGCCCATAGAGAATCATTTTGCCATCACACCTGATCAGCTGTATTATGGAAAAGTCATTGCTGCCTAATACTCAGATCCAGGCCTACACCTGGACTCCACCCTCAGAACCTGTAGCAAGAGCAGTGGCGTACCTAGGGGGGGGCGGGGGGGGCGGGCCGCCCCGGGTACCAGCCCTAAGGGGGTGTTCCCGGCCTTGCCGTTCAGTCCCCCGCCACCCCCGAAGGACCGCTCGCCCCCCTGGCCTCCCCGCACCACCTATGAACAGCCGCAGCAGGATCGCGAAGTCAGCGTCAGCATCCCTGCGCTGCTTCCTACGACGCGATCCCGCCCCTCCTCTGACGTCAGAGGAGGGGCGGGACCGTGGCGCAGGAAGCAGCAGGGATCGCTGACGCTGACTTCGCAATCCTGCTGCGGCTGTTCATAGGTGGTGCGGGGAGGCCAGGGGGGCGAGCGGTCCTTCGGGGGTGGCGGGGGACTGAACGGCAAGGCCGGGAACACCCCCTTAGGGCTGGTACCCGACGCTGACTTCGCGATCCTGCTGCGGCTGTTCATAGGTGGTGCGGGGAGGCCAGGGGGGCGAGCGGTCCTTCGGGGTGGGTCGGGGCATCAGGCCTTCAGGGTGGGGCGGGCGGGCAGGCAAGCAGGCTTTCAAGGGGGAGGGGGGTGACAGGCAGGCAGGCAGGCCTTCAAGGGGGGACAGGCCTTCGGGGGGGGGGGGTGCAGACATTCAAGGGGTGCAGGCCTTCAAGGGGGGCAGGCAGGCCTTCAGGGGGGTGCAGACCTTCGGGGGGGGGTGTAGGCCTTTGGGGGGGTGCAGACCTTCAAGGGGGTGCAGGCCTTCAAGGGGGGAAAGGCAGGCAGGCCTACAAGGGGGGGGGGACAGGCCTACAAGGGGGGGGGACAGGCCTACAAGGGGGGGGACAGGCCTTCAAGGGGGGGTGCAGGCCTTCAAGGGGGGGGGTGCAGGCCTTCAAGGGGGGTGCAGGCCTTCAAGGGGGGAAAGGCAGGCAGGCCTTCAAGGGGGGGACAGGCCTACAAGGGGGGGGGACAGGCCTACAAGGGGGGGGACAGGCCTTCAAGGGGGGGTGCAGGCCTTCAAGGGGGGGTGCAGGCCTTCAAGGGGGAGACAGGCCTTCAAGGGGGGGAAAGGCAGGCAGGCAGGCCTTAAAGGGGGGACAGGCCTACAAGGGGGTGGGACAGGCCTTCAAGGGGGGGGACAGGCCTTCGGGGGGGTGCAGACCTTCAAGGGAGTGCAGGCCTTCGGGGGGGGGGGTGCAGTCCTTCAGGGGTGGGGTTTAGGCCTTCAGAGGGGGACAGACCTTCGGGTGGGAGGTAAAGTCCTTCGGGGGGTGCAGGTCTTCAGGGGTGGGGTGTAGCCCTTCGGAGGGGGGACAGACCTTCGGGGGAGGGGGGTCCTGGTGTAAAAGTACACAGAGGGAGAGAGGGAAGGGGGGGTTCAAAGATACATGCATATGCCAGACTTTGGGGGTTAGAAATAATGGGTCTAAAAACAGAGGAGTGGGAGAGAGATGGTGCATAATGGGATTTAGGGAGGGAAGGAACAGAAAGGGAGAGAACTTGGAAACAGGGGATGGTGTGGAGGGGGGATAGAGATACTGGATAGGAGGATAGTTGGGAACAGAAAGGGAGAGATGGTGGATCCTGGGGTGGTGGGGAGTTGAGAAAAGGTGAATCTGTGGATGGAGACAAAAAAAAGGAAAGATGCCAGATCTCCGGGAGAGGGAAGGGAAACGGAAGGGGAGAACAGAGATGGCAGACGGATGGTTAGCACAGAGAAAGGAGACCCTGGCAAGCAAGACAACAAGAGCCTGGGACCAACAAGATTTGAATATTGATCAGAGAACAAAAGGTAGAAAAAATAATTTTATTTTCTGTTTTGTGATTACAATATGTTAGATTTGAAAAGTGTACATGAGACAGCTTGAAATGGGAACTTTTCTATTTTTGTGAATGGCAAGGCTGAGTTCAGTTAAAATATATGCTTTATAAGAAAATATAATAATGTGTTTTATAAAGTTTATAAGCATTGCTGGCATACTCGGTGAGGTGTTCCTAGTGTTGGTGGTGGTGGTAGCATGTCAGTGTGTTGAGAGGAAGAGGTAGTCTGGGAAATTCTGCTGAGCAAACTCTGGGCCCATTTCCACCCCCAGTTAGTCCACTCCACTCAACTGGTTCACACACTGAGTGGGTCTTTGGGTGTTATTTCTGGGTAGTTGTTTTAGAATCTCTTCCAGTGGTTTGTCAGTATCTCCTTCTGGTCCAAGGAAGGAAACTTTGTCAACCTTAGCATTGACCTTCAGAATATGTTTGTAACAGCGCTGCTTGTGTGGCATTAGGCTATGTAGTGATCGAAAGAAAAAAAACAGACCTTTGCACATTTTTGCACTATATGGTGGGTGTATGAGGAGATTCATTTCCTGCACAGTTAAGTCCATTTTTTCTACTGAATAATAGTCTAGGTACAATGAAAGTAAATAGCAAAAATGTTTGAGTAGATAATTAAGGAAATCTTTTTCATATTGCTTGCTTATGGACTGGGAAAAAAGACTGTTCAAGCAAATGTCTCCAGAACTGCTTTAATGGAAAAATGTGATTTTTTTTTTTTTAAGTACTTTGTGAAATTTATTGTTGTTGTGAAATTTATTGTTATACTTTGTTTAAACTTAAAAAGCGGTGTCATTAACAGTGAATCTAATCGAAAAATCGATTCAACAGGGTGAATCGGATCGAATGAAATATTTTTCTCTGAATCGGGCAGCACTATTGGCTACCATGAGAATGGGCTACTGGGCATGATGGACCATTGGTGTGACCCAGTTAGGCTATTCTTATGTTATGTTCTCATCTGTAGGGGCCTTTGTTTTCACTTCTTATTTTAATGTATTTTTTTCCTGGGAACTTATCAGTGTTTTTTTATAATGGGAACAAAAATGGAAGAGAATTAATGTGTGTGGAATGGGGGGGGGGGTAACTAATTTCTTCAGCTAAATAATTCAATCCACTTCAAACAGACATAGGAGAACTCACGCACCATTCACACACCCTCCAACCAAAAACGTCAAAAGAAAAAAACTGTTTGACAACCTCCTAGCCATTCGAGCTGCAACACTTGACCCCCAACTCTACAACCTATTGACCTCGACCACAAACTACAAAACCTTAAAAAAAGAAATAAAAACCCTTCTATTAAAAAAACACATAAAACCAAACTAACATAATCAGAACTGTCCCAAGCATCACCTGCAACTACTCCATATGTACTTCTGATGTCATGACAATTCAGACATAATTTATGTTATGTTATGTTTGGAATAATGGTTACATAAATGAGGTTCAATAAAAGAAAATTTTCTGTGGGAGCATTTGTTGGAACTTCTGTTATCCTGATTTCTTCTATCTGTGGGCTTTCTTTAGCTAACCTACTTATCTGGGGCTTTCCACTTCTGCAGCTGCCCTTTTCACGGTCCACTTTGCGCTTGCACTCTCTGGGGAGGGGGGGTTGGGTCTGGGCTTGGTGGGGTAGGTGTGTCTGGTAGTTTTGTCTGGGTGGTGGCTGGGTGTTTCTTGGGTGCTTGTTGTGCGGATTGGTGTGTCTGGTGAGGGTGTTGTTGCTTGTGGGGGTTTTTTTCATTATAAAATATGGCTGAGGGTCTAGTCCGGCTTATTATTCTTGTGGGTTCTGGGGTGGGATTTGTTTGCTTGCCCCAAGTTTTGGCCTTTTGTTGTGTATTGCTATGCCTCTCATTGGCAATTTTCTCTTGGGAGAGGCTTGTTCATGCTTGTTGTTGCTGTTACTCTCATTCTGTGTTCTTTTTGATAATGTATAAGTTTCTGTACAGACCATGGTTGCTTGTCTGGACCTTTTGCCATTCTCAATAAAAATACTTTGGAAAAAAAAAAAAAAAAAGAAAATTTTCACTGCCTGTTTCTATTCTGACCATTTATTCCATTTCATGGTTATTGCAAAAAAAAAAAAAAAAAAAAAAAATTTACATGAGGGGGGGGGGGGGGTGTCAAAAAATGATGGGCCCCGGGTGCCACATACCCTAGGTACGCCACTGAGCAAGAGACACCACTAATGGCTCTTATTTGTGCAGGAAGTCCTTTCTGAGACCGTGTGCCGTCATGCATGCCAGTCCTTCCTAGCTACAGCATGAGTCCTGGAGTGTAGGAATCAATGGGCAGCACAGAGGGCACAGATATCAAGGTCCTGCATTGTGTTTCTGAACTTCCTGCTTTCCTCCTTTGAGTCCTTCCAGCCTCTCTCTCATCTTCAGGCTTGATGAGATGGTGGAAAGCAAATCACTGTGCTGTGGCTCACTTTGAATGTTGACTTTGAAGACATAAGAACATAAGAAAAGCCTTACTGGGTCAAACCAATGGTCCATCATGCCCAGTGGCCAATCCAGGTCCCTAGTACCTAGCCAAATCCCAAGGAGTAGCAACATTCCAGCATCTCAAAGAATAGCAAGATTCCAGAACCCCAATGACAGCAACATTCCAGAGTTGAGACTTTGATGTCATAATGCCTCATTCCACAGTGCCTCAGAGCCAACTCATCAGTGATGTTATAATGGCTTGATTGTCCTATACTTGGCACACGTAAGAGCATAAGAACAGCCATACTGGATCTAGCCGAGTAGACCGTTCTCATGATGGCCAATCCATGTCACTAGTACCTGGCTAAAACCCAAGGAGTAGCAATAATCCTTGCTACCAACTCAGGGCAAGCAGTGGCTTCCCCCATGTCTTTCTCAATAACAGACTATGGATTTTTCTTCCAGGAAATTGTCCAAATCTTTCTTAAAACCAGCTACGCTATCCAAAAACCAACCAACCAACCAAAACCAAAGCAACAGAGGTTTGAAAAAGATGAAAATCTACCAAAGGATTTTGAGGTCCAGATGACAGTTGGCAGTGGTGTTAATGAATGGTTATTGATAGATAAGGATAATAGATTATTATAGGATAGGATATAAGATAGGACTTTGTAATTGTATAAATGTGCTGAAGGAATGAAGGCCAGAGTAAGGCATAGGCAAACAAGGCTCATGCCTAAGGTTCAAATGTTTGCCAGAGAGTGGGGTTCATAAAGATTTTTGATTAAAAAAAACATACCCCCTCTTTTACGGACGCATAGTGTGGGTTTTAGCGCCGGCAGTGGCAGTAACTGCTCCGACGATCATAGGAATTCTGTGAGCCTCAGAGCAATTACCGCCGCTGCCGGTGCTAAAACCCATGCTAGGGGGATAGTAACATAGGAAATGATGGCAGATAAAGGCCCGAATAGTCCATCCAGTCTGCCCAACATTACCCTCTCTTTAAATTACTGATTTAATTTAAATTGTCCTTTTTCCTAGATATTTCTGGGTCAGAAACCCAGAGCTCTGCCCGGTGCTGTGCTTAGGTTCCATCTACTGAAGTCTCCATCAAAGCTCACTCCAGCTCCTCTAAACTATCCTGGCCATCGAAGCCCTCCCCAGCCCACCCTCAACCGAATGGCCATATATGGGACACAGCCCGTGCAAGTCTGCCCAGTACTGGCCTTAGTTTTTCAAGTATGAATCATGGCAGTCCAGTGTTTGCATCTGCAATCCACTTCTCATTGCTTTTTTTTTTGGAGGGGGGGGACTGCTCCTGCCCTCCGGAATTCCCTTCCCCTTGCTTTTCATTCTAAGCAACCTTAAGGAAAGGTCTAAGGTCACCCTTAAAGCTTACCTCTTCAGTTTAGACTCTAGTTATCAGTCAGGGTGTTGGAGGTACTCATTTTTGTGTTCCTCACTCTGTCCAATCTCATTCTTTCTGTTCTTCACTGCCCTTTTTTTCTATCATGAATTGTAGCTACTTTCTATCCCTTCCTTATTTATTTTAAAAATTTCTTCTCCGCTTAGTGCCTAAGCGGCTTACAATGTAAACATACACAATCATGTATACACAGACATAGTCGATAATCTCAAATATCCCGGTACAGCATTCCATTTCAGAGGACCCGCCACAGAAATGGCTGCTGTTCGTCTCTTTTTGTAATGAATTTCACCAAGCACTTCAGTCAATAACCTCATGGCAGACTCTGACCTTAACGATCTAGAAGGTTTATATTGTTTCAGTGACTGACTTAAATACAATGGTGTTACCCCTAAATTGCTTGGTGTACAATCATCAGAATTTTCCATTTGTTTTGATTGTAAACTGCTTTGATTGGCTTTTTTTTTTAAAGTGGTATATCAAGAACACAATAAATATAAAAATAAACATCAGTTGTCATTAAAGACATATTTTGGCCCCGATTCTCTAAATGGCACCTAAGACATAGGAGCCTATTTAAAAATTCCTTACTCACTACATCTTATAGTTCTGTGCAAGTTACAAAATTACATTCACAATTAAAATTTCAACAATAAAAACCAAAACTTATACGGTTCATAGACAACGGCGCGAAAGACAAAAGCGCACGCCGACAATTGAGCGCAGCGCGGAGGCGTGCGCCGCACAAAATTACAGTTTTTAGGGGCTCTGACGGGGGGTTTTGTTGGGGAACCCCCCAGTTTACTTAATAGACATCGCGCCGGCGTTATGGGGGGTTTGGGGGGTTGTAACCCTCCACATTTTACTGTAAACTGAACTTTTTCCCTAAAAACTTTTTCCCCCCCGTCAGAGCCCTAAAAACAGTAATTTAGAGCAGCGCGCGCCTCCGCGCTGCGCTCAGTTGTCTGGGCGTGCCTTTGTTGCGGCGCACTTTTGACCTGACACCAACTTATACAGCTAATATCTAGACATCAAATCAACTTCCAGAACTGCAGTGCGAAAAGCAAATCATTCCGAAAAACACCGCACAAACAATTCAGTTTTTCTCAATTTCCTAAAACTTAATCAAGTAGAAGCGTTCTTTACTTCGAGCGGTAAGGTTCTCCACAACAATGCGCCCTGAACTGCTATCATGGAATGACGATAACTCCCTAATCTCTCCTGCTTCAATGAAGGCACTTCTAAACAGCGTTGTTCCTCAGATCGCAACTTCCTAGTTGGTTGATACATTCTTTAGCTAGGCATTGTTTATAGAATTGTGCCTAATGATGCCTAAAATGGACATGGGCACCAGTAGGCGCTTGAACTGTAAGCACCCCCAATTTATGCCAGGGTTATCTTGGCCTAAATATTGGTGCCTAACTCCATTTTAGGTGCCTTTGCACAAAACACACCCAAGATCCAGCCACAATCCTCTCTTAACCACGCCCAGCACCCAATTAATTTTAAGTAATCTAATTATAAAGTGCTGATTGCTAATTATTGGCTCCAATTAAGCTTATTAAATATGTTAGGTACCAAGATCAGCTAGGCATGCTGATCTAGGCCCCGATGCACAAAACATTTCCTTGCAAGTAAGACTGGTTTTAAGCAGTCTTACTTGCAAGGAAACTCTCCTGCTGATGCACAAAAGGATTCTCCGTGGCTGCTACCAATCATTGTAGAATTCTATGCTAATGCATTACAAGGAACTCATTGGCATTCCTGTGCAAACTTTACTGGCAGGGTCTAAGCTGTCATAGTCTTACTTTCCTATCAGTGTCTGAGCACTGGTTGGCTCAGGCACTGACAGGAAAGTAAGGCTATGGCAGCCAACCCTGCCAGTAAAGTCTACCAACACCCAATTTTAAAAAATTCCCTTCCCCCAATCCTTCTCCCATCCCCCTCCTGCTGAGCTCTCCAAGACCTCCCCCCCACACACACACACGAATCCTCCTGAACCCCCTGCCCTTAAATTTCAGATTGGCAGGAGGGATGGCCACTCCATCCTTCTGCCGTCCAACCCACGAATCCCCCCAAACTCCCTATATTCAAATTGCAGATTGGCAGAAGGGATGCCCACTCCCTCCTGCCACCGCCCCTTCTGCCCCCCCGAACCCCTACTACTTAAAAAAAATGTTGGCAGGAGGGATGCCCGGTGGTAGTGCTGTGCTTTGCCATGTGGGAAACTTGGGCTTGATCTCCGGGCCCAGCTCAAGCCATGGTATCTGCACAAACAAAGCACTTGTTCGCAGACCTGTCATTAGCTTAACCTTCCAATGTATACCGTATTTTTTTTTTAACTTCAGCATTCACATGTACAATCCAAATAACTTTATTGCAGTGAAAAAAAAAGCCCACAATTGACTATCTAGGTTGCCATGCATAATAAACTGCTGGCAAGCAAGGCCAAAATGCCAGTTAAGGGAAAAAGCTGAGTTTGAGTCAAATACTCAAGAAGCTATTGGACTTCTTCATTGGTATTATAGTTGTGGGGTGCATATGTAATGATAATACTCTTGCACTTACCTTAGTCAATGAAGAATCTGAGTCATTTGCAAATAATGGAGAAGGATTTCATGTACATAATTTGTGTCAGTGAGTGCAAGCATCTGGATACATATTTCTAGTCTGGCTGTCCGCTTGTTCTTTAATTTTAAGAAGTCCGAATACGTCACTCAGTATTATAAAGATCTTCATTGGCTCCCTTTTGAAGCAAGGGTATTGTTTAAATTTGGAACTCTTTGTTATAGAGTCCTTCAAGGACAGGCTCCAGGGTACTTAGTGGCTCAATTTAGTTTTTGTTAAAAACACAGATCGTTCTTTGCAGATTACTTCAATATTTGTGTTTCCCTTGGTACAAGGCTGTATATACAAGAAGTATCTACAACGACTAATCTCTTTTCAGGTAGCCAGTTGGGACAATGAATTTTGGAAATTTTTATCGCTGTCATCCTCGTACTTGCATTTCAGAAAATTATTGAAATCATCTCTGTTTGCTAGATTTCTGGGAAATTGATAACCTTGGTACATTTGTTTTTACTATGATTATGAATTGTTTCCGTGAGCTGTGTAGGTCACTGTTACTGTACAGTTTTTCCTGTCTTTTTGAATACCGCAATGAACTGAAAGGTATTTGCAGCCTAGAAATGGAAATATGTGTGTAAGCATTTTGTGTGCAAATGCAGGACTCTGACTGCATGTATATAATCTATGAATATGTTCTATACGTGTACAGTGTCGGTGAAGGTGTGATACTTAGAAGGAGGACCCTGGGGGGGTTATTTATTTTGGGAAGGGTTGTGTTGGGGGTGGGGGGGCTGAGATCTGTGGGGAATGGGTTTTGTTCTCTAAAACGCTGAGCTTGCTTGTACTAGATTTGTTTCTTGTTTGCTGGTTTTGTTGAGCTCAATAAAATATATTTGAACAGTACAAACTATAAATGTAGCATATTTCAAGGCCCCAAGACAAGAGAGGGCCTGAAACCTGCTGGAATCTAAAGAAGATAGAGCCTGGTGGTGAGCTTTAGGGTCCCCTCCCAAATTTCTGCCCTGGCCCCCAGCCATATCCAGTACCAACTCTGGTAGATAAACGAGTAAATTCCAATAATTTACAGTTTACAGTCTATTAATCCTTGATATTGCCTGGTCTACAAAAAGGTCTGGGTGGTTTACAAAGCAAAATAATCCAAGATACCGAGAAAAGAATTCCATATAAAAAAATATAAATGTAAAAATATACACTCAAGCAAGGTCTTCAAATAGTACAGTTTGCAGTTTAATTAAGATTTCTAGACCACCACTCACTGTTGTGCAGAACACAGCAGTGTGCAATATTTAAAAGCAAAGAAAAAAGAACGCCAAGAAAGATAGGACAGACGGAAATCATGCCAAGAAGGTTGGGGAAAGATAAGTAGAGCAATAAAGAAATAGTGTAAAGGAAAGAAGGGGCCGGGGGAGGGAAGAGGAGTAGGAGCCAAATTGCAGTTTCATAGTTTATTAAAATAGAAATGTGTAGACAGAAACCAAACTGAACTCCCAAGAAGCCAGACCTTGCATGTGGTACAGTTGCTGCTCAGAAAGAGGGGAATTGAGGGAAGGGAAAGGGAAAAAGTAGGGGGAGAGTTTAGGGCAGGGGTGTCAAAGTCCCTCCTTGAGGGCCGCAATCCGGTTGGGTTTTCAGGATTTCCCCAATGAATATGCATGAGATCTATTAGCATACAATGAAAGCAGTGCATGCAAATAGATCTCATGCATATTCATTGGGGGAAATCTGAAAACCCGACTGGATTGCAGCCCTCGAGGAGGGACTTTGACACCCCTGGTTTAGGGTGAATCGCTACTGCTGGTGCTGATGAATGGTAACAGAAGGTGTATTAGGTGTAAGCCAGATTAAAAATCCAGGTTTTAAGCAATGCCTTGACAATCTGATTGCCTGAGATGAAGCACTAAGGGGTTTTTTTTTCTGAAAAAGAGTATAATTGAGTAAAAACAAGCTTTTGCAGCATTTTAGACATGAAGAAAATATTTGAAATAGGTCAGCAATTGCTTGGAATGATAGGATTAAGGTTAGGTTACTTCAGAATAGGCTGAACTACATCATTTTTCCAGGGGGGCAGGGAATTGACCGGTGTCAAAGCTCAGGTTCAAAATGGCAAGACGAGTGGGAAGGAGGTCGAGATTGGTGATCCTGAACCAGGATGGAGGGAGGGGATCTAGGTGACAAAAGGGGGGCTACCTTGTCGCAATAGTTTTGGACGGAATTGGGAGTGATATGGTCTAACATGATGACCAGGTCAAAGTAAAAGACAAAACTGATGGCTGAGGGAGGAGGATAAAGTGAGGGAGTTGGTGAACCATTCGCGCTCAATTGTCTTGCGCCCAGATGTCTTGCGCTCACTTATCTTGCGCTCATTTGTCTTCGCGCATTTGACAACAAACCGAAAAGCACAGGAGTTCAAAGAAGCGTGGGATGAACACAGAAGATTTAGAATCAGAAAATAATATTAAAGATTGAACTAGGCCAGTTACTGGGCAGACTTGCACGGTCTGTGTCTGTATATGGCCGTTTGGTGGAGGATGGGCTAGGGAGGGCTTCAATGGCTGGGAGGGTGTAGATGGGCTGGAGTAAGTCTTAACAGAGATTTCGGCAGTTGGAACCCAAGCACAGTACCGGGTAAAGCTTTGGATTCTTGCCCAGAAATAGCTAAGAAGAAAAATTAAAAAAAAAAAATTTAAATTGAATCAGGTTGGGCAGACTGGATGGACCATTCAGGTCTTTATCTGCCGTCATCTACTATGTTACTATGTTACTATGGAAGTGGAAAAGGCTGTTGCAGATCTCAGATTTTATTAACAAAAGGGAAAGGGCATCAGCTGAAGGCCTTGAGGAAGGGCTGGGTTCAGGGAGAGACGTGACAAGATACAGGATAGAGTAGAGATCCTTGGAATGGTTAGAGGATTGAAGTTTCTTCACTGGCTTCCCATAATCTCCAGGGTCCACTTTAAATGCACCTGTCTAACTTTCAAGATCCTACACGGCATCCTTCCTCCCTTCATTCCACTTTCCCAAATCTTAATACCACCAGACCTACCCAAAAACTAAAACTATCCTTCCCCTCATTAAAAGGCATTTCCCATCCAGGAAAGCTAGGGATCTCCCTCCCCTTCAGATTCACTGAGCTCTGGAACAACCTTACCTCCCCTCTTCGGAATCTGAGCTCTCTCCAACTTTTCCATAAACATCTGAAAACCTGGCTATTCCCAAAAATGTAACACTTCCTCCCTCCCTGATATCCTAAGCCCTCTAACCATTCTTCATTCTTCTGACCTTTAACCTTTCTTTGGAGTTCCTTTCTATCCCAATTCCTGTAAACCGTGCTGAGCTCTACGATTGTGGAAATGATGAAGTATATAAACCTAAGGTTTAGTTTAGTTTAGTCTACTAAAAAAAAATCATTTGTTTCTTTTTTCAGATGGTAGTTATAATTACGATGAAGAGATCTGCAGGTTTGGAAGTCTTCCTGGGACCTCCTCCAGTGCTTCACAGCCTATCAGTAATGCATCTTGAGGAGGCGTAAGCCGGGGTAGTGCTAGAGTTTATTACGCTGGGGGGAGGGGGCTATGAAATCTAGGGCATTGGTTAAAGTAACATGCTAAGAAGGAAGTTTCCATGTTCCAAGTTTATTCTTAGTTTGATATACCAACCATCACAAGTATTTGGACGTTTTACAGTATTGAAAATTGAAAAGATCTTAATAAAAAGTATTTTAAAAAAGGGTAGTGAAGACAAAACAAGTCGTGATTTGAGGAAAGCTAGGGAGAAGGAAAGTTTTAATTACATTTTAAAAATAAGAAATAAAAGGAAGGGAGGATGGGGAGGATAAAACGGAAGGGAAGTTGCTTCTTAAAAGTGGTTCTTTGTTGTTTATTGAGAGCAGGAGTCCCCAAAGTCCCTCCTTGAGGGCCGAATCCAGTCGAGTTTTCAGGATTTCCCCAATGAATATACATGAGATCTATGTGCATGCACTGCTTTCAGTGCATATTCATTGGGGGAATCCTGAACACCCGACTGGATTCGGCCCTCAAGGAGGGACTTTGGGGACCCCTGATTTAGAGGAATTGAAACCGTATCTGCTGATGGAGCAAAAGGAGAGGGCAGGAGGAAAGAAGGATCAATTTTTGAGAGAGGTCTAGCCCAGTGACCCTGCCCCGGGAGAGGGAAGGAGAAATGAGTGGCATGGAAATCTTAAAGAGGAGATTGAAGGCTCCTTTTACAAAGGTGCACTAGTGTTTTTAATGCACGCACCGGATTAGCATGCGCTAGCTGAAAATCTACCGCCTGCTCAAAAGGAGGCGGTAGCGGCTAGCGCATGCGGCAATCTAGCATGTGCTATTCCACGCGTTAAGGCCCTAGCATGCCTTTGTAAAAGTAGCCCTGAGTGTGGCTCCAGCTTAGTGCCTGGGAAAGGAAACTCACTGTGTGAGAGAATAGTACAAAAAGTAAGAAAATCCTTTTCTCAAGAAGTCCAGGATTGATCAACATGAACCTGGCAGCCAAAATCCATGCAAAAGTTACACCCTTAATGGCGAGATCCTAGCAAGGACTGTAGCAGAACGGGACTTAGGGGTGATCATCAGTGAAGACATGAAGACTGCCAATCAAGTGGAGCAGGCTTCATCTAAGGCTAGACAAATCATAGGGTGTATATGTAGGGGTTTCGTCAATCGTAAGCCTGAAGTCATTATGCCATTGTATAGATCCATGGTGAGACCCCATCTGGAATACTGTGTACAATTCTGGAGGCCTCATTACCGCAAAGATGTGCTGAGACTGGAGTCGGTCCAGCGAATGGCCACCCGGATGGTCTCAGGACTCAAGGACCTCCCGTACGAGGAACGGCTAGATAAGTTGCGGCTATACTCACTCGAGGAACGCAGAGAGAGGGGAGACATGATTGAGACGTTCAAATATCTCACGGGCCGTATCGAGGTGGAAGAAGATATCTTCTGTTTCAAAGGTCCCACGGCTACAAGAGGGCATCCGTGGAAAATCAGGGGCGGGAAGCTGCACGGTGACACCAGAAAGTACTTTTTCACTGAGAGAGTGGTTGATTGCTGGAATAGTCTTCCACTTCAGGTGATCGAGGCCAGCAGCGTGCCTGATTATAAGAAAAATGGGATCGTCACGTGGGATCTCTTCACAGAGAAAGGTAGGGGAGGGTCAGTAAGGTGGGCAGACTAGATGGGCCGTGGCCCTTATCTGCCATCTATTTCTATGTTTCTATTGAAATCTCCCATCATATTCTAGTCACTAAACAAAAAAACATTATTTTTTTACCCTGTTTGTATATTCATTTTATTTTTCAAATCATGTTGAAATAAATTGAAATAAAATTTCTCTATCTTCTCTTAACTCTTTGACCAGGATTGCCTGTCCATTTGACTTTTTTTTTCTCCGTATTCACCATCTATCTTCCCTCTGCATCCCTATCCCCTCGGTTTCATTGTCCCTATCTACATCTCATGTTCAGCATCTCACCTCTGTGTCCCTATCTTCCCCGGTATGGCATCTCCTCTCTGTGTCAATATCCCTCTCTCTGTATCTAGCATCTCCCCTCCATGTATATATCTGCCCTCTTATGTCTAGCATCACCCCTGTATGTCCCTATTCCTGACCTTTCAAGCATAATCCCTGTTTCCTTATCCTCCTATGTCTAGCATTGCCCCTCTATGTCCCTATTTCCCAAATGACCAGCATCACCCCTTTTGGCCCCATCACCCCTGGCTGTCCAAAATCACCCCTCTGTGTCCTTATCCCCAGATCTCCATGCCAAGCATCACCCTTGTGCCCCTGGTCTTTTGCTCCCCTGATGTTCAGCATCTTCCTTCTCTGTCCCTATTCCCTACCCATGCAATACAAGCTGCTGCCAGATGGCCCTAGAACCTTTTCTCAGTAGTGTTGTTCCCCCATTTTCCTCAACTTCTTGATTCTGCATTGCAGGATGTGACAAAGGGAAGGCTTTGGGGCTGGCTGGCTGGCCAGTGCCAGTCAATGTCAATGGCAGTGACCACTGGGGATAAACCACAGGGGGTGGGAAGGAAATAAAGAGATATAGTACCTATGGAGGGACTGGAAAGACAGAGAGATGAGATATTGGACCACAGTGGGGAGGGAAGTGGAGAGGTTAACAGGGAGAAATGTGGAAATGATCAGCAGCTCACAGAAAACTGACAGTTATATTGGCTAGTGTTATATCCTGTCAGCTGCCACCATCCCCTTGATAAAACTGGCCAGCCCAGCCAAAAACCAGCCAATCATTCTATTAAGCAGGATTGAGTTGCAAGAAGTGCCATATGCAGCAGAAAAATAAAACAACATAGAAAGAAAACATATTCCATATCAATACCCTTATATATTTCATCAAGTAGGGACATCAGTAGAGACCCTTTGCTTTGACCAACATGGAATCCATATTGTCCATCATACAGAATAGAATAAGGATCAATAAAGTTGTTCAATCATAATACCATTTGCTCAATAGGTTTTGCCAGAAAAAGCAAACTGGAAATGGGATGATACAGTAGTTACTCATCCAAAGAAGTTTTCTTTAATACCGATCTATCCTTTGCTTTCTTTAATTGTGTTATTTTTATGTATTGACTGTTTGAATCTCGTAAATTGCCTTTCAGCTTAATCGAAAAGTCAGTCTACAAGTTTGGTAAATAAAATGCTCTAATGGAAGAGAGCTCTAGCAAACAGAAGACATGACAATACTAGTTAACACCTCAATAAGAAAGTCAGTGTTAGCCTTCACAATCCCAACCGAGAAAGGAGCAAGAGGACGAGAAAACCTGTTCGATTTTTTTAACAATACAACCAACATCGACAGAATGAATCCCATACAGGCACCATTTCTTGGACTATCATTTGGCTACAAAACTCTAATGAATACTGTATTTAAACAAATTCACAACGTTTTCAACTTTTCCTGCTAAAGAACCTGCCCGATCCTGTGGATTAATAAGGGTCAAGCACACTGCCACTAGTGCTTCATGTGTCAAGCTTTGGGCTGAAGCAAACAATTAGGTCAATTTAAAGATGCCTACAATCTCATAGAAGAATAGTTCTTTTTAATTTGAAAAGTAGCACTTTGGAGTATCTGATCACCATATAACTGATTAAACTGTCATATGAGCCCTTGTATACATTCTGCCTTTCTATATATGCCATGCTTTTATAGAATGCAGAAACATCATACTTGTGTACAGTAGCACTTAGGTAGATTCATTAATTTAATATACTATAATTTACATTAGTGTCATAGTGTTTCATAATTATTAATTAATTATCACAGACTTAACACGCGATGTGTTCCTACTTCATATACATAAACTTTTAAACAGGTATGTACAGTATAATAGCTGGGATCAAAGCAGCCTTAATCAGTAAATCAAGCTTTGTCTCTACAAAGGTGGATTTGCTGGTCTAGGTGAACAAATCTCCTCGATCAGGCATGTCTTCAATTCCAGGTCTTGAAAAGAAAAACCAGTTGAGGGCTATGGGTGATTTTGAACAGGTATAAATGCCAGTGGGTAAAAGTGCCACGATATGTAATACCACTATAGAATACAGATACAAAACCTAGTACTACTACTTATCACTTATATAGCACTGACATTTATAGATGTCCTCTGCTCAGAAGAGCTTACAATCTACCTTGGACAGACGGACATGACATATAGGGTTGGGGATGCAGAACCCAAAGTGAGAGGAGTTATGAGCTGAAAGCACTCTCAAAGAGGTGGGCTTTTAACTGGGCCTTAAACACGGCCAGAGGCAGAGCCCGCCACAGGGATTCGGGCAGCTTGTTCCAAGCTCCCATAAACACATACAAGTACAAAATGACCAGTTTTAAGAATAAGGTACTATGTACCCAGCATCTAAAGCAGTGTCTCGCAAACTTTGTCGAGCCACAGCACAGTAAACATAGTAGCCACAGCTAGAGGCATCCAGAACTGCGCGGACGTCGATGCGATGACATCACATGCATGCATGATGTCATCACATCAATGTCCGCCCATGTGTGATGGCCCTCCAGACAGGCTCTAAGCTGCCAGTGGGGAGTGCTGGCAGGAAAGATGTGTGGAGAGAAGGAGAGCCCCTGGCGCTGGCTGATTGCCTACAGGATGTGGCTCTCGAAGTGAGAGTCACATCCTGTAGGCAGTCAGTCAGCGTCGGAACCTCTCCTCTTCCCTAGCGTCTCACGGCACACCTGAACTCTCAGGAGGCATAGTTTGTGATACACTGATCTAAAGTTTATAAAATTGCTTCCTCAGAGTATTCTAGAATCAAGTTCTGATATATTAATGCTAAGGTAGGCTTCTAATTCTCTCATTGACGTTTCTGTGACTTCTAATTCCTTTAATATAATGTTTACCCTCTTATTAACCATTCTGAAATTAGAGGCAGGCCGAAACTGCTTTTCTTCAGTTTCGACCGAAACCAAAACTGCAGCAAACACTGATTTTGACAGAAACCATGAGAGAGATTTGTATATAATGGAAGTGACAGGCATGCAAATCCGCTCCATGCATATTCATTAGGGCTATCCCGAAGATACGATTAGCCTGGTGGTCCTCCAGGACAGGGATGGGAACCACTGTAGTAGTGTACCTAGGCAACACTATTCAAAACTATTCTCAATGGATTAAACCAGGGGTCTCAAAATCCCTCCTCGAGGGCCTCAACCCAGTCGGATTTTCAGGATTTCCCCAATGAATATGCATGAAATCTATTTGCATGCACTGCTTTCATTGTATGCTAATAGATCTTATGCATTGTATGCTAATAGATCTCATGCATATTCTCCTAACTGAGACTAGTCTTACCTGCGTACATTCTGGTTCAGCAGGAACTTGTCTAACTTGTCTTGAATCCCTGGAGGGTGTTTTCTCCTATACCAGCCTCCAGAAGAGCATTCCAGGTTTCTACCACTCTCTGGGTGAAGAAGAATTTCCTTACATTTGTACGGAATCTATCCCCTTTTAACTTTAGAGAGTGCCCTCTCGTTCTCTCTTCCTTTCGAGAGGGTGAACAACCTGTCTTTATCTACTATTTGCATCTAGTTTTTCTGAGGATGCTCTTCTTGCCAAAACTGTATGCAGAGTTTTGAAAATCCCAACTACATGTTGCTTTCTCCGATCTAATCTACCCTTGGAAACACCTCTGCACTGTGATATTAGGTTTGAACGGGATAATATCCAAGACTAACAGGAATAGTAGAAGTCATTAAAAACAACAATGCAAAGAGATGCGTAAATATGTGACATTGACTAATAAAATTCATGAAGTAGGCATACATGGCCTGTGGGTAAAAAGTACCTTCATTAAGAGTCAACAATCTCCCGTAAGTTAAGTATCAGTAGAGGTCATTAGGACCACAATTCTTTGAAGTCTCATCTAATTAAGAACATAAATATAGCCTTACTGGGTCAGTCCAATGGTCCAACAAGCTAAGTAGCCCATTCTTACGGTAGCCATCCCAGGCCAAAACCCAAGGAGTAGCAGTATTCCATGCTACTGATCCAGGGCAAGCAATGGCTTCCCCCATGTCTTTCTCAATAACAAACTAAGGACTTTTCTTCCAAGAAATTGTCCAAACCTTTCTTAAAACCAGCTATGCTATCTACTCTTACCACAACCTCTGGTTCCAGTACAGATCCCTGTGACACTCCACTGTTTACTCTCCTCCATTGAGAAAAATGACCATTTAACCCTACCCTCTGTTTTCTATCCAATAACCAATTCCTAATCCACAACTGAACTTTGCCACTGAAGGATTCCATTGTATCACTACGGGGACACAGTGGTGCAGCGAGGGTAAGTAGCGCCTCTCCATGCCCTTTTCTCTGCCCTCTTCTCTGCCTCCCCCTGCTCCTTCCCAACTGCCCCTGCCGCACATGCACCCCCTTTCCCTTCCCCCGCATCTCTTTAATTTTCCAGGCGAGAGCAACAACACAAACTTGCTGCCCTCATCGTGTCGGCTATTCCCCTGACATCACTTCCTATGCATGGGACTTTGAAATGACTTCAGAGAGAGGTGACATCAATGTGGACAGCAAGTTTGTAATGGTGCAATGACTGGGAGAAAGGAATCAAAGAGATGGTGAACTGTCATCTGGCATGTTTCCCTGCATTGACACCAATACTGATGGGAGTTCAATTAGTTCTGAAATCCATGGAGGCACAGAACTGATGCCAAGCTGATATCCATTTTCACTGCACTGAAGTAGAAAGCATCAAAGTCTAGTCATCAACAGAAGAGGAACCCTCAGAGACCTTGGCTGCTACCGATCTGGACCCTACAGCTGCTGCCGATCTGGACCCTACAACAATTTTGTAAAGCCCTGAAAACTCTGCTGTTCACACAATATTTAAATGGCTTAACTACAGTATCAACGAAATGATACAGCTCTTACTTCTCTCATGCTCTTCTTCTTATGTACTCTAGTCTTAATTACATGTGAACCGAGTTGAGCTCCGTTGGGAGATGACCCGGTATATAAATCGAAGACTAGATTAGATTAGAGTATATGCAGACCTCTCTTACAGAACATTTTTTTCTGATACAAAGTCTGAGCATAGAAACATAGAAGATGATGGCAGATAAGGGCCATAGACCATCAGGTCTGCCTACTCTACTGACCCACCTCCAAGTCTACTATCCTAGGGATCCCACTCCTGGTGACAGGTTCCCTTGGCTTAACCCTCTAAGGGATCTCACATGGGCATCCCATTTGCTCTTAAATTCTTGTACGCTGTTTGCCTCAATCACCTGCCATGTCATGATTTTGCTCGTGGATCAAAAGATGCCTCTGAGGAGAAGTCTACTGGTCTCTCCTTGAATCTCTTCCCTCCAAAAGAAGGAAGAAAATCTCTGCCAGAAGACTTCTCTTTCACTGATTTTGTTAGGGAAATAGCTGAGATCATTCAATTTAAGTTAGAGAAGAAGTCTGAACCCCAGGCAAAAATATAGGGGCATATTCTGGTTTCTTGACCCTCCAATTAGATGAAATACTTCAGTTGCCTAAAAATCTAGTGAACAGATATGTTTTTAAGTGTTGCCTAAATTGTTGATAAGAACTGGAAGTCACAACTAAACAATTCAAATCCTTATCCCAAGATGCTGTTTGATAAGACAAGAGATGTTGATAATATTTTTAAATTTACACCCTTTAACTGATTAAGAACATAAGAATTGCCATCTCCGGATCAGACCCTGGGTCCATCAAGTCTGGTGATCCGCATACGCGGAGGCCCCACCAGGTGTGCCCTGGCATGGTTTTAGTCCCCATGTCACCGTATGCTTCTCAAGGGAGATGTGCATCTAGTTTACCTTTAAATCTTAGAACGGTGGATTCTGCAATTACTTCCTCTGGGAGAGCATTCCAGGTGTCCACCACTCGCTGCATGAAACAGAACTTCCTGATATTCGTCCTGGACCTGTCCCCCCTCAGCTTCAGTCTATGTCCTCTTGTCCGTGTCACATTGGACATTGTAAATAACTGCTTCCCCTGCTCTATTTTGTCGAATCCTTTCAGTATTTTGAAAGTCTCGATCAGGTCTCCTCGCGGTCTTCTCTTCTCAAGGGAGAACAACCCCAGTCTCCTAAGTCGTTCCTCGTAGTCCAGGTTCTCCATACCTTTCACTAGCTTCGTTGCTCGTCTCTGCACCCTCTCTAGCAGTTTTATAGCCTTCTTTAGGTCTGGAGACCAATACTGGACGCAGTATTCCAGGTGCGGTCTGACCATGGCTCTGTAGAGTGATATTATAACTTTCTCTGATCTACTCATAATTCCCTTCTTTATTATGCCTAGCATTCTATTTGCTTTCTTCGCCGCCGCAGCACATTGCACCGACGGCTTCAGGGTCCTATCTATCAGTACACCCAAGTCCTTTTCCTGTTCGGTCTTTCCCAGAGTTACACCTGACATGCTATACTTGTGTTCTTTATTTTTTTCTGCCTAAATGCATCACTTTGCATTTTTCCACATTAAACTTCATCTGTAATTTATCTGCCCACCTCTCCAATTGGTTCAAGTCGATCTGGAGTTCCTCGCTGTCCTTCTGCGATCTGATTGCCCGGCATAGCTTTGTGTTGTCTGCAAACTTGATGATTTCACTGGATGTTCCTTCTTCTAGGTCATTTATGAAAATATTAAATAAGATGGGTCCAAGTACTGAGCCCTGGGGTACACTGCTAGGCACTTGTTCCCATTCTGAGAACTTCCCATTTATGTCCACTCTCTGTTTTCTGTTCTCTAGCCTATCCATCTTAGTATATCTCCCTCTATTCCATGTCCTTGTAGTTTCCTGAGAAGTCTTACATGTGGAACCTTGTCGAACGCTTTCTGAAAGTCCAAGTATACAATATCCACCGGTTCTCCACTATCAATTTGTCTATTCACTGATTGAAAAGCAAATAGAGCATGTGAACGTCTAGAGCATTTTGAATTAGCAAATATAAACGAATCCACAAAATAACTGGGTATGAGGAAAGATGATACCTTGAAGCAAAAACAACTGAACTTAAACTTCACATGTGCCTTGACCAGCAGTCAATGCAGTTCGCAAAGAAAAGCCAAATTTTGGGGCAGAGTTTTGACTTGACCTGTACCTAAAAACTGTAGCTGTATATCAGTTCTTTAATTATATGCTGGAGACCCTGCTCTGCTCCTAGAACCTGTGGCTCTGTCATATACTCTGGAGACTTTGGATCTAGAACCTGTGATTCTGCACTTATACTCTGAAGGCCCTGTATCTAGAACCTGTGACTCCATAATACCAGCTCTGCATTTTTACTCTGAAGACCCTATATCTAGAACCTGTGATTCAGTGATACCATCTCTGCCTTTATACCCTGGAGAACCTGTACCAAGAATATGTGAGTGTGTGGCGCAGAGGTTGGATCTACAGCCTCAGCATCCTGGGGTTGTGGGTTCAAACCCTGCACTGCTCCTTGTGACCCTGGGCAAGTCACTTAATCCTCCATAGCCTTAGATAGATAGATTGTGAGCCTACCGGGACAGAGAGGGAAAATGCTTGAGTACCTGATTGTAAAAACCGCTTAGATAACCTTGATAGGCGGTATATAAAATTCTAATAAAAACTTGAAAACTTGATACCAGCTCTGCATTTATACCCTGGAGAACCTGTAACTAGAACCTCCATGATACTAGCTCAGAACTTATTTCTCAAAGATATCAATACTTGGCCACTTTCTCTCTTTTACTATTCTGAACACTCAGTGGTCTCCAACCTTTTTCGTGTAAAGGGCTGCAGTGTGAATTTGAGAAAGTCTGAAGGCCACCAAAAGATTTCACGCTTACACATATTACTAATTTTATAAACTGCCTTGGCCTGCTTCTTCAGACTGGATATTAAATTTTAAAAATTAATTCTAATATTGATTCTATAACACTTCAAGGATGTATTTTGAAACCTTGCTTTATTTTGGATTGTCAACAGTAGCAAATTCCATACATGAGACACTTGAGTAACACACTTAAGAGATTGTTTGCAGTTACTCTACCAAGTGGATAAGATTGAAATTAATGCATTTACAAGATTCAAAGGGCATTTCAGCCAACTGTTTGAGGGCTGCAGTGGAGGACTTTGGGATTTGTATAGCACAAGGCGTTAAAGCCCTACCAGTCCTACCAGCTTACCTATGAAAAGAAACAGTGCTTGATCGATTTAAAGGCTCCCTCAAGAGTTTCCTTTATACGGATGCCTTTGAAACCTAGATTCAATGGCTCAAGAGTTAATTCACATTTTTAAAAAATTTTTCTCATTTATATTCTTTGTCAGCCTTTGTCACACTTCTGTTTTCACTTTTTTCCCCTCCTAGTTGTTCTTACCCTATATGTTCCTTTCTTCACTATTACTTGTGTAGTTCTTCCCCTCTCCCATTTCGTACCAGTCCAGTTTTGTACGTCTGTTTGAATTGTTTAAAATGGTTCCCCATTTTAGATTTGTAATCGCTTAGAAATATTTGATAAGCGTGTAAATCAAATTCTAAATAAACTTGATCTGGGGACGCCACATGTTGGAGACCACTGCTAACAACTTCTCTGCCCCCTGGATACAGAGGTAGCCTCTTGAATTTCAATTTTGAGGAGAGGAGGTATGAGGGAAAAAGCAGCAAGAAAATCTCCCTATGGAATTCTGGTGCATTTTGAATTTTTCCGGGTTCTCTCAATTATATAAAATATTTTCCTTTTGTTTTTGCTCCTTGCTATTCTATTGATTTAAGAGAAGATGCTGAGAGTTTACATATTGGGTTAGTAATCTGAGGAAGGAATACTGCTATATGGGGAATTTAAGAAACGAAAGGATGGCAATGCCTACAAACCAGTGCAAAACAGCCTACAGAAAATTTCCAACTGACTGCACAAAGCCTTTTTCCTTCACTGTGCCTGCATGTAGTATGTTTGGGTTCTAGATGAACGTGTGCCACGTAAATGTTCTGATGTACCTTTGCATTCACATGGATGCCTCCGTTTCTACGTTCTTTGCAAGCATTCCTCTCTATCAAGCAAAGTTCCAGGGTGTGACTAAACGGAGTTATTGAGAGCGTCTTTGCATACATTGCTTCAGTAGCAGATACAGTGTAGCTTGTATCTACAGTATACTGCTGTGTTAGGTGCAATGTGTGTGTGTGTTTGTGCATTGCTTCATTAGGGACAATGCGATGTGTGCATGCACTGGTTTATTAGCACGTATGGTGCATTTTTGTTAACATCAAAATAGGGGATGACTCACTGAAACCAAATTAAAATCTTTCTACCAATCCCAGTGCATGCTTGCAGGGTCCTTGTCCAGTGATGTGCTACCAATTTCTTATTAAGGGGTGCTTGTCAGCTCTGTTCAACTCAGCGAGGCACTGTTTTCATAAAATTTAACATGAGGCTCCTACACATCTCTGTCTGAAGCTTTTCTCCCTGCCATCTCCTTTCTCCATCCCCTCCCCCCCATCTTCCAACATTTATCCCACTATCTGTCTCTTCTTTCCTCTCTCTTCCTTCATTTATCCCTTCTTTCTCTTCCTTTCTCCATCTCCTCCCCCCCATCTTCCAACATTTATCCCACTATCTGTCTCTTCTTTCCTCTCTCTTCCTTCATTTATCCCTTCTTTCTCTTCCTTTCTCCATCTCCTCCCCCCCCATCTTCCAACATTTATCCCACTATCTGTCTCTTCTTTCCTCTCTCTTCCTTCATTTATCCCTTCTTTCTCTTCCTTTCTCCATCTCCTCCCCCCCATCTTCCAACATTTATCCCACTATCTGTCTCTTCTTTCCTCTCTCTTCCTTCATTTATCCCTTCTTTCTCTTCCTTTCTCCATCTCCTCCCCCCCCCATCTTCCAACATTTATCCCACTATCTGTCTCTTCTTTCCTCTCTCTTCCTTCATTTATCCCTTCTTTCTCTTCCTTTCTCCATCTCCTCCCCCCCCCCATCTTCCAACATTTATCCCACTATCTGTCTCTTCTTTCCTCTCTCTTCCTTCATTTATCCCTTCTTTCTCTTCCTTTCTCCATCTCCTCTCACTTCCTTTATCCTTTCCTCTATCCCTGAAGATCACCGCAGCACCCCCCAGGAGATCAGTCTGTCTATCTCTAGTTTAAAGTAGATGGCGCTAGATTAAGGGGAACTTACTCAGACTGTCAGCAGGTTCTGTGAACTTTGCATGCAGAACCAGCTATAAAGAAAACCAAAGGCTATCAGGAAAAATAGCTTCATTAAAGGGAGAGAAGCAATAGGCTGCTGGTTTTCGATAATGGGCTGGTAATCAGAATTAGAGAATGACACGGAGACAAATTTGTCCCCGTCCACGCAGAAACTCAATTTCCCCATCCCGTCCGCGTGAGTTTTGTTACTGTCCCTGTCCCATTTCTGTAAGCTCTGCCTTAACCCATAAGCCTGGAACACGTATGATTTTAAAGTGTTTGAGTCTTGTGCAGTTGAGGATGGAGCTTGAAGAAATAGAGCAGGGACAGGAAAAGAACTCGCGGGGACAGGACAGGAAAATGAGTTCCTGCGGGAACGGGGAAAAATTTGTCCCAGTGTCATTCTGTAATCAGAGGACCAATCTTTCTACTTCTGTTGACACTCTTTGTGATCTTGGGCTATTTATCTCTCATGGCCTCAGGTATTCATTTAAGGGCTGTGTACTAGAGAATGACATGGGGACAAATTTTTCCCCATCCCTGCGGGAAATCATTTCCCTATCCCATCCCAGCAAGGTATTTTCCTGTTCCTGCCCCATTCCTGCAAGCTCCTTTAAAATCATAAATAGCAACATTCTAGAGCTCAGATTATGATGTCATAATGCCTCATTCCACCAATGCCTAAGCTCTGTCCTCATTTGCACAAGCCTCAAATACTTTAAAATCATAATTGTTCGAGGCTTGTGCGGTTAAGGCAGAGCTTACAAGAATGGAGCAGGGACAGCGATAAAACTTGCGGGGATGAGACAGGGACAAATTTGTCCCCATGTCATTCTCTACTGTGTACTAAGTATGTTTCCCATAGACACCAACTGAGATAAAACCCATGAGTAAATGAGACGCTCAGATTGTAAACTCTCTGGGTAAGGGACTTGTATTTGTGCGAAAGTTGTGGCAAAGTATTCTCCTGCAAAGCACTGCTGACATTTAAGGAACAGATGATGACAAATGGAGAAGGGCTAAATAATGTTATTTCCAGAAAATATATACAACTATCTTTCATCTGTTGCGATTGCAAAAACCATTCCCATGTAAACCTGTTCATGTTTCGGTATCGACCTGTTGAAAGCCATTGTTAATCACAGTTAAGGTTAATATTTGAGAAACAGGTCTGTACCACGAAGCTTAAATTCTCTCAGCCTGCGTTCTCTCTCTTCTCCACTTCCCTTCGCTTTTTCCTCCTCCTTATGGAACTCCCTAAGCCAAACCTTCAACTTTGTGCCTTCCCCGAATTAATTTTCAGAGCCCTAGGACCTCCCCATAAGCTCAGATTTTGATTATTAACATCAACCAACACCCCCTCCTAGAGTAATCCTGTAAAAAATGCATAATTGGACATCATACATCATGACACCCATTTGCAAACATAATTTATCCGGGTAAATGAGGTCGTTGGCAATTGCTCGCCTTCCCTATCAACTGATTTTTCTTTGAATCTGTGTGGCTGTCAAGACCTATTGTAATGCCTTGACTGCAGCATCTCTTCTCTTCCCTCCCCCCCCCCAAAAAAAAACCTGCCACCCTAAATAACTGCCTAGTGAGTCTGTCTAATGGTTAACCTGGCTCTGTACTCAACTTTCAGTCCCTTTCTCATGAGTACTGACCCTCCACCTCTCTCCCTCCGTTGGAACTTGTGAGTCTGCATTCCCTCTCTCATGAATACACACCCTCCCACCTCTCTCCCTCACTCCTTCTCCTTGATTACTGCCCTCTAACCCACAGCAAGTCTAATAAAAAGGTACATTTTGGAGAAGGGCATTGTCTCTTTACCCCTTTTCCTTTGGTAGAAATAAAGGAGTCAACAGCTCAGCTTTGCAGCCCTCATGAGAATCATCCTCTAGCAGAGCGTTGTTTACCTGGAATCTAGCTGAAGGTGTTTGGTCCCTTCAAACTCCTAGGGCTTGATTCACTGAAGCTTTTCTCTCAGTCTGTGCCTATGGGAAAAAAGCTTAGTAAGCCAGGCCCTTAGACACACTTTCTCCTTCCTTCTTCCCTGCGGAATAAAAAATGCAGAGAGCCATGCAGTATATGCTGTTTCTATTTTCAGAGAGGCTTTGCTGTTAAAGAGGTACAGACAGACGCAGGCTAAATATAGCCGCCTCCCTCACATTCTTTTCCTGCCTTTGCTAGAGTTAAGCATGTGTGACTTGTAGGCAACCTGCTGACGATACTAGCCTGCTGCCTCTTGCTATATCAGAGAGACCAGTGGCAAGGGCTTGCACAGCCACCAGCCCCAGCCCCAGCCCCATTCTCTCTCATATCCACATAATCCGCCTAATAGCGGAGAGCTTCTGATAGCAGCGTGGATTGGCTGAGGAATGGTGGGATGCGAAATACCATTTTTATTAATGTATTTAGTTCTTTTTTTATACAGTGCATATTTTCTAGCAAAAGAAAAGGTGCCAGGCTTCATCTAAGGCAAGACAGATATTGGGTTGTATCAATAGAAGTTTCGTCAGCCGAAAGCCTGAAGTCATAATGCCTACGAGGGTCAAGATAAGGAAATTGGGCCATTAGGGCATAGACAGGAGGTGGGTAAGCAGAGTGGGCAGACTTGATGGGCTGTAGCCCTTTTCTGCCGTCATCTTCTATGTTTCTATGTTTCTTCAGAAGTGAGACGATCACTGAGGGACCCACCCCACGAGCCCCCTGCAACTAGCCACAGAATCCATGAAAAAGCCGAACCTGAGCTCCTTTAAGTAATACTTGGAGACCGGGGTCATGTTTATCAAGGTTCTGGTACTTGGAGCCCCTGAGTACCCCCTCAAAAAAGCCCTGCTTATATATAGCTTGCATGTCCAAAAGCTATTAAAGCCATGTGCAATTAGGTACAGCAGGTAGTTTTGGGAAAGAGTGTGAAGCACATCGATGCCGATGGCAGCTGAAGAACAATCAAACTCCTTAGATTTACAATGAAAACTATAAGCAATACATAGAACAAGAGAAAGATATTAGGGGGGAGGGGGCATCTTTTCAATGGAAGAGCAAAGAATAAAGAGCACAAACAAATTGGTAATTGTGACACTTAAAACTACCAACCCAGGGGCTTAACTAACAGTACAAGAAGTGGATTTAAATCAAGCAAACTGTTATCTATCTTTTACTTAGGAGCATTGCTTTATAAGATGGAGGCTCAACAGATGGATGCATTTCTGAGCTTACAAGAAGCCCCAGCTCTCGAATCACAAGATATCATCATCATAGTAACATAGTAGATGACGGCAGATAAAGACCCGATTGGTCCATCCAGTCTGCCCAACCTGATTCAATTTAAATTTTTTTTAAAAAAATTTTTCTTCTTCTTCTTAGCTATTTCTGAACAAGAATCCAAAGCTCTACCCGGCACTGTGCTTGGGCTCCAATTGCTGAAGCCTCTGTCAAAGCTCACTCCAGTCCATCTACACCAGGAATGTCAAAGTCCCTCCTTGAGGGCCGCAATCCAGTCGGGTTTTCAGGATTTCCCCAATGAATATGCATGAGACCTATTAGCGTACAATGAAAGCAGTGCATGCAAATAGATCTCATGCGTATTCATTGAGCAAATCCTGAAAACCCGACTGGATTGCGGCCCTCGAGGAGGGACTTTGACACCCCCTCCCAGCCATTGAAGCCCTCCCCAGCCCATCCTCAACCAAAAGGCCATATACAGACACATAAGCACATAAGCATTGCCTCTGCTGAGTCAGACCATAGGTCCATCCCGCCCAGCAGTCCGCTCCCGCGGCGGCCCCCCAGGTCAATGACCTGTAGTGATCTATTACTCTACTACTCTATTACTTTACAGCCTTCTGTACTGTATAGTAACCCTCTAATTGTACCCATGGATCCCCTTTTCCTTCATGAACTCGTCCAATCCCTTTTTGAACCCCAAAGTCGTACTCTGCTCTACCACCTCCTCTGGAAGCGTATTCCAGGCGTTCACCACCCTCTGCGTGAAGAAGAACTTCCTAGCATTTGTTCTGAACCTATCTCCCTTCAATTGTTTTGAGTGCCCTCTAGTTTTTGCTGCCCCTGCTAGTCTGAAGAATCTGTCCCTCTCTACCTTCACTATACCCTTCATGATCTTATGAGTTTCTATCATATCCCCTCTAAGTCTCCGCTTTTCCAGGGAGAAGAGCCCCAGCTTCTCCAGCCTCTCAGCATATGAGAGGTTTTCCATGCCCTTTATCATTTTTGTCGCTCTACTCTGGACCCTCTCGAGAATCGCC
The DNA here is from genome assembly GCF_902459505.1 of Geotrypetes seraphini. Lineage (NCBI taxonomy): Eukaryota > Metazoa > Chordata > Amphibia > Gymnophiona > Dermophiidae > Geotrypetes > Geotrypetes seraphini. The sequence continues at coordinate 30,003,522 of NC_047098.1, forward strand.
ATATCCTTCTTAAGGTACGGCGACCAGTACTGAACGCAGTAATCCAGATGCGGTCGCACCATCGCCCTATACAGCGGGAGGATAACTTCCTTGTGGTTCTGGTAGTGATACCTTTTTTGATAATGCCCATGCAAGTCTGCCCAGTACTGCCCTTAGTTCTTCAATATCTACTATTATTTTCTGATTCTAATTCCTCTGTCTTCATCCCACGCTTCTTTGAACTCCGTCACCGTTTTCCTTTCCACCACCTCTCTAGGGAGCACATTCCAGGCATCCACCACCCTCTCCGTAAAGTAGAATTTCTTAACATTGCTGTTGAATCTACCACCTTGTGATATAACCAGTCCAATAAAATATTTCACTTTTTTGTTTTCATAAAAATGTGGAAAAATCCCAAACTTACCTTGTGCAGGATACTAATGAATGCTCAAAGATGAAAACCCAAATAACGTCCCTGCGTGGCATTCTTCATGACATGATTTCTTGTGATTTGTAAGCACAGAGGTGCGCCGATCTATTGAGCCCTCATGCCTTATAACAGGGGTGTCCAATGTCGGTCCTCGAGGGCCGCAATCCAGTCGGGTTTTCAAGATTTCCCCAATGAATATGCATAAGATCTATTAGCATACAATGAAAGCAGTGCATGCAAATAGACCTCATGTATATTCATTGGGGAAATCCTGAAAATCCGACTGGACTGCGGCCCTCGAGGACCGACATTGGACACCCCTGCCTTATAAAGTAATGTTCCTAAATAAAAAATAAAAGTTTGGGGAGAAATATTCATGAGGAGTGGTTTTTCAACTTTGGGCATTCATTAGTGTCCTGCACAAGATAAGTTTGGGATTTTTTTTTTTCCATGTTTTTATGAGAATGAAAGGGGAAAAAAAAGTTTTATTAGACGGTGGTTATATCAGGAAGTGCAAAGACCTGAAGGTGATGATGATTTGGAGGGCTTTTTGTAAATGCAGAGATGCACCAAGCCCATGTCTTATAAAATAATATCCCTCAAGAAAATATAAATAAGAGTTTGCTAGATTTAAATCCATTTCTTGTATTGTTAAATGTGAAGAAAGGTCATTCTTCACATTGTTCCACATGATGATTCATACAAATGATATCATCTGATGGCCACCGATATTGATGGAGCTCAAAACAGAGTACCGGATGAGATGTACAGGATGTTGCCCAAGGGTAAAATGAGGTTTGGTGCTGATGGATGACAGTGACTGCCTTATGCATTGTGGCCTGAAACTCCTTGTGACCATGAGTAGGAATAGACATTTTTAAACCTCCTGTCCCCATTCACTCAGCACTGACAGATTTCTAACCAGTCTAACAAATTCTGTATGAGATTGTTAATTCAGCCGCTTTGAAAGAATGAGGGAAACGTGTGGCCATGTGATCACTTAAAATCAAAGGATATTTATTACATATGAACTCCATACATAATGCCATTTTTCACCAGTCTTTCAAATAATTCCATTCAAGGGGCAGCGGAACACTTCATGGGTTGGGGGGGAGGGGCAAACAAACTATTCTTCAGTCCCACCTCCAAGCTGTCTAGTTGCTAATGATGTGTTGGGCAAATTATCAGTGGGACCACGGCCTCTGTGGCCTACCACATTCAGCAGAAGTTTGATAGAAGTGGGCCTGAATCTATTAAAAATAAGTAAATGTATAAGTTGCATTTACAAATAAAGGATTGAAAATAAAAGAAAGAAGCAGAAAATTAAAGAAATACAGCAGAGTAAGAAGAAATAATATAAGATGGCATAAAATAAGTTCCAGTCCAAACTTAGGGCTCCTTTTACTAAGGTGCGTTAGGGCATTAATGCACGGAGTAGCGCGCTAGACCTTAACGCCAGCATTGAGCTGGCATTAGTTCTAGCCACGTAGCTCGCAGTGTAGCACACGGTAATATCCTGCGTGTGCTAAAAACGCTAGCGCACCTTAGTAAAAGGAGCCCTTAATTTCGGTCCAATGGAGCGCCATAACCGCCATAACTGTCTGTATCCCATCCTGTATCTCTGCATCTATCTCTCGTTCCTTCCATATTACATACATCACTTCTGACATCCTGTGCAATGTCTCTTTGTATTATACCCTTCTAATTGGATTCTTGGCCAGAAACAGCTAAGAAGAAGAAAAAAAATTTTTTAAATTGAATCAGGTTGGGCAGACTGGATGGACCATTCAGGTCTTTATCTGCCGTCATCTACTATATTACTATGTTATTATATCCCTTCCTGGTCTTTGTAACTTCACTTACAACGATATTGAAGACTCAAAATCCGTGGGCTCATCCCAACTCTGGTCTACCTCTGGTGAGTAGTATATTAATACCCAAATAACTTTTGTAATATCAAATATTCAGAAAACATTTGGCAAAAATAAATATTTAGCCCAGCTTAAATAAAGCAATTCAGATAAACCCATGGAAGAATCTACCATATTCTACCCATAGTCTATCTTTTATTTGCCCTTCTGTCCCAGTCTGGTGCACTGCAGGGGCTGCAAAGCTGCCCTTATCTTCTAGAAGAACAATTTTTATGGCACTTTTCAACTTTTATTTATATATCTGCACTATCTGCCATTTCTAGGAAGATTAATTTTTTTTTGAATTATATGTATTTATTATATGTATGAATTTGAAAACTCAAACTTAAAGCCAAAATTCAAATGAAAACATAAGCAACAAGCTCAAGAAATGCATAATCATACAAATGCAAGCACCAAATAAATCTACAGCATATAAATAAACACAAATAAAGTGAGAATGAAACAGACATCCTGAAACTCAGTAATACCAATCCCTGCAGCTGAGAGCAGCGCACTGTCCAAACAGCTGATCAAAAAAGGCATTCAAGATCTTTAACAAACAATAATTTGACTCCTGGCACAACTCATCAGGCAAAGAATTTGAGTAATATTGACCAACCAAGGCAAAAGCCTGAGTGAGTTTCTATTATATACATTTAATGGACTGAAGAAATACCTAGCAAATTTTGACCACTGGAACATAAAACACAAGGATCTGTAGATTTTTAACTCTGAACCGATTAACTGAAGTCTGATCCCTCTCTCAAGTGCCAAATTGCAATCTGGAAGGACCAGAAGCCAGCCAGGGTGTCAGGATATCCTTAAGAAATATTCACAAGAGAGATTTGTAAGTGCTGTCTCCACTGCATGCATATACACCTCATACATATTAATTGGGGGATATCCTGAAAACTTGCAGCCCTCTAGGATTGCCGTTTGACACCACTCATTTAGGGATTTATAAACAGAGTTGGGCAGCAATATATTACTGGTAATATATTGCTTTTACAAATAATCAATTATTTTCACCGTAACCTACCTAGACTAGTAACTGTAACATATTCCTGTTTCCTAATGAAACTAGTGATTTTTATATTACTTTTGGAATGTAACTTATTCAACAGTGGTTACGCATACTTTTAAAAGTAATATATTACTAGTGAAGTAGTGCCAGTAATACTCGTATTACTAGTAATATATTTCTGCTCCTATTATTTTTCTTACCCTTTCCTACAATTAATTTCTTTTCATTTGACAACTGGCATTCTTTCCTCACTGATTTAGATTTATTATCTATTGTTAACTGCTTCGTTATCTTCTCAGGACAGATGGTATATTACATTATAATAAACAATAACCCATAAGATGTAACTCAGTAATATATTACTTGCACAACTTTGTGTATGGATCAATGCCAGAATCTTAAGCTTCACTTGCATAAGACAGGTGAAATATATTTGGAGCATCAAGCAGCAGAATTTTGGCCCACTTGTAGCATTCTAATCACTATTGTAGGTAAGCCCAGATGCAATGAATAACAGGCGTTCTCAAGCCAATCTATGGGACACACCCAGCCTGTCTGGTTTACAAGGATGCCCTCATTGAAAATGCATGAGATAGATTTGTATGCACTTTTTCCGTTGTATGCAGATATCTCTCTTGCATATTCATTGTGGATATCCTGAAAGCCTAACAGGCTGGGTGTTGAGAACCACTGAATTACAATAATCTATGAGATAAACATGGTTTTTCTTATTACATAGAGCATTTTGGACCCCAGTTTGTTTACAGAAATTAGATAGTTCAAAGTCTAATAGATGCTGGCATTGTCATCTTGAAGCTGGGACTATGGATCATTTATTATACTATTATCCCTTGATACTTAAATTTTGGAGGTCCAATGGGATCAAGTGAACAACATATTGGAAAATCCAGTGGCATCAACATATGACACCATTTTATTTGGTACATTGATGAGAGCTAAAAGCCAAATATTTAATAGAAATAACAAACTTCTATTTATAATGACAAGGGTTGCCATACAGCTCATTTTAAGGAATTGGAAGAATTGGGATCGATTAAGTTACAATTTTTGGTGGGAATTGCTGTGTTACATTTTTAAAATGGAACGTTTCATGACTATACAGCAAGGGCATTACAGAAAGTTTATGGATGTTTGGGAGCCATTGGCAAAATTTTGTAAGAAAGAATAATTGATTTTATTTTATAGGCTTGTAAACATACACATCCAGGGTGGGTTGGAGGGGTGGGGGAAGGGAATTGCATTGGAACTTGATTCAGGGTATATATGGATAGTTTCTTGTGGGTTTTATTTTATTTGAGTATTGGGTGGGAGGGTGGGGGAAAATTTAATTGTATGTTAATGTCTGAAAGTTTATTGTGCTTGTCTTGTGATATTTTATGTATATGAATTACTTGTTGCACAATTGTAGTTTGAAAATCTAATAAAGATATATATAAAATAATCCAGTTCTGCAAGTACAAGAGCCTGAAACTTATCTGGAGACAAGAAGGGTTTTATGCTACAAATCAAATGTAAATTTTTAAAGGCCTTCTAAAATTAAATATGAAATAACCATGATCCTGGATTTGAATGATATTCATCAGAATCAGGTCATTGGAAAGCTGAAAAGTGCTGTATGCATGACTGTTACTACCTTGTTAAAATGTGTTCCCTTTGAGGAAAAATAGGGATCTGGCATAAAGGGGGAAATTGATGTCGTGGGCTGAATACCAAATAATATCCCTTTAGTTTAAAACAGAAGCTAAATGTTCCCTACGTAAAAGCCAGTTGTATAGAGCAAATATCCAATCTTTCCTCCAGGCCACTGTTCCCTCTAAAACTAAGTAGGAATCCTCCTCGTACATTAGTGCCAGTGGGTGGGTGGGTGGGGGGGGTGGGGGTTGTTTCACTTTCACATTTCCAAAAGTGAGGGACAGGCAAATAGAGAATGACAAGGGGACAAATTTTTCCCCAATCCTGTGGGAACACATTTTCCCATCCTGTCAAGTTCTTTTCCTGTCTCTGCCCCATTCCTGCAAGCTCCGTCCTCATCTGCACAAGTCTCAAACACTTTAAAATCATAAGTGTTCAAGGCTAGTGTGGTTAAGGCACAGCTTACAGGAATGGGACAGGGACAGAATGGGGAAACTGAGTTCCTGCGGGGACGGACGGAGAAAAATCTGTCCCTTTGTCATTCTCCACAGGCAAGCTCTGTAGGACTCCAATGAACATACCTGTCCCTAATGATTGAAAGCATTATATTGAAACACCACCTCCCACTGGCAGCAATGCAGGTGGGGGACTCCTGCTCACTTTAGAGCAGTGGTCTCCAACTCAAACCCTTTGCAGGGCCATATTTTGGATTTGTAGGTACATGGAGGGCCGCAGCAAAAATAGTTTCAAGTTTCAAGTTTATTAGATTTTAATATACCGACCATCAAGCAAATATCTGGACGGTTTACATTAGATTTAAAAAATTGACAGACAAGAGTAGAAACAATTGGAAAAAAAAAAAAAAAAAAAAAGAAAATTATTAAATAATTTAAATAATGTATAGTGAACATTAAAAACAATAGCAAGACAGACTTGACAGTGAGGAGAGAGGGAATGGGTGGGTAAAGTTACATTGTAAGTAGAAAAAGGAGAAAGAGGGGTTAAGGAAAAAACATGTTGGATGGGGATAAGATATATTGAATGTTTATAAAAGAGCAAAATTAGATAGAAAAGAATTTAAGAGGATAGAAGTTAAGTGGAAAAGAATGCATCTCGAAATAAAAAAGTTAATGTCTTATTAAAGAAAGGACAATTTTGCATGAAGTAAAACTCTTTATAGTTTATAAATCTTACTCCCCTCCCTCCGAAGGCCTGCATGTTCCCCCCTTCTTTGCAGCGTCCTCCAGCTTCCCCCCCCCCCTGGTTTCCTGGTCTTAGTTTCAGCTAATTACCGCAGCCAGCAGAGAGGATTGCTGGTACTGTAGTGTTCCTTGCAGGCTGCCTTCGGCCTCCGCAGCATGTTCCCTCTGCCACGGTCCCGCCCCTCCTCTGATGTCAGGGGCAGGATCGCGGCAGAGGTAACGTGCTGCTGAGGACGATGGCAGCCTGCAAGGATCACTACAGCACCGGCAATCCTCTCTGCAGACTGTAGTAATTATCTGAAAGTAAGATTGGAATTCCAGGGGGGAAGCCGGAGGATGCTGCAAAGAGCGGGCACACTAGTACAGACCCCTGGGCCACAAGTTTGAGACCACTGCTTTAGAGGGAACAGTGTTCCAGGCATAGGAAGTAGAATGGTGTGGAGCAGGGGTATCCAACCTTGACCCTCGCCAGGTCAGGTTTTAAGGATTTCCCCAATGAATATGCATGAGATCTATTTGCATACAATGGAAGCAGTGCATGCAAATTCGTTTTAAAAAAGCATTAGCCTAGATAATATTCATGACATCTTTTATGCCTTATGTTCATACATATTTTCTTTATTTCACTCATTCAGTCATAGTTCACAAACTCATGCACACAACTTTAGTCTACTCCAGCTGTTCTCAACGCAGTCTTTAGGATACAACTAGCCAGATAGGGTTTTCAGGATACCCACAATGAATGTGCATGAGAGAAATTTGCATGGAGTGCCTCCATTGCATACAAATCTATCTCATAAGAACATAAGAAGTTGCCTCCGCTGGGTCAGACCAGGGGTCCATCGCGCCCAGCAGTCCGCTCCCGCGGCGGCCCCTCAGGTCCATGACCTGTAAGTGATCCTTTGACTAAAACCTTTCAGGGAAGATATGGTTCAGACGTTCAAATACTTGAAGGGTATTAACGTAGAACAAAATCTTTTCCAGAGAAAGGAAAATGGTAAAACCAGAGGACATAATTTGAGGTTGAGGGGTGGTAGATTCAGGGGCAATGTTAGGAAATTCTACTTTACGGAGAGGGTGGTGGATGCCTGGAATGCGTTCCCGAGAGAGGTGGTGGAGAGGAAAATGGTGACTGAGTTCAAAGAAGCGTGGGATGAACACAGAGGATTTAGAATCAGAAAATAATATTAAATATTGAACTAAGGCCAGTACTGGGCAGACTTGCACGGTCTGTGTCTGTATATGGCCGTTTAGTGGAGGATGGGCTGGGGAGGGCTTCAATGGCTGGGAGGGTGTAGAAGGGCTGGAATAAGTCTTAACAGAGATTTCGGTAGTTGAAACCCAAGCACAGTACCAGGTAAAGCTTTGGATTCTTGCCCAGAAATAGCTAAGAAGAAAAAATGTAAAAATTTAAATTGAATCAGGTTGGGCAGACTGGATGGACCATTCGGGTCTTTATCTGCCATCATTTACTATGTTAGTATTTTATTATTATTCTATCTATACCCTTTTATGAACCTATCTCTACCTTTATCTATATCCCTCAATCCCCGTATCCTTCAGGAACTTGTCCAATCCCTCTTTGAATCCCCTTAATGTACTCTGTCCTATCCCAGCCTCCGGAAGCGCATTCCAGGTGTCCACCACCCTCTGAGTGAAGAAAAATGCATGTTCATTGAAGGTATCCTGAAAACCTGACTAGCTAGTTGTGCTCCGAGAACTGCATTGAGAACCTCTGGCCTACTCTAACACACAAAGCATAAATTGTGACAGTCTTTAGCTCCACTGACATACAGGAAGGATTCATATGAATTACTCATTGCCCTAAAAATTCCGACAACGTGAAGTTGTACTGCTATCATGTGACCTATCTACACATTTCACTCACAAACTTTCATTGCACCCTATTTACAGCTCATCATTCAAATGAGGCAGAATGGTGACTAAAACATTGGCACAATATTTTTAGCATCTTGCTCCTTGCGTGAGCTAACATTCTGGTGTGAGTATGTCCTATATGCTTCAAGAAATTGGTAACGTCAGGAAAGTGACTTGGCATATTGGAAATGGAATGATTCGCATCGCATACATAGCGGTTGTAGCACACGCTACATTGCCACGCGCGCTACACGCTAATGCCGCCATAGGGCTTGCGTTAGTATTTTTCAGGTAGCGCGGGTTTAGCGCGCACTAAAAACGCTAGCGCACCTTAGTAAAAGGAGCCCGTCGTCACGAAGCTAATAATATATTATTACAATGTGATTCTGAAATCTACTTCTTATTATTACTATTCTTATTGGGTTTATTAGGATTTTTTTTATATACCGCCTATCAAGGTTATCTAAGCGTTTTTTACAATCAGGTACTCAAGCATTTTCCCTCTCTGTCCCGGTGGGTTCACAATCTATCTAACGTACCTGGGGCTATGGAGGATTAAGTGAATTGCCCAGGGTCACAAGGAGCAGCGCGGGGTTTGAACCCACACCCCCAGGGTGCTGAGGCTGTAGATCCAACCACTGCGCCACACACTCCTATTTACACCTCTCAGTCAGCCTTCCTTTTAAATGGCAGCCACAGCATTTAAAATATATACTTGAATATTCAGTGTCAGTTCATATCCAAATATTGGGGTCACAGTTCCCGCTAAGTTGAGGAGGAGTCCTCCACCTTCAGTCCTGCCAATGGAGGGGGGGGGGGAGGGTGATGTTTCACTATCATCTTTCCAACAGCGAGGGATAGGCAAATAGAGAATGACACGGTGAAAAAATTGGTCCCCGTCACCGCCCCGTCCCCGTCTCACCATCCCCGTCACCGCCCCGTCCCCGTCTCACCAACCCCGTCACCGCCCCGTCCCCGTCTCACCATCCTCTTCACCGCCCCGTCACCGCCACTGCCACCCCATTCACCGCCCCGTCACCGCCACTGCAATCCCATTCACTTTTCTTTATTTACGTATAAAGGAAACATTCTTTAAAACTTTAAAACTTAGTTAAATATTAGTTAATAACTATACAAAAACAAAACACGCAGAGAAAAAATTAATTAATAAAAATTCTCAAAACTGACACATTTTGATCACTAAATTTAAAATAGTTATTTTTCATACAGTTTTTCAATCACTAATCTTCCACCACCCCTGGGGCTAGCAATGCAAAAACAAACACGACATGTACTTTAAATGCTGCCGTGATTAGCATAGTGACCGCGGCTACGGCTGCAAGTCTCCCCTCCCCCCAGCGATCACGGCAGGAGGGCACCCAACCCCTCCTGTAGACCCCCCCAATGGCCCTCCCGACAATCACAGCAGAAGGGTACCCAACCCCTCCTGCCGGTCCTCCCAATGGCCTCCCCTAAGATCGCCGGCAGGAGGGTACCCAACCCCTCCTGCTGGACCCCCCTCCCAACGAACCCTCCCACCCCGGAACCCCCTTAGTCTTACTTTTCAAGTTGGACCGGACAGCTCCTCGCTCGTCTGGCCAGCAGGCCTGCCTCCGTCCAAATGAGGCGGGCCCGCCCCTACCCTCCCCTCCCCTGCCTCCCAATGGCCTCCCCTAAGATCGCCGGCAGGAGGGTACCCAACCCCTCCTGCTGGACCCCCCCCCAACGAACCCTCCCACCCCGGAACCCCCTTAGTCTTACTTTTCAAGTTGGACCGGACAGCTCCTCGCTCGTCTGGCCAGCAGGCCTGCCTCCGTCCAAATGAGGCGGGCCCGCCCCTACCCTGCCCAACCCACAGGATCCTAGGGCCTGATTGGTCTAGGCACCTAAAGCCACTCCCGCTATAGGAGGGGCCTTAGGTGCTTGGGCCAATCAGGCACTAGGATCCTGTGGGTTAGGCAGGGGAGGGGAGGGGCGGGCCCGCCTCATTTGGACGGAGGCAGGCCTGCTGGCCAGACGAGCGAGGAGCTGTCCGGTCCAACTTGAAAAGTAAGACTAAGGGGGTTCCGGGGTGGGAGGGTTCGTTGAGGGGGGGGGTCCAGCAGGAGGGGTTGGGTACCCTCCTGCCGGCGATCTTAGGGGAGGCCATTGGGAGGCAGGGGAGGGGAGGGGAGGGGCGGGCCCGCCTCATTTGGACGGAGGCAGGCCTGCTGGCCAGACGAGCGAGGAGCTGTCCGGTCCAACTTGGAAAGTAAGACTAAGGGGGTTCCGGGGTGGGAGGGTTCATTGGGGGGGGGTCCAGCAGGAGGGGTTGGGTACCCTCCTGCCGGCGATCTTAGGGGAGGCCATTGGGAGGCAGGGGAGGGGAGGGGCGGGCCCGCCTCATTTGGACGGAGGCAGGCCTGCTGGCCAGACGAGCGAGGAGCGGTGAAACACAGGTAAATAGCGGTTCCTAGAAGGGGGTACATTGGCCCGCGGGGACAAACCTGTTCACCGTTTCCGCGGTCGGTGAATGGCCTTGTCCCCGTCACCGCAGCGACTGCTAGTTTTCTTCCCCGTTTTCGGCGGTGACCCGCGGCTTAAATGCGGTGGCCGCGGGTAAACCGTCACCGTGTCATTCTCTATAGGCAAACTCTGCAGGACTCTAAGAAACTTACCTGTCCCTAGCAAGTGAAAGCACAATATTAGATCACTGGACAATCTGTTGTCTTTTTGAAGGGCTGTGAAAACTAACCTGTTTAGGATGTAGATTAATTGTTAGGGTTTTAAGAACATAAGAATTGCCATACTGGAGCAGAACAAGTACCATCAAGGCCAGTATCCTGCTTTTAACAGTGGCCAACCCAGGTCCCAAGTACCTAGCTAGATCCCAAGTAGTAAAACAGATTTTATGCTGCTTATATTAGGAATATGTAGTGGATTTCCCCGAGCCATCTCAATAATGGCCTATGGACTTCTTGTTTAGGAAATTATTCAAACCTTTTATAAACCCTGCTAAGCTAACTGATTTCATCACATTGTCTGGCAACGAATTCCAGAGTTTAATTACACGTTTTGTGAAGAAATATTTTCTCCGGTTTGTTTTAGATCTACTAATTAGCAGCTTCCTAGTATTTTTTGAAAAAGCAAACAAGTGATTCGCATCTATCCTTTCTACTCCACTCAGTATTTTATAGATCTCTGTCATATCACTCTTAAGCCATCTCTTTTCCAAGATGAAGAGCCCTAGCCACTTTAGCCTTTCCCCACAGGGAATTTGCCCCATCCCTTTTACCATTTTCATTGCCTTTCTCTGTACCTTTTCTAATTCCGCTATATCGCTTTTGAGATACGGCGACCAGAATTGCACACAGTATTCAAGGTACGGCCGTACCATAGAACAATACAAGGGTATTATAGCATTTTCATCTTTGTTTTCCATTCCTTTCCTGGTAATTCCTAACATTCTATTTGCTGTCTTAGCTACCGCCACACATTGAACTGAGGGTTTCAATGTATCCTCAACGATGACATGTAAATCTTTTTCCTGGGCAGTGACTCCTAACGTGGAACCCTGCATCGCGTAGCTATAGTTCGGGCTCCTCTTTCCCACATGCATCACTTTGCACTTGCTCATATCAAACATTGTCTGCCATTTTGATGCCCAGTCTCTCAAGGTCCTCGTGCAATTTTTCACAATCCTCTTGCGATTTGACAACTTTGTGTCATCAGCAAATTTAGGCCCTCTTTTACTAAGCTGTGGTAGAGGTTTCTAACATGGCCCGGAATGCTAAATGCTCCGATGTTCGTAGGAATTCTATGAGCAACGAGGAAGCATCGACGCATTTAGTACTCCAAGCTAAGTTAGAAACCTCTACCGTGGTATAGTATGGGGTGGTGGGGTCCTTAATTATCTCACTAGTTATTCCCATCTCTAAATCACTAATAAATGTGTTAAAAAGCAGCGGACCCAGCACAGACCCCTGGGGAACCCCACTATTTACCTTTCTCCGTTGAGAATATTGACCATTTAAACCTGGGGCTCCTTTTACAAAGGTGCATTAGGGCCATAACGCGTGGAATAGCGCATGCTAAAATACCACGCTGGCTAGCCGCTACCGCCTCCTCTTGAGCAGGCGGTAGTTTTTCGGGTAACGCGCGCTATAGCGTGCGCTAAAAACGCTAGCACACCTTTGTAAAAGGAGCCCATACTCTCCGTTTTGTCTTTCAACCAGTTCTCAATCCATAATAGGAAATTACCTCCTATCCCATGACTTTCTGATTTCCTCAGAAGTCTTTCATGAGCTACTTTGTCAAATGCCTTTTGAAAATCCAAATACACAATATCAACCGGTTCACCTTTATCCACATGTTATTATTATTTAATAGAATCCAGAATGTAAACCGCTGAGGTCAGTATTTGACATAATTTAGAATGTAAAACCGCAGAGGTCGGTAATATGGTGATGCGGTATAACAAACATGTTCATTCGCCCCTTCAAAAAAAGCAGTAGATTGGTGAGGCAAGATTTCCCTTGACTAAATCCATGTTGTCTTTCTCTCATTAATCCATATTTATGTTTATGTTCTGTCATTTGGTTCTTTATAATAGTTTGAGGTTTTGTTTAAAAATGATTTTAACTGGAATAATATATTAGTTAAACCGATGATGTATAATCTTACATTTGGATTCATCTACGTTGACATTATTGTTATGATAGAAAATGTTATGCATTTATTCATTTACATATGGATGTATTTATGTTACCCATTCTGGGCTATGTTGGGAGGATGGGCTAGAAAACCAAATAAACCTAACCCCCCTGTTTGCTAAGTGTTTTAGTGCGCGCACGTGCTAACGCATCCATAGACTAACATGCACGCATTAGTGTTTAGCGTGCACTAAAACGCTTTGCGGACCATAGTAAAAGGAGCCCTAAGCCTAAACAATATTGGGGCACCACCTCCCAATGGCAGCAATGTGGATGGAGGGCTCCTGCTCAGTTTAGAGCAGTGGTTCTTAATCTTGTTGGAGGTACTGAACCCCACCAGTTTCATATGCTTGTTCACCGAACCCTTCTTTATTCCCTTAGTTTTGCCGGAGCTAGACTAGAATTACTCAACTTGGCATTGCAAATCATGCAATTAGGACGCTGACTCCCATCACGTTCCGTTATACATGTGAATCCATATTGTACATATTCATCCGACCACTTTCGTATTTTGCTCGACATAGTTAGTAAGGGATTAAAATATTAAGATAGGTATCACACGACGTACCATCAGAACAGTTACAATTCGACTACTGTGCGCATCAAATCCCCTGCAGCACAGATAGGCCAAGCGATGTTGCATGATCACCTGCAGCCAATTATGGATAAGCGGGGCGTATCATCACGAATCATAAGCGCTTCAGTCACGTTCAATCATCTATCAGTTAAATTACAAATTTTGATCAGGAATTGATTGATGTATATAAGGCATTAGTTACAGATTGATAGATCAAGAAACCGAGTACACGATCAGTCTTGATCAAAATCACTGAATAACTGACAGATGATTGAACGTGACCGAAGCGCTATATGAGTCGGAGGTGTGTTTTGACCTCCGCCGAACCCGTGAGATTTACTCACCGAACCCCTGGGGTTCAGTCGAACCCAGGTTAAGAACCACTGGTTTAAAGGGAGCAGTGATTGGTACTGAGTATCTGGGTATATAGGTGGCCACCAGCATTATCCAGTTACCAGTGATATTGAGTGCCAGTATTTGGCTACTTTTCCCCTAACCAGGCTGTCCTAAGTTACCCAGACAGTCACCAGATACCAGTGCTGAATTACACTGGTATCCGGATAAATTCCAGCTCCACTCAGGCTCTGCCCGCAGGCTGTCCTGGCACTGTGGGTGGTCTGCAGGGATTTTCAGTGGCATTATCCAGCACAAGAGACCAGGGAGATTCAGTTATTATAGGAAGTGATTAAAAATAACATGGATATAAACAGGAGAATAATGGGCTAAAATTTAAAAGCTGCCTCAGAAAGGCTGGATTTGAATAGGCCAACAACCAAAACAAAAAAGGCAAGAGAGATGTCCTGATCACCAAATGTATTTTCTCTGTCACAGCCCCTCAAATGTGGAATTTACTCCCAATTTATATACGAGAAGAATTAAGTTTGGATAGATTTAAGAGCAAGCTAAAATGCTTTCTTTTTAAAGATGCATTTGACAGCTAATAAAACTAGAACGTTGGATTAGTTTAGGGCTCTCTACTGAGCCCTGGGCTTCAAATTCTCTGTTACTTATTATTTTCCCCCTCCCTATTGTTGTTCTTCCCTTATATGTTTCCTTTACTATCTTTTAAACTTGTATTTCTTTCCCCATTCCCTTCCTCTTGAGTCATGTTTTGTCTTGTGAGTTATATTCATATTGTCTGTTTCCCTTGAACTACTGTAATTTAATATTTTAATATTTTGTACATCGCTTAGAATGTGGAATAAGCGATTAATCAAATACTTAATAAACTTGGAAACTTGGAAACTTGAAAGTGATACATATCGCTTTCAAATAATAATGAAAATATGTTTGGTGATTAGGATATCTCTTTTGCCTTTTTTTTTGTTGTTGTTGTTGTTGTTGGTTCACTTACAATAAGGCAAGTGTTCTCTTTGCCTTGGTTGGTGGATTTGGCTTTGAATAGGACCAGAGAGGGAGCATAAAGAATGTACTGACTCGGAAGTCTATTCCAGGTATGCAGCACAGCAACGTGGAAGGGAAAGGAGATTGGATCTGATACACCACCTTTCTGTGGTTACAACCAAAATAGTTTACATATTATGTACAGCAACCTATTTGATACTTTGGTCCCAAAGAGCTATAATTGGAACCAAACCCAGTTCCCCTGGTTCTAAGGCCATGCTCTAACCCAGTGTTCTTCAACCTTTTTACACCTATGGACCGGCGGAAATAAAATAATTATTTTGTGGACTGGCATCTGAAAAGCACTGGGCTAAGTCGTAGGCCAGACCCCGCCCTTCTCTGCCCAATCTCCGTCCCCGCCCCCATAATAGTAATAATTGTAACACCATTTTTTCCATTCATTTTTCATATATACACACACAATATAATCTTATATTAACAACACATAATGGTTAACCACAAAATTAAACTAAGCATTGCACACTGTATGCTTCTCAACATTCATTCTTACCAGAACACAGATAACCCCTATGCAAATACGGGACCAAAAACTAAAAGTACTAATATATACAAACAAACCCTAAGATGCAAGATTCTGCATACAATACAACCCCCAGAGAAATAGAAACAAATGCATTTCTTCCTGAACAGTGCAAAATAAAAGACAGCAGATGAAAATTATCAAAACTGACACAATTCAGTCACTAAATTGAAAATAAAATCATTCCCCACTACCTTTGTTTACTAGATTTCTCTTTCTCTAATTAAAGACAAATAGTACATGACCAGCTATACTTCTACCTTCCCTATAACCGTTTACAGGGAAAAGGAGGCAATTTTAACAAAAGCTCTATCAAACACACTGAATCAGACAATTTTGCCTAACTCAGTTAATGCTTTGTTTTGTGGATGAACATTATGAAACAATGCGATTAAAAATTAAACTAATGATTGTGATTTATGATTTATCCACCATGTAAAAAAATCAGCAGGTTAGAAAATAGGGCAGTGGAAAGCTAGCCTAGGATACTGTTGAAGCCATGAGGCTTCAAAGAGCAGGAGCTTTTTTCATTATACACATGCTGTGTATGCTCCATGCTGTGCATTACCTTCTGGCCTGCTCCCGCCTGGCCATTTTATACCTCCCCTGGTGTTATCTTTGGGCCTGCTCCTCTCTTCCTTACTGCCGCAGTGCACAAAGCCACGGGCAGTGGCTCCTTGCTCCTCATCTTGAAGCCTTCCCTCTGACATTGGGAGAAGGCTTCCGGTTCAGGCGCAAGACGCACATAGGAGCCGCTGCCCGCGGCTTTGTGAACTGTGGCAGTAAGGAAGAGGGGATCCGGCCTGAAGATAATACCACATCGATCACACTGTGAACCGACGGTTGAAGAACACTGTCTCGGGCCTGATGCATGTGCCGGCCCTGTGGACCGGCAAGAAATTTCTGCAGACGGCACCGGTCCATGGACCAGTGGCTGAAGAACACTGCTCTCACCATTATGCTACTTATCCATTCCTTACAACCTTCCTGGAGATTTCCCCCCATTTTACACCCATCAGTTTAGTTTAGTCTCGTCATGACAGCACCAGTCCTGAGCTGGGGATCACACATCCCTCTGGAATCCTTCATTCCTTTATTCAGCTGCTGGATAATGCCACTGAAAATCCCTGCAGACCACCCACAGTGCCAGGACAGCCTGCGGGCAGAGCCTGAGTGGAGCTGGAATTTATCCGAATACCAGTGTAATTCAGCACTGGTATCTGGTGACTAGCTGGGCAACTTAGGAGAGCCTGGATAGGGGTTAGGTAGCCAAATACTGGCACTCAATATCACTGGTAACTGGATAATGCTGGTGGCCACCTATATACACAGATACTCAGTACCAATCACTGGCTACATGGCTATGATTTGCATCCCTAGCCAGCCCTGGGAACAGAAACCTTAAGTTGGAAAATAACAAGGTAAAGTGCCAAGGTAGCACAGTGCTATGCACTCAGAAAGGGCCCACTCCTGGCTGGGAGGTGGCTGTTTGCCTACCCAGGATGGGATGGGGAAACTACTTCCAATGCGACCTGGGCACCCCACTGGATAGAGGTGCTTTAGGCAAGGGTTTAAAGCCCCTGAAGATGCCATTGCAGAACCAGAGCGGTGAGTGTACAAAAAAACCCCTCCTCCTCCTCAAAATCGTTCTTTCAAATGCCAATGTCACAGCTGAGGAGTCCAAGAGAGTACCATAGCCTAGAACACTGAAATAGCACTGATTTTCCTAAATTGGATGTATGGCACAGGTTGGACCACTTGTGCAGTGGGATGTCCTTTGGTGGACACAGGCCCAAGCCGAGACAGCTATGCCTGGATCGAACTCCATGCTGTCCAATCCAGTGGACAGTGCTGTGTGTGCTATGCAGCCTTGCTTGTTCAGGATGGGCTGGTTGTTTTAGAACATTTGTTTGAGTCAGGCACCCTGTCCAGAGGAGAGTGACAACAATGCCTTTTTTTTTTTTTTTTGCGCCAAAAGATGTATGAGGAAGCCCGAATATGTACACCCGAGAGGAAAGGAGGGACAGGGGAGATATGATTCAGACATTCAAATATTTAAAAGGTATTAATGAAGAACAAAATCTTTTCCAGATAAAGGAAAATGGTAAAACCAGAGGACATAATTTGAGATTGAGGGGTGGTCGACTCAAGAGCAATGTAAGGAAATTCTTCTTTACGGAGAGGGTGGTGGATGTCTGGAATATGCTCCCGAGGGAAGTGGTGGAGAGGAAAATGGTGACAGAGTTAAAAAAAGCGTGAGATGAACACAGAGGATCTCGAATCAGACAAAATTAAGGCCAGTATTGGGCAGACTTGTATGGTCTATGGCCGTATATGGCTGTTGGTCGAGGATGGGCTGGGGAGGGCTTCGATGGCTGGGATGGTTTAGATGGGCTGGAGTAAACGTTGATGGAGACTTCAGTAGATGGAACCTAAGCATAGCACCGGGCAGTGCTTTAGGTTCTGACCCAACAATAGCTAAGAAGAAGGAAAATTTAAATTAAGTCAGTAATTTAAAGAGTGGGTAGGACTGGGCAGACTGGATAGATCATTCAGGTCATTATCTGCCATCATCTACTATGTTACTATGCTATTGATCTGTGATATTAATCATATATATATATATATATATATATATATATGTTCAATAAAGTTATGGCTAAATTGTTACCATCATAAATATGTAGCATATGTATTTTATTGTTATGTGGTTCAGGTAGTGAAGGGTTGGGTCAGGGTGTCATGGCTGCCTAAGTTACTGGCCCCAGGTTCCTTCACTGGGTCAATCCATGATGCAGATCTGCCAAGTTACTCAGTTTCAGGCTGAAGCTTGTAGTTAGGGCAGTCCTGGATTTCTGACCACCCCATCTTGGTGCATTATGGGACTTGCAGCACTGATTTCCATGGGCAGGATCACACACTACGAATCCCACACTGTTTGGGGCTGTAAATTCAAAATCAGGTCTGACCAAAACATATCTGGCCTGGAACTGAGTGAATTAATATCTCTGCCTGATGTGATTTATTTTTACTTGCTAAAGTCAACAAATAATTTTCAGCTGGAAACTTTCCTGAGTTATAAGTTTGGATGAGTGATTTGGACAGTAATTCTCAGAACTGAAAGGCGCAGGAAGCCCAGGCAGGATAACTGCTTTGGTTTGGTTTTTTTTTTTCCTTTGTTGTTTTCATGTGAGGGAGAAGTAGTGAACTCCCAGGTTCCCAGCTCCTGCTGCTACATCTCATTATAAGACACAGGCTGCTCTCACAGGACACAAATTAAGCACAACAATAAAAAGCTCTTTTCAAATCATCTTCTTTTTACACATTAGGTAGGAGAAGGCTTTGCAGTCCTCTAGGCCTCTTTGTCAATGACATGAAGAAGCTTATATGTTTAAGGATATTCTTTGGACACTGTAATCTAGACTCTGCTGCCACCATAGAGCACTTAGCATTTGAATAGGTCACAGCATTCATAAGTAAAGCACAAGAAAACACAGGTTTTTGAGAGTTCAGGTGAAGCAATTGCTTCATTCACAAATGTAGTTAACCTTCTATCCCTGGCTTTTGCAAAGCTGCAGAAGACGTTTCAACCATGGGCCAGCAAGATAAATTCTCCGATGCTTATAGAATTCCTAAGAGTACTGGAGGGGGAGGGGGTAAAACACAGACCTCGCGGATCTCAACTACATGTCCTTAAAAATCTGCTTACCTCAGTTTTGACAGCTGCGATTTGTGATTTCAGTTTATCTCTGACTGACCTCTATACGAGGATCCCATGGACCCCACGGACCTCGCAGATATCTACCACACCACCTTAAAAAGAAAGCGGCCATGGCTTGGGGTCTATAGGGACCCTTGCTTTAACTCCATGGATCCTGATCACCTAGGGTTACCATATGGCTCCAGAAACAGGAGGACGGATTGAGACATCCGGGTTTTACTTCTATGGAAAGCAATGGAAGTAAAGAGGACAGATTGAGACATCTGGGCTTTACTTCTGTTGAAACCAATGGAAGTAAAACCCGGATATCTCAATCCGTCCTCCTTTTTCTGCAGCCATATGGTAACCCTGCGTTCACCCCACATATCTTCATCTTATCTCCTCCAGCAGGATCCATGAGGTCCGTAGGAGTTAAAATGAGGATCCATAGGTTGAGCAGCATCCGTGAGGTCTGCGGGACTGCTGGAGTTTAAAAACAAGGATCCCTGGGGACCCCATGTCATAGCCACTTTCTTTTTAAAGCCATGTGCTTTTAGTACTAAGGGGTCTGCATTTTAGCTTCTATACTTGTTAGTTTCTTTTCTGTTTTGGTTGGAATTTCTGGTGTTGAATATTGCATGAATTTTCTGCTGTCTTATCCCAGCTCTCCCTTTTGTTGTGTCCAGCTTTCCTGCACTCCAGTGCCCTAAATGCCTTCTGCTTGGGGGCCCCACGGATCCCATGGAGCTAAAGTACACGGCCTTAAAAAGAAAGTGGCCATGGCGTGGGAGTCCGCGGGGATCCTCGTTTTAACTCTCACAGACCTTACGGATCCCGCTCACCCCCGAGGTAAGCAGCTTTTTAAGGACGTGCGGTAGAGATCCACAAGGTCCACATTTTACCCCCTCCAATGTCAGAGCATTAACCTCGTCGGCCTGCAGTAGAAACCTCTGCTGTGGCTTTATAGAAGGAGCCCTATATTAGCACACAGCCAGCATCCCTGCTTAAAAAAAACTGGCCAACGGACCTAGGGGTTTATGAAGGTTTGTGTCCTCCTCCCCTGCCATGCCTACTTATTAATCTGATCCACATACATTCAATCACCCATTAGCCTGCACCAAACCTATTTTCCCTTCACCTCCCACCATTTGTCACCCATTAGCTTGCACCAAACCTATTTGCCCTTCACCTCCCACCATTTGTCTGAGTTTACTGTTGGTGAGCTTTGTGACAGACAGTTATCTCAAAATCAAAATCAACAGAATGTTCCACAAATTGTACTGAAATATACTAAAAATGCAGAGAAAATGCACTGCAACCAAGCTTTTTAACAGTCGCCTAGAAAGTATGTAGTGCACCTGGGTCTTTGGAATATGTTATGCAGAGGGGCATTAAGGTGTTTCACCATTTTAAAAACACACTCTTCCCTTAAATTATAGTAATATAGTGATAGGAAAAAAATCTTAAAAACACATGTCTCGAGTGTGGGTATTAAAGATGTGTCTTATATACACACTTGTTGAAAGCCAACAATTGCACCTCCCCTCCCTTCCCCTTCATCCAACAGCACTGGCAAGCCTGTGATTGACACAGTGACATAGTGTGTCCTGGTAGTTCTCCGCCCCTCCTATCCGCCCATGCCTCCTTCTGTGGGCTATTCTGGATATGTGCCAACTGCTATCACCAGCTACTGATCTCATGTAAATTTGGTGACCTGCGGTTCTTTGAGAATGGTTCATCTTTTTTGAATCGTTAGATTTACAGCTGCTACAGCGACCTGTTGGATTTTACTGGCGATATTAGAGAATATAGCCCTCAGTGACTCCCACACTGGAGGGACACAGGGAACATAAAGTAACACGGTAGTAACACCTTTTTACTGCTACCATGAGGCCTCAAGACTTCTATCTTCAATAAACTCAGTTGAATATCCACCCCCTCCCCCCCCCTGAGCCAGAAGAGCATTTAAGCCCGTCATCTCCCACTGCCCAGAGTTAAGTTTTAGGATAAAAGCTTTAGGATTTAGTGGCTGTCTTCCACGGGACTTGATCCCGGGTAGCAGGAGACTACTGAAACACTCCTAGGGTAGAAATAAGCTAATTGTTTTAAAGGTAAGTACAGTGTTGTGTTCTGCCTTCTCCTGCTAACTTTAAGGCTTTCTTGGGGTGGGGGTGGAGGGGAGGGAGAGAGGTGCCTGTATGTGTGTGTGTAGCAGAGGGGAGACAAAGGAGGAAGCTTACACTTGCTGTCTGTGCTCCTACAGGTTCTTTGAACTACTTTCTGTCAATAGCTGTCAAATGATAACTTACAAATTTTAGAACATAGACAATGACTTTTCCCTTAAATTTCAACCCTTTTAATCATGTTATTCTAATCTAATCCTTAGGTTTGTATACCGCATCATCTCCACGTTCGTAGAGCTCGACGCGGTTTACAGTAGGAGAACTAGGAAGGAACTACACCAGGAGGATAGAGGTAGAAGTGTGAAGAAAATTTAGAGGACTTGGGATGCCAAGATATAAGAGTTTCCTTGATTCCTAAGTTGGAGGGAAACTTACATTTTTTGAGAAAAGCCAGGTTTTCAGATGTTTGCGGAAAACTTGGAGAGAGCTCAAGTTCCGAAGAGGGGAGGTTAGGTTGTTCCAGAGCTCAGTGATTTTGAAGTGGAGGGAGGTCCCTAGCTTTCCTGTGTGGGAAATGCCTTTTATTCTATTCTAGATACACATTTTTGTTGGGTTTTATTTAGTTTGATCAGAGGACTTTGTGACATTCCCTGTTGGAGCAACGAAATACCCTAAGCCCCCTGTCCCTGGTTTCCCCCACTCCCTCTTACAGGCTCATCCCTTTTCTCAGACGAGAAGCCATTTAAAAGCCATGGAGGAGCCATCTGGCTAGAGAATGAGAAGTCTTGTACTGGATTGCAGGCCTTAATCTAGCTGCTTATTAAATAATTCAGGGTTTGCATTAACTTATAAATGAGTGTCTTTGACTGATTTTGTGGTTGATGTACAGATAAATTCTAATGAAAGACAGCTACAAGATTTTAAATTATTAATGAGGCTGCCACTTAACAAAGCCGATCTGGCGCTCATACGCCATGCTTAACAAGACAAAAAAAAAAAACAAAAAACTTGCAGCAGCGCTTGAGTTTTACTAGCCCACAGGTTGCTGGTTTAAATTCGGTGCATGCTGCTTCTCTAACATACTGAACAAAGGTCCTTTTCTGTGATCCCTCCTGAGTGTGTCCAGGAAAATCATCATGGATGCCCTTTCCTCTCATGCTGTCTTCACTGTCTCAAATACAATTATTTTTTTGGACGTCATCTGTGCTAGTAAAGAGGAAGCTCCGGGCTGGTTCCCTTTCTTCTTACCATCCTCAGTTGTAGCTGCAGCTCTTTTGATTCTCACTTGCAATAGGGAGGTAGTGCCCCCCCCCCCCCGTTCTCCTTCTTCAGTACCAGTATGACCTCCTTATGTCCCTCCCCCTCCCCCAAACCTATATTCTCGCTTTTCTTTTTCTGGTTGAAGCATAACTTAGAGGCTGAGTACATCAGAATGTGTTTCTGGGCTTCAAAGGTAGCTCCAGGAGAAATGAATCTGGCTTCTTCGGGTAAAGGTGTTGTTTTAAATGCAAATGATAGAAACTTAACATAAACCGTGGCATATGAGAGCCATTATTTTTGCATACCAAGTTGTTATTTTCCCTATTAATCTTAATATTATTATCAATATGTTACTGAAAACCCACTATATACAGTGGTCGCCTAGACAGCTCATCTCTGTTGAAATGAGCAATACACTTCTCCCTCTGTATTCACTGTGATAGAGGATTAACAGACCCCTGAATACAGAAAAACCACAAATAACTTTTTCATATGTTATTCGCTGTTTTCTATTAAAAACCATCGTGAATATGGAGGAACTGCGAATAACATGGTGGAAGACCTGGCCTGTTCCTGAAGGAGAGGCAAAACACCATGAAGAAAGCACTGGGAATCAGCGATTTCCCTATGCAAGCTGATGTAATTTGGGGGGAGGAGCCAGCAAGCTAAAAACCATGAATAATCGAAACCACGATTGCTGAAACCGTGAATACGGAGGGAGAAGTGTAATATATGTCCTTATATTTCCTGACTTTTGCATTGTTATGTGAACAGACACAAGACCTGCAGCTTTGCCTGTATGAAGATCCTCAAGGCCTTAAAGAATGGAGGCAACTTCCTACTAGCGTTCACTAGTGAGATGAATCAATATAGCATGGACATCAGAAATGGAAAAGAGGGAAAGGAACAACGAGGGAGAGGAGGGGGCGGGGGGGGGGGGGGAAGGCAGACTTTTTCCAAAGAGAGGATGTAGTTGATCTCTGATGGTGAGAAGTCCATAACTGAAAAGATACAGAGACGGATTCGACTGCCATCCTGGGAAGGGAGCAGCAATGGGCTTGACTGGTGGAAAAGGTTTGAACTCTTTCAAGAAAAATTGATTTAGTAAATTGTAATTGTAAGGAATCAAAAATGCTAACTCCATGAATCTTCTTAACATATCCTTACCTGGCCCAAGGAAGGTTTGAGAACAATATAAGTGTAATTCACCTGCTCTCTCCTAAGGGAAAATCTCTTATGGCAACACATTGGACATAGCACAAAGCTGTCAGCTCATGTTACAGCACTGGGATCATCCAACAATGAGGCTTGTACTAACACCGCTTCTGGTAAGAGAAGAAGGGAGTCTACAGCCCAAAATGATGGAAAGGCTGGGAACCCCTTGAAAACACTGAATCTTCTGAGTCATGGAGAAAAAGGGGTTTGCAGCAAGAAGGAAGGATGAGACCTGAGCAACACCACCGTAGAGCAAGGGCGTGAGCCCACACTCTCTGCCACCAAATTCAAAGCCTTCCACTATTACAGTCTCCTGGGTTCTACACCCACTACCACAAATCCCAATGTCTCCTGAATCCCACACTTGCTGCCACCAAACTCACTGCTTCTAATATTACATTCTCCTGGGTCCCACAACCACATTCACCCAATTCACCTTAAAATCTCTGTTGCATGACCTGGTGTCACGATCCTTTCTTTCTTTCTCTTTTCCAGTGTATTTGAAATCAGTACGTATAGATCTGACACCTTAAGCCTTTGTTTGCAGAACCTTGATGATTTCTCCCCTGTGTCAATAGACACCCTCACCCACAGTTCCTAGTCTAGCCATGCAGAAACAAGTCTGAGACTAGAAACTATACGGCAGGGCTCTAAATCCAGCCACCAGTTATCACCCTTAATACTGACATCTCTCTCCTCCGCTCCTGCTGAGCAGAGATGCAAAAAAACTCTGACTCTGACACTAAGCCACCACTTGGGGACTTGTATATTGCATTTTTGTTGCTTTAGTATTTCAAAGCTGTGGACACTGAAGGATTAAGTGTCCAGTGCCCAGGGTCACAAGGAGTAGCACCAGGATTTGATTTCACAACCTCTGAGTGCAGAGCCACAGCCCTTCCCCTCTGGCCTACTCTAGTCTCCTACTAGTAAACTGGGCTTATAATATCATCAAAGTCTGTCTTTCTGGCCCCATAAAGCTTTTGTACCATTCAATTAATTTCATTTAAATTTGTGTTCAATGAAACTTTTCTCACGTATTTCATGAGTCCTCAATGCCTCAACATGTAACATTCCTTTTAGTTTTATTTCTTAAAGAGAAACCTGTTTACAGGGGCAGCCCTATGAGACTAACTGAGGCAACGGCCTCAGGTGGCACTGTTGAGGGAGCAGCATCTTGCTGCCGGCCAGTCTACCTGCTGGTCATCTCTCTCTGCTGCTCCCCTTCCCGTCATCTAATGCATTTTTCCCATTTCACACACCCCCACACACACACACACACCCTCCCCTCCCCCCATCTACCTTCAATTTGTCATAAAAATTGCTGGGTGGTGATAGTGATTCACAAAGCTATCCTGCTGCCAATCCCGGCATCTTCTCTCCACTGCAGCCCACCCTAGCGGAAACAGGAAGTTGCCAGAGAGGGTGGGCCGCAATGGAGAGAAGACACTGGAACCAGAAATAGGGTAGCTCTGTTTATCACTATCGCCACCCGGCAACTTTTACGACAAATTGAAAGTAGATGTGGGGGAGGGGGTGAAATGGGAAAAATGCCAATGTGGTGGGGGGGAGAAAGGTGAAAGTGGAAAATCTAGTAGTTGGGGCAGCCCTTGTCCCACACCCATTTTGGATGCTCATGGGGGGGAGGGGGGCAGATGGGAACGCCAGCTCATCCCTCATCTCAGGCAGCAGATTGCCTTGAGCTGCTCCTGCCCGTTTAGTTTAAATTTCATGAAGGTCGGAGCACCTTGTGATATCAAGTATTTTTAAAGCTCACTCTGCCATTAGTTGACTGCATTATTAAAGCTGTTTTGCCATCGTATAGTAGATGAGGATTTCAGCTGACTTTGTAGGGGAATTTTCACCGAGGCATTCCCAGGGCGTGGCTGGAAACAATACACATCATTTTGTATTTTCAAAACTCTGCATGTTGTCTTCACTAGAAAATGTGCCCTTGGGAAGAGCAGGTGCAGATCCCTACAGGTGTTTTCTGCATGGGCAATTTTCCAAAGGAAGGTCTATTTGTACTTTCCCTTTCAGAACTAAAGCAAAATCCAGAGTAAAAGTATCTACAGACTTTCTATTTGCCGGCATGGCTAGAAAACTCCCCTACAAATTTTCGAAGACATGTTTTTCTCTATAGGGAGCTAGGCAAGAAATGAAGTCAGCTGAAATCCTCATCTACTATACGATGGCAAAACAGCTTTAATAATGCAGTCAACTAATGGCAGAGTGAGCTTTAAAAATATTTGATATCACAAGGTGCTCTGACCTTCATGAAATTTAAACTAAACGGGCAGGAGCAGCTCAAGGCAATCTGCTGCCTGAGATGAGGGATGAGCTGGCGTTCCCATCTGCCCCCCTCCCCCCCATGAGCATCCAAAATGGGTGTGGGACAAGGGCTGCCCCAACTACTAGATTTTCCACTTTCACCTTTCTCCCCCCTTCGAAAATTTGTAGGGGAGTTTTCTAGCCATGCCGGCAAATAGAAAGTCTGTAGATACTTTTACTCTGGATTTTGCTTTAGTTCTGAAAGGGAAAGTACAAATAGACCTTCCTTTGGAAAATTGCCCATGCAGAAAACACCTGTAGGGATCTGCACCTGCTCTTCCCAAGGGCACATTTTCTAGTGAAGACAACATGCAGAGTTTTGAAAATACAAAATGATGTGTATTGTTTCCAGCCACGCCCTGGGAATACCTCGGTGAAAATGTGGATAAAAGTATCCGTGTTGTGAAACAACACATGCGCTACTTAATTAACCCTCCAGTGCCCCTTGTGACCCTGGGCAAGTCACTTAGTCCTCCATAGCCCCAGGTACGTTAGATAGATTGTGAGCCCACCGGGACAGAGAGGGAAAATGCTTGAGTACCTGATTGCTAAACCGCTTAGATAACCTTGATAGGCGGTATATAAAAAAAAACCCAACCTAATAATACCTGCATATAATATATAAATCACATTGATTGTAAGATTGTAGCCACAGAAAGACGGTTTAACAAGTATATCCAAATACACTGTGGGCAATTTCCAAAAAGTCCTTTTACCAAGAAAAAGAGCCATTTACGTAAAAATTCCCTCCGTATGATGTATTTGTTACATATAATGAATGTTGCCATAAATACGTTCCAATGTACATATGAAAGAAAACAAACCAGCTATCCAGAAATGTTCCTACTTCTTTTAATCCTCAGATTGCCCTTAAGTGCCACCTGTGTTTGTCTGAATGCCTCCAACAGCACAAGTAAAGAAATGCAGAACTGGCAGCAATCAACATATTTGTTTCTTCTGGCACGAGCACTGTGTGTAGTGAGAATTCCCTTCACCAGTCTGCTTTTAAGCTCAAGATTACGGGGTGCCTTGCAGCCCACACTTCAGAACTCCCGTTTGCCTGGAAAGTAAGCTGCCTCAATATTTATCTTCATCTTATTTATCTTTGTACCCCACTTGGAACTGTAGGATAATACTGGCGATCAATATTTTAAATAAAGAAATAAAATAAATCTTGGGGGGGGAGGGGGGAGGTCTCCTGTGCCACTAACAAAGTCAATCATTTCCATTATATGGCAAGCATATTCTCTAAACCTTTCACATACTGCTAAGAATAACTGTGAAGACTAGATGGTCCAGCTGGTCTTTTTTTTTTTTCGGCCACCAGTTAATGTTACCATGACTTTTCTTCTGGTGAGGCCTCATTTAGAATATTGTGTACAATTCTGGAGGCCGCACCGTCAAAAAGATAGAAAAAGGATGGAGTCAGTCCAGAGGAAGGCTACTAAAATGGTGCATGGTCTTCGCCATCAGGTGTATGGGGACAGATTTAAAGATCTCAATCTGTCTACTTTGGAGGAAAGACTGGAGAGGGGAGATATGATAGAGACATTGAAATACCTACGTAATGCAAAAACGCATGAGTCGAGTCTCTTTCATTTGAAAGGAAACTCTGGAATGAGAGGGCATAGGATGAAGTTAAGAGGTGATAGGCTCTGGAGTAATCCGAGGAAATACTTTTTTACGGAAAGGGTGGTAGATGTGTGGAACAGCCTCCCAGTAGAGGTGGTAGAGTCAGAGACTGTGTCTGAATTCAAAAGGGCCTGGGATAGACACGTGGGATCTCTCGGAGAGAGAAAGAGATAATGGTTACTGCGGATGGGCAGACTAGATGGGCCATTTGGCCTTTGCCATCATGTTTCTATGTTTCTATGACAGTTCTCATGTTCTAACCCTGGACCCAATAGCTGTTGCTCTGGGATCAGGTGAAAAAGCCAGCCTAGAAAGAAGATTCCGGTCAATGCAGGTGCATGGCCACATTTAGTGGCAGGGCTACACACTCACATGTATGGCAGGGACAAGAAGGAGAGTATTGTGCTCTGCATGCACAGAAATACATGTGTGTAACACATATGGCTGTACAAGTAGGACACACTGAAAGGGTTCGGACTTCAGCTGCTTCTTAAATGTCAGAATGTTTATACTTCTACCGCTGAGTTTTTATCTGCAGTTCTGCATACAAAACCAGTAACACCTGAGAGGTCTTATTTGCTTCTCTAGGATGCTCTAGAAAAATTAGGGCATAATATGGGACTCAGGAGGAATATTAGAAAATATGTCTTCCTATGTGGGAAGAAGAGACTCCCAGTTAGGTGGTAGGGGAAGAAGGAAGAGAGGTACATCAAGGATCCTTAGTTGTGAAGAATAAGAGTAAAACGGGATCATCTGAAATCGGTGGTGGTTCACTGGGAAGAGAAGGGTGGGCCTTATGGGCCTTAGCTACTATTTGCATGTTTTATCTCTATATCCTTTTTATTAGTTGATAGCGAATATTACACACCCATCCATAAACAGTGTCTATGATTGCCACATTGAATAGGTAACATATAACCTTTTCCCAGTATTTTAGCCCTTTCAGTTTGGCAAAAAAATTAAAAACCTTATACTTTCTTCTTCACTAATTCTAGCTTCTTTTCCAAATATTATCTGTCCTGCTTACCAACGTGATAAAAAAATTTGGAAATACTGAAATTCCCAGGACTGTTTCTGAAAACTAAAATAGAAAATTAAATATTGGTTTTGAGATCCGATCCATTGTTTGAAAAAGCTAAAGTCTGCGGCTCAGCGTGGAAACTAACAAGACAGAGTTCGTGGGAAAAGGGGCTGGCAGAAAGAGACTGGAGACTTCTGGTTTCTGCCTCTGGTTCTCTGACATCTCTGCTGCCACTGAACTTGGGAGTTTCCCATCCCCCAATATTAATGCAAATTCCATTTGTTCTTTCTTTAGAAAATAACAGTGTTTCTAAAACACCTTTAATAACGGGGTGATGTGATGCATGCAGTAATTGTAGAGTACATTCTCCCCGGAGAATTACATCACCATCTGTTTTCTTCTATTTGACTTACTCTACAAGGATAATGAGTTTCTTCAGAGAGCTGGGGTCAGCTCTTCTCAAAACAAGATTCTTCCAAATTCTGTCTCCGGCTAGCTAGCGATACCGTAAAGTCCAACAAAAACCAACCTGCTGCTGCTTTAAGGGTTAACAAAAAATGAAGTTACTAAGTATCAAACCTGCAAAGGCAAGATGAACTACTTTGGCAAGTGTTATAATCCAAAAATCTATGCCTATGAAATATTAATGATTCTTTGGATCCCAAAGGATTTTAGTCACAGAGATTATGATAATACAGAAGGAGAGAGACAGCCAGAGTTCCCAAACCAATAAGAATATTAAATATACTCATTCCCTAACTGCATTGTCTAATACAAATAAAGAAGCGATCAGAGGGCTACAGCTGAAAACACAGAACAATTCTCCCTCCGTATTCGCGGTTTCGATTATTTGCGGTTTTTAGCTTGTTGGCTCCTCCCCCCCCCCCAAAAAAATTACATCAGTTTGCATAGAGAAATTGTCGATTCCAAGCGTTTACAGAGAAAAATCGCAGATTCCTATCACTTTCTTCGGTGTTTTG
This sequence comes from Geotrypetes seraphini, assembly GCF_902459505.1. NCBI lineage: Eukaryota > Metazoa > Chordata > Amphibia > Gymnophiona > Dermophiidae > Geotrypetes > Geotrypetes seraphini. Next base: position 30,033,073 of record NC_047098.1, read on the forward strand.
CCTCCCCTTCAGGAACAGGCCAGGTCACCCACCATGTTATTTGTGGTTTCACCATATTCACGATGGTTTTTAGTAGAACACAGCGAATAACATATGAAAAAGTTATTTGCGGCTTTTCTGTATTCGCGGGTCTGTTAATCCCCTATCACAGCGAATACGGAGGGAGAAGGGAACTTCTTTTGGTTACCTTTCAACTAATATTTTATGGGCCTGAAATCAGGAAAGTATTTCTGGGTTCTTTCTAGGCTTGCAGGGCTTCGGATGAGCCGGAACCGCCCCCCTTCCCTCCCATCCCCCGGGCTCGGCTACGAGTCGAGAGTCAAGTCGAAGTGCTGGAGAAAGCACAGACTGTCAAACCAGGTAGAACAGACCTCGGACAACCAGAGAAAGCGAAGTGCATGGACTGCTGCAAACCTGACTCTAAAAGCTCATCAGACTGAAGTTTTGGGCTCTACGTTTAGAAGCAGCAAAACTTTTATTGCACAATTACAAATATCACCCATGCATGCAGGCCAGTGCCCCAAAACCAAAAATCGCATCGTAAACAAAGCGATTTGGGGACTTAGGGAAAGAACTCCCAGGAAAAAAAAAAAAATCAAGGTAGACCGGTCAGCGAGGTCGGAGTGAACTAGAGTTAGCATTCCAGAGAACCAATACAACTGGAAGGCGTCTAGAATTTTTGAACGCGCAGCTAAGAGACAAGCAATGGGGCGCAGTGATCACTGGCTGAAGCAAACCCAAACAGAACAAATATCCAGAACCTGATCAAGAGAGTGTAGCCATGCAAAAAAAAAAAAAAAAAAAACAAGGCACATTTTTAGCTTTCTGGGTCGGGATCGCTCCCCAGCACCAGCTGAACTAAACCTGAGAAATTCGGCACTCACCTTTCCACAGCATCCCGGCCAGACTGTGCTTCCAAACCATGCCGAGAAATAGTTCCAAAAGAGCTGGAGCCGAAAGCAAAATCCCCCGAGCAGATGGCAGGCGTAATCCGAGGAAGAGGTGGCAGTCCCCAGAGGTCGGGTTGGAGGGATTGGGAGGGAGCGGCTGGACCAGAAGCCGGAGACCTCGGGGGAGGGGAGGGGGGGAGAGGCTGGACAGGTGCGCAAGTCTCAGTGCAAGCCGAATCTCTCTGGCTTCGGCTCTTGCTGCGAGTGAAGCCGAAAACGTTCTGGCTTTCCTAGTGTAAATAATTAATATTCATTGCCCCCAGAAGAAGGAGGGAGGAGGGAGGGAGGGAGTAGAGGCTGAAGTCTCCCTGCTTTCTGCCGCTTCTGGAGCCAGAGGCCGGCCGCACTCGGGGAGACGGTGGCACTTTCTCTCCTCGCTGCCCTCTCTCTGCCTCTGGCTCACTTTCTCCTGGGATTTTGAGGGGGGAAGACGCCCCCCTTTCTGGCTGAGCACAGCTCGCACCTTCCCTCCCCCTCAAGCTATGAGTATAAAGGCTGGGGAGAGGCATGGAGCCCTCTCGCTCTGCCTGTCCAGGAGCAGTGCCAGGGGCTGAGCGATTTTCGAGCCCACCCGATCTCTCAGAAAACGCTTTTTTTTTTCTTTTTGCTTGTCGAGTTCAGACTTAGCGTCTTATTCCCCAGCGCAACCTGCACTCGGGCTCTGACATGCCACGCAGCTGCTGCCTCTTAAGGTGTTTCTCTCTCCCTGCCGCTTTTTCTGGTGCCAGTTGCAGTCAAGCGGATCTCTGGCGGCTTTTCTAATAGCAATGACCCAGTTATTTCAATGCCCCTGTGGTATGGCTCGACGGCCCATGCCACACACACTCCGGACACCTCTTCTGGTCTCTCCGCTAACTTCCCCAGAGCACAGGATAAGGAGAGAAGAGCGAAGTGGCTCCCTAACTCCACAGTGACAGAAACTAGGGAAGGGAGGGGTAAGAGACCGAAGGAAAGGGGGGGGGGGAGAAGGCAAGAAAGTCCCTCTGGTGTTCTTCACCGTCTCAATTTCTCTTTTTCTGCCTCAGCGCTTCAGCACCGCTGGATAGGGAGAGCTGGGGTGGGGAGGAAGGTACACAAATGAAAGATCTGCCCCTTAAGAGTAAAGGTTTGGGGTACACGTGATGTGCTCTTCTCCCCTGTCTCTCTCTTCTTTTTCTTTCATTTTTCAGCAGCTGCACGGGGGTAGGGTGGGGTGAGGGATCCCGTTTACGCGCACATCTGGAGACCCGCGCGGAAAGATTCTGCAGAATGTCGAGAGCCAGAAATCGTCTAAATCACCCTCTTCCCTCCCCCTCCCTCCCCCCCAAAATTGTCTTTGTCAGTTGGTCGGAGTTTAAAATGAGCAGATACATTTTAAACAAGACCCCCCAACAGGCAAAAGCAAAACATAAGAACAAGACTTGCCCTACTGAGACATATTCGGGTCAGGACAGCTTCATGTGTCTCTTTGGTCGGTCCCTAAAGTCATCGGAGAGCTCATGGTGGTGACTTTTCTCTTCGTCTTCAATGCAAACTTTATTTTTGCTAATATTATTATTATGCGAAATGTAGAGTAGGAGGCAGCAGGCTTGGAAGCGAGATAGTCGATGTCATTATATGGGAAACAGAAAAGTACAGTGGCAATTCACGGGAAAATCACTAACGTTCATTTAATGCTGTCATAAAAGGAACAGACTGACAGCTCGAGAGACGTCTCTTATTAATCTGAAAACAAAACAGGTACTAGGGTTTGTTGCAAGAACATTCATAACAATAAAATCACTCTTGGAGCACCTAAAAGCACTTCTCTGTGCCTTTCAATGTTGTCTTTCATTTCCCACATCCTTGTAGGGTCCTTTTTTTCAGAAGCTAAATTTAGCAGGGGGTGTCAATTTCTGAAAACCTGCTGGGTCTCAGGGCAAAAGAAATGAACCCTGAATCTGGCTGCTGCTGCTGACCTTTTTGTGTGTAATGAAGCTTTTCATTAGGGTTTTTTTTTTTTTAATGGAAGAAGCTGGCTAGTACTTTTGTACTGTTTGCCTTTCCTATTGTGTTCATCCATTTTAAGTTTCAATTTATTTGATACTAGCTGATCACCTAGAACATAAGAACATAAGAAGTTGCCTCCGCTGAGTCAGACCAGAGGTCCATCCTGCCCAGCGGTCCGCTCCCACGGCGGCCCATCAGGACTAGTTGCCTGAACAGTGTCCATGACTAATTTTGTAACTGCCTCTAATCCTCTAATTCTATCCCTATTACCTACCTCTACTCCTATCTGTACCCCTCAATCCCTTTGTCCTCCAGGTACCTGTCCAGACCCTCTTTGAAGCCCTGTAGTGTGCTTCTGCTTATCACATCCTCCGGTAGCGCCTTCCATGTATCCACCACCCTCTGAGTGAAAAAGAACTTCCTGGCGTTTGTTCTAAACCTTTCCCCTTTCAGTTTCTCCGAGTGCCCCCTTGTGCTTGTGGTTCTCCGTAATTTGAAAAATCTGTCCATATCCACTCTTTCTATGCCCTTCATGATCTTGAAGGTTTCTATCATGTCTCCTCAAAGTCTCCGCTTTTCCAGGGAGAAAAGCCCTAACTTCTTCAGTCTGTCAGTATACGAGAGGTCTTCCATACCCTTTATTAGCTTAGTTGCTCTTCTCTGGACTCTCTCAAGTACCGCCATGTCCTTCTTGAGGTACGGCGACCAGTACTGGACACAGTATTCCAGGTGCGGGCGCACCATTGCACGATATAGTGGCAGGATTACTTCCTTCGTCCTGGTCGTGATACCCTTCTTAATGATGCCCAACATTCTGTTCGCCTTCCTTGAGGCTGTGGCGCACTGCGCCAACGCCTTCAATGATGTGTCTACCATCACTCCCAGGTCTCTTTCAAGGTTACTCACCCCTAGCGGTGATCCCCCCATTTTGTAAGTGAACATCGGGTTCTTTTTCCCTACATGCATGACCTTGCATTTTCCTATGTTGAAGCTCATTTGCCACTTTTCGGCCCACTCTTCCAGCGTTGTCAGATCTTTTTGGAGGTCTTCGCAGTCCTCCATGGTTTTGACCCTGCTGTATAGTTTAGTGTCATCCGCAAATTTAATAACCTCACATTTTGTTCCCACCTCCAGGTCGTTGATAAATATATTGAACAGGAATGGTCCCAGCACCTGGTGTTGCCCGGATATTTATTTATCCCAATCTTCCGGTATCGATAGACTTGTATTCAGTGATTACGCCTGGTAAAACGGGAAGTATTTGACAATTACGTGTACTTTCAAATTCCCCCCGGGTTTTGGTTTACATTCACTTGAGGATTAACATCACACAAATTTTCAGTTTTCACTTTCTGTTTAGGCTGCACCACACCACAGCTGCACTTCCTTATATACCGTTAAATGACTATGTGACATCATTCCCCAAGCTTCACACAATTGGTCAAAGCAGCTCCATCTATATATATAAAATTCCTATATAAAACACGTCACCCCCTTCCCACCCCACAGTATTTTTTTTCCAGATAGTAAGTCATATGTATACCAAGTTTGCTTGAAATCTGTCCATGCGTTTTAGAGTTATGCTGGAATATGTTAAATGACTGTGTGACATCATTCCCCAAGCTTCACACAATCAGTCAAAGCAGCTCCATCTATAAATATAAAATTTCTATATAAAACAACATCACCCCTTTCCACCCCTACAGTATTTTTTCCCAGATAGTAAGTAATATGTATACCAAGTTTGGTTGAAATCTGTCCATCCGTTCCAGAGTTATGCTGGAACATGCATACATACATACACACATACACACACATACATCCGATTTTATATATATAGATACCACAAATACAACCACAGTTAGTTTAAGCGGTTTACAATAATAATATATTAAAAACAAAAATTAAAAAGACATAACAAGGGAGGCAATAAACAAAAACAAAAATACAACCAACAAACAAACAAAAATGGGTACAAGGGGGATAAAGAAAGGGAAGGTTACACTGCAACGATGGCCCTCTGAGCATACCACAAGTAACACGGTGGCTGCTCAGAGGGAGCCTGACCTTGCTCCACCCCGCCTCTCAGCTCTCTTCAGCTCCCTGTGATGTCACCTCTGACATCGGCAGGCATTGTTGACTCTCATTGGAGGTGACAGGAGAGGGGGTGGAGCAAGCCTCTAAGCTGGCAAATTCAAAATCTGAGTGCTCGGGAGCATTGGCCTTTTCTCTTTGCTCATTCAAAACAAGGAGAAACCTCTAAGGCTCAATGCCTTCAATAAGGCGTCTTCCCCAATTCTTATCCAAAACATGTTATCTTGGTTGCATCCAGTGGCGTACCTAGGGTATGTGGCACCCGGGGCCCATCATTTTTTGACATCCCCCCCCCCCCCACCCAACCTCCATGTAAAAAATATTTTTTGTAATAACCATGAAATGGTATAAATGGTCAGAATAGAAACAGGGAGTGAAAATATTCTTTTATTGAACCTCATATATGTAACCATTATTCCAAACATAACATAACATAAATTATGTCTGAATTGTCATGACATCAGAAGTACATATGGAGTAGTTGCAGGTGATGCGGACGATACAAAACTATTTAGTGGAGCTGGGACTAAAGAGGAATGCGAAGAATTGCAAAGGGACTTGAACAAATTGGGGGAATGGGCGGCGAGATGGCAGATGAAGTTCAACGTTGAGAAATGTAAAGTATTGCATGTTGGAAACAGAAACCCGAGGTACAACTATACGATGGGAGGGATATTATTAAATGAGAGCAACCAAGAAAGGGACTTGGGGGTAATGGTGGACATGACAATGAAGCCGACGGCACAGTGCGCAACAGCTGCTAAGAAAGCAAATAGAATGCTAGGCATAATCAAGAAGGGTATTACAACAAGGACAAAAGAAGTTATCCTGCCATTGTATCGGGCGATGGTGTGCCCGCATCTGGAATACTGCGTCCAATACTGGTCTCCGTACCTTAGGAAGGATATGGCATTACTCGAGAGGGTTCAGAGGAGAGCGACACGCTTGATAAAAGGGATGGAAAACCTCTCATACGCTGAGAGATTGGAGAAACTGGGTCTCTTTTCCCTGGAGAAGAGGAGACTTAGAGGGGATATGATAGAGACTTATAAGATCATGAAGGGCATAGAGAGAGTAGAGAAGGACAGATTCTTCAAACTTTCGAAAAATAAAAGAACAAGAGGACACTTGGAAAAGTTGAAAGGGGACAGATTTAAAACGAATGCTAGGAAGTTCTTCTTTACCCAACGAGTGGTGGACACCTGGAATGCGCTTCCAGAGGGAGTAATAGGGCAGAGTACAGTACAGGGGTTTAAGAAAGGATTGGACAATTTCCTGCTGGAAAAGGGGATAGAGGGGTATAAATAGAGGATTACTGCACAGGTCCTGGACCTGTTGGGCCGCCGCGTGAGCGGACTGCTGGGCATGATGGACCTCAGGTCTGACCCAGCAGAGGCATTGCTTATGTTCTTATGTTCTTATGATGCTTGGGACAGTTCTGATTATGTTCGGTTTTATGTGTTTTTTGAATAGAAGGGTTTTTATTCTTTTTTGAAGGTTTTGTAGTCTGTGGTCGAGGTCAATAGGTTGTAGAGTTGGGGATCGAGTGTTAGGAGGTTGTCGAACAGTTTTTTTTCTTTTGACGTTTTTGGTTGGAGGGTGTGTGAATGGTGTGCGAGTTCTCCTATGTCTGGTTGAGGTGGATTTAATTATTTAGCTGAAGAAATTAGTTACTCTCCCCCCCCCCCCCATTCCACACACATTAATTCTCTTCCATTTTTGTTCCCATTATAAAAAACACTGATAAGTTCCCAGAAAAAAAATACATTAAAATAAGAAGTGAAACCAAAGGCCCCTACAGATGAGAACATAAAATAAGAATAGCCTAACTGGGTCAGACCAATGTAGCCCATGCCCAGTAGCCCATTCTCATGGTAGCCAATCCAGGTCACTAGTACCTGGTCAAAACCCAAAGAGTAGCAACATTCCATGCTACCAATCAAGGGCAAGCAGACACTTCCCCATGTCTTAATAACAGACTATGGACTTTTCCTCCAGGAATTTGTCCAAATCTTTCTTAAAACCAGCTAAGCTATCTGCTTTTACCATAACTTCTGGCCACTTCATTTTTAAGCTTAGATCTTTCCTTCCAAACAGAGACCTTGCTAGATGTCAAATACAACACAAGGGAACTTCACACAGACTTAGCTCTGCAGGAAATGTGAATCTCCTCATACACCCACCTATAGTGCAAAAATGTGCAAAGGTCTGTTTTTTTTCTTTCGATCACTAGATAGCCTAATGCCACACAAGCAGCACTATTACAAAAGGTCAATGCTAAGGTTAACAAAGTTTCCTTCCTTGGACCACAGGGAGATACTGACAAACCACTGGAAGAGATCCCTAAACAACTACCTAGGCAAAATACCCAAAGACCCACTCAGTGTGTGAACCAGTTGAGTGGAGTGGACTAACTAGGGGGTGGAAATGGGCCCGGAGTTTGCTCAGGAGAATTTCCCAGACCACCTCTTCCTCTCAACACATTGACACACTGCCACCACCACCACCACCACCACTAGGAACACCTCACTGAGTAGGCCAGCAATGCTTATAAACTTTATAAAACACATTATTATATTTTTTTTATAAAGCACATATTTTAACTGAACTCTCTGACATCCTCAGACTTTCCATTCACAAAAATAGAAGGAAGAAAAGTTCCCATTTCCTGCTGTCTCATGTCCTCGGCCTATACAATATTTTTCTTCTGCAGACCCTTCAAAAGTCTGACCAAATCCTCATTTCACTTGCATTATAAAGTACTGAGGATGCCATCTCTCCCCAATCCCAGGTCCTAAAGTCTGAGACAGTAGCGCAAACTGCCCAATTCAGGAAGAAAAATTTCGATTCAGCCTATTTAATTGGTTTTTCGATTCGATTTTCCTGCCCAGTTGGGTAATTTTTTTCAAAAATCCTGGTGGGTTTTATAGCTTTTTCACCCCTTTGGCTTCTCCTAACCACACTGGCGCTGTGGTGTAAATAAAATAAAGAAACAAAAAGGACTTTTCCTCTCTCTGTTAAATCCTAGCTCATGTTTGCGGTCTAACACCAGCTCTGGCAGGATACACATTTCAAATCTGACATATTGTAATCACAAAACAGAAAATAAAATTAATTTTTCTACCTTTTGTTGTCTGGTTATTTTTCAAATCTTGTTGGTCCCAGGCTCTGGTTGTCTTCTGATAACTTGCTTGCCAGGGTCTCCTTCTTTCTTCATGCTAACCATCCATCTGCCATCTCTGTCCTCCCTTTCCATTTCCCTTCCTTCCCCAGGAAGTCTGGTATTTTTCCTTTTTTTCATCTCCCTCCACAGATTCACCTTTTCTTAACTACCCTTTCATCCGGCATCTCTCCCTCCTTCCCCACCACCCCAGGGCCCACCATCTCTCCCTTTCTTTTCCCAATTACCCTCCTATCCAGTATCTCTATCTCTCCTTCAAACCATCCCTTGTGTCCAATTTCTCTCCCTTTCTGTTCCTTCCCTCCCTAAATCCCATGGTCCATCATCTCTCATCCTCTCCTCTATTTTCAGACCCATTATTTCTTCCCCCCCAAAGTCAGGCATATGCACATCTCTTTAAACACCCCCTTCCCTCTGTGTACTTCTACACCAGGGTCCCCCCCAAAGGCCTGTCCCCCCCCCTTGAAGGCCTGCACCCCCCCGAAGGCCTGTACCCCCCCAAGGCCTGCACCCCCTTGAAGGCCTGTCCCCCCCCCCTTGAAGGCCTGTCCCACCCCCTTGTAGGCCTACCTGCCTGTCCCCCCCAAAAGCCTGTCTCCCCCCATGAAGGCATGTCCCCCCCTTGAAGGTCTGCACTCCCCCAGAAGGCCTGCACCCCCCCGAAGGCTGCACCCCCCCAGAAGGCCTGCACCCCCCCGAAGGCCTGCACCCCCTTGAAGGCCTGTCCCCCCCTTGAAGGCCTGTCCCACCCCCTGTCCCCCCCATAAAGGCCTGCCTGCCTGTCCCCCCCCTGAAAGCCTGTCTCCCCCCATGAAGGCTTGTCCCCCCCTTTAAGGCCTGCATCTCCCCCTGAAGGCTTGTCCCTTCCCTTGAAGGCCTGCACCCCCCCCGAAGGCTGCACCCCCCCCAGAAGGTCTGCACCCCCCCCCCCGAAGGCCTGCACCTCCTTGAAGGCCTGTCCCATCCCCTGTCCCCCCCTTAAAGGCCTGCCTGCCTGCCCCAACCCGAAGGACCGCTCGCCCCCCCCCTCCCACCCCCCATCCAGACGTCCGGTTCTTCCCCTCTGGCCTCCCCGCACCATTAAGAGTACCGAAGCAGCCTGCAGCAAGATCGCAATGTCAGCGATCTTGCGCTGCTTCATGCTGTCCTCCGCCGCGGACCCGCCCCCTCCTCTGACATCAGTGGAGGGGGCGGGACCGCGGCGGAGGACAGCATAAAGCAGCGCAAGATCGCTGACATCGCGATCTTGCTGCAGGCTGCTTCGGTACTCTTATTGGTGCGGGGAGGCCAGAGAGGAAGAACCAGACGTCGGGGGGGGGGGGGGGGAACGGACGCCGGAGCACCCCCTCAGGGCTCGCACCTGAGGCGGACCGCCCCTCCCGCCCCCCCCTTGGTACACCACTGGTTGCATCAATACCCAAAGTGAGCTGATGCCCACTTATTGCTACAAGGATTCTCCATGAGTTTTTTTTCATCCCATTTGAAGGAACCATTCCACCAGCACCCACCCTGCATGGTGTCCCTCCAAGACTCCAACAATCCACTGTGATTGCCAATAAACTGGCGACTGAAATTGAAGCAGGATGAGTGGCAGGATCTTTTGCAAAACCCCCTTTCCCAAGGATGTTCATATCCCTGCTCTCAGTGGTCCCAAAGAAAGAGAAAGGAAAGTTCCGACTAATTCACAGCCAGAGCCAGTGCCTAAGATGGGCATTAACCTTTTCACAGATGGAGCCAGTACTGTGATGGAGACTGGTTTGCCGCCTCTTGGCCCCGGACATGGAGAGACTCCAGCTTTACCAGGAACATCACCTTTCTTGAGCTCTTCCTTATAGTTGTAGCCTTGTATGTATGGGCCCACAAGCTTGAGAATAAAAGGATGGTTTTTTGGTCTAATAATGCAACAGTCGTCGAGACCTTCAACAGGTAGATGGCCCATTGTCCCTGGGTGGTGGAGCTGGTCAGAGCTTTTGTGCTGCGCTGTTTGCAAATAAACATCACAGCGTGAGCAAAACATGTTCCTGGAGTGGATAACTGAATAGTGGATGCTCTGTCACATCAACAATTTCCTCAGAAGAGGAGCTGACACAGATTCCCGAAGAGTTGTGAAAGCTGGGAGATATCCCAGCACGCTGTTAATTTCTAGTTCACTTGCTCTTGCCACTTTGCTGGCCTTTCAGTCAGCCTACCAGCACATCTCTGGTCACCTCCGCTGCCTGGTTGGGACTCTGGACTTGTGAGTGAGAAGCTCATTGCACGCTATATCATGGATGCTTTCAGCAATGGTATCTCCAGGGAAAGAACTTCCTAAATTCCAATGGTTTGGAAGATCTGAGGCAGCATGGTTTTACCAAAGGAAAATCATATCAAAAGAATCCACCTACAGTCCTTCCAGTGGAGGGTGCAGTTTCTTTATCATATTTTCAATGGTGAGAGACAGGCAAGCTCTGCATGACTCCAAGAAACCTGCTTATACCTACCAATTGAAAACACAATATTGAGGCACTATCCCCCACAGGCAGCAATGTAGTTGGAGGACTCTTGCTCAGCTTAGAGGGAACAGTGATAGTGCCCAGAGAACTGGATTAAAGATATGCACTAGGGGCTGATTCCACAAATAGGCATCCTGATTGTAGTGGTGTAGTAAGGCTAGGAGGCACCTGAGGTGGTGACGCCCCCCCTTCCCTCCGGTACCCTCCTCTCCATGTCCTCGCTCTTTCTGTGCTCCCGTTCCTTCCTGCCCCCAACTCCACACTCATGCTCTCCCTCCCCCTTCGTACCTCTAACTCTTCACCAGTGTGAGTGGCTTTTCCAGCATGCTCCTCATGTCAGTGTTGGATTTCCTTCTGACATCGCTTCCTGGCCCCTTGACCTGGAAGTGATTCAGAGGAGAACTAGGCTGGCACGAGCAACAAGCAGGAGAAGTTGATCATGCTAGTGAAGATCTGCAGATGTACGGGGTGGGGGAGGGATGGCATGAGCATGGCATGGTGTGATGGAGGCAGGGCAGAGAGGTGTCAGTGCCTTCACTGACACAACACCTGAGGTGGTCCACCCCCCCCCCCCACTCCCCCTTACTGCACCACCATGGCCAATCAGGATGCGTTTTTTTTTTAAAAAATGCAGGCAGGGAAGGACGCCTACATTGTAGACATATATTGTATGCCTACAGAGACACAGGGAGATGCTTATGGATGCCCAAGACATGGCATGGGTGTGGTCTTCACCGAAAGTGGTCTTTGACATCTGTAAGCGTCCCTACATGTCTCCGTAGGTGCAAGACAGACACCTGTATAATGTTGTCCTACATTTAAGGCATCTGTTAGTAAAAGTAGATGCAATTCTCTATAGAATGCCAATATGTGATTAGCACGCAATTGGCGGCTACTTCTTAGGCAGCTGCTGAGATCAGCGTCCTTTAGAGAATAAGGCCCTAGATGTAAGATTTCAGCAATCTTAGATACAGTTCCTCATTGGATGCTCAGGAATAAACTGAGTAGGCTGAAGGTAGTACTCAGAGAGTGATGGTAAGTGAAATCCACTTGGAGGAAATAAAGGTGAGTAGTGGAGTGCCTCAGAGGCTGATACTGGGGCCAGATTTATTCAGTATATTTGGGGGTGACATTGCCAACTTTGCAAAGAGTTAAAAGGAAGGGTTTGCCATTTTGTGGATGACCCAAAGATTTGCAATAGAGTGGACACACCAGTAGGAGTGGACAACTTGAGAAGTGATTTACAAAAATTAGAAGAATAGCCTAATGTTTGGCAGTTAGAATTTAATATGAAGTGCAGATTGATGCACTTAGAGCATATGTAATAGGGGTGAGAGGCTCATATGTATAGATCAGGAGGGGGACTTTAGGGTGACAGTGTCTGAGGATCTCAGTGTGCCAAAACAATGAGAAAAAGTGGTGATCAAAAGCCATGAGGATACTAGGCTGCATATGTAATGTAATGTAATGTAATTTTATTTCTTATATACCGCTAATCCGTTAGGTTCGAAGCGGTTTACAGAAAAAATACATTAAGGATACAATAAAAATAAAATAATTAAGATAGGTACTTAGAAATTCCCTTACTGTCCCGAAGGCTCACAATCTAACTAAAGTACCTGAGGAACAATTAATGAATAAAAAAATTATAATGAATAAGACAGAGATAGAAATAGAGATGAGATATGAAAATTCCAACAAGTAATTCTATAATGAAATTAATAAGGATTGAGAAGAAAGTAAAAAAATAAAAATAATAAGTACAAATGAAAATAAAAATAATGAACAAAATATAAGATAAAATAAGTCCAGTCAAACAATATGATATGATGAAGATGATCATAAGGAGTATATGCCAGTTTACAGACAGATCAAGTCAGAAAAATACCAAATGGCAGGATAGACAAATTAGGTCTGATTTTAAGCATCATCAAATACAGGCTTGATATTTGAGACGGAGGAAAGGCAATGCCAAATGCTGGAGACACTGTGAAGATCAGGTGACCACAGAAAACAGCTGGACAGCCACCACCATCAACTCGATGAAATTGCTGCCTTGAAAGACCAACTGCCGTCATCCTTCGATCCAACGGCCGCCACCCAGGACCTCGGGGACCCTCCAACGAAACGGTGCGACTCTCCATGCAGGACAACTGCCCCATCACGCTGCCGCACACGCTGGGGATCGCTCCGATGTCGCCGTCTCTCAATAGCACCGCCTCCAAGGCCCACTCCAATACGCCATCCTCCTCACCAACAGCACGTCCTCAAATGCTGCAAAACGGACGCACGCTGCTGTCGGCACACAGACAACCAGAGCCAAAACCAGATCTCCCTCGCTCTCCATGAAATGAACCAGGATCCATCCAGTATCCCCCATCTGCCACCAAGGAGCCAGTCGACCAGCAGGTAAGAGGCTCCCTCAGAAGTTGGTTCGGATCAACTGACAAACTGTCAAACTGGAGGATCAGATTAAATGAGCTTAAAAAACCCCAATATAAACAGGAATAAAAGTTCCAAATGAAAGTAATAAATACAAAAGTAAAGCCAGTAAAAAAGAAATTCGAAGGAAAGACAAAAATAAGACAAAAATAACTAAAAAACAAAAATAGGAGGAGGAAGACAGCACAGTTGATGACCTAACTGGCCGCCATCTTGTTGCATACAGTACAGAGATGCCTAATCAGGAGAAGATAATGCCCTGTACAAGTCATTGGTGAGGCCCTGCTTGGAGTATTGTGTTTTGGAGGCCATACCTTGCTAAGGACATAAAAAGACTTGAAGCTGTTCAAAGAAAGGCAATAAAAATGGTATGGGGTTTGTATAAGACTTGAAGATCTGAATATGTATACCCTAGAAAACAAAATGGATAGGGGCGATATGATACAGACGTTTAGATACTTGAAAGGTATTAATATAGAAGCAGAAATGGGGAAGCAGTAGAACTAGAGGGCATGTTGGAGGCTGGGAGATTCAGGAATAACATCAGGAACAACTGGTACTTTTTCATGGAGAGGGTGATAGATGCCTGGAATGCCATCCTTGTAGAGCTGGTGGGGACAAAAACTGACAGAAAAAAACAACATGATTTTTAAACATAGAGAGTCCCTATATAGAAAGAGGATGAAATCAAAGCAAAACTTAAACAACCTTCACACTCTAAAGAAGACCTAGAGGAGTGTAGCCTACATGGAGCTGCAGGTAGAGAATGACATGGTGACAGAATTCATCACCGTTCCTGTCCCTGCAGATAACCACGGGAAACCATCCTATGTCATTCTTTAGTGTTTACCTCAACCTCAGTCCTTCTACACCAGTGTTCTTCAATGCAGGGCTTGAGGGTCAGTGGCTGGGCTCATTCATGCTCTGATTCTTATGTGAGCCAAGTATAAGATAATGAAGCCATTGTGCCATCACTGATAAGCTTGGCTCTTATTGGTGGAATCATACATTATGACATCACAATATCTGCTCTGAATACCAGAGACTGTCATTCTCTGGTGTCTAGCTCAACCTTAGTCATAAGAACATAAGAATAGCCTTACTGGGTCAGACCAATGGTCCATAAAGCCCAGTAGCCCATTCTCATGGTGGCTAGTCACTACTACCTGGCAATATTCCATGCTACACCAGCATTCTTCAATGCAAGGCTTGAAGGTCAGTGGTTGTGCCCATTCATACTCTGATTCTTCCCTCTCTCCTTAAAGAATGACATGGAGATGGTTTCCCATGGTTTTCCACGGGGTCAGGAACGGTGATGAATTCTGTCACCATGTCATTCTCTAGCTGCAGGTACAAACCTTACACAAAGAGACAGATGAGTGTAACCCACAAGGAGCAGAAGATACAACTCTAGCCACCGTATTGGGCAGACTAGATGGATCATACAGGTCTTTCTTTATCTGTCATCATTTACTATGTTATTGTGAGATGCAAATGCATGCAGAGCACCTCATTATTATGCAAACTGAATAGCACAGCTTCTGTTTAACCTCACAAGCTGTGTTGTTCTTGGACAGATAATGCCAGCTTAAATCTAGTGTTATCTTGCCACACCAGGAGCACTGGATTGCTAAAACCAGCCTGATGCTCCTCAGGAGACTGTTAAAGGGGTTTGTGCCAGCAGTTGAACCCCCACTCCTCTAAGCCCCTCCCCCCAACATTCTCCTAAGACCCTTAGCCCTTCACTTCCTCCTGGTACCTATGAGGGGTTTACCTGGTGGCTATTGGGAGGGAGGGACAAGAGCCCTAAAGAGCTACAATAAAATGTATTATTCATTATTTTATCATAGCTTATATATATCTTTGGAGAATTGATACTCTAGGGAACTAGCTAAATTTAGCCACTCTGCCCCACTCAATTTTTGATGGTCAACTGCCTAATCTAATCTGACTGCCTGATGCTCAAAGTTAAGCAGCCAAACTGTTTAAAAACTGGTCCCTTTTCTGTTTGTCCCATAAAGGCTTGAAACCAGCCACTGTTCAGGTTCCTGTACCCTGTGCTGGAAGTCTGTTCCTGGTGTCCACCACCTTCTCAGTGGAAAAGCATTTCTCACATTTCTGTTCAGCATCTCTCCATCCAGCTTCATACTGGCCATGGAAAATGTTACCTGCTGGTATTTTATTAGTTTCTTTGAATGTATACACCATATCTCCCCTTTCCTTTCTTTCTTCTGGGCAGAACAATTTTCAAAGCTATTCATATAAACAGTCTGAAAATTGTCCATAGGCAGTACCCGCACAATATTCAGACTGTGGAAGCTAGCAAGCTGTCTCCTGCAATCCGCAGTGATCCTGGATTGAAAATCTTGGTCAAAGTGTGCCGTCGTGAACTTAGCTGGACAGGATGATATTCAGCTGAATATTGATGGTAACTTTAGAGAATGACATGGAGACTAATTTTTCCTGTCCTTGTGGGATCTCTCTATCCCCATCAGCTCTGTCCCTGCCCCATTCCTGCAAGCTCTATCCTCATCTGCACATGCCTCAAACACTTAAAAATCATAAGTGTTTGAGGCTTGTGCAGTTAAGGCAGAGCTTACAGGAATGGGACAGGGACAGGGACAGAACTTGCGGAAACGGGACGAGGAAAATTTGTCCCTGCTCCAAGCTATCTGCCGAATGGGATATTCAGCAGGAGATAGTCAGCGATCTTCCAGTAAATATTGGAAGATAGTCGGTGATGCACTATTTAGCTGGCTGAGTGCAATTCCCAGTTGGCTAAATAGTGCTGAATATCGGGACTGACATCTTTAGCTCTCTCAGCTCCTGGGGTATGACTTGGACTATAGTCCATGCACCATTTTAATGGCTCTCTAGAACACCATATTCCAGGGGAAGTAATATTATTTTGCTGCTTCTCCTAGTGATGCCTTTCACAGACAATCCCCCCAATATTCAGCAGTACTTATCTAATCTAATCTGAAATTTGTGGATCACTTTGTGCTTATAAAGGTTCTAGGCAAATTACAATTAGTTAAGTTATCTGGCTGGGAACAGCTCCTGGTCAGCTACATATCGCTTAGCTGGCTATCTGCTGATATTCAACGAGAGATAGCCAGCTATCTCCCGCTGAATATCCGGTTCACCAGATTGATCGGTGACCAGCTACGTTACACAACATAGTCGGCCACTACCAATATTTAGCAGCTGGCTGGCTAAGGCTAGTGGCTAGATATCTAAAAGGCTAGCTGGCCAGTTGCTGAATATCAGCTTGGCTGGCTAAGTCCATGGTGGCAAACTTTGACCTGGATATTCAGTGCCTGGGGGCAGTGGCATAGCAATAGTAGGAGGCACTCAGGGAGGTGGCACCCCTGTGCCCTCCTCTCTGCCCCCTTATGCCACCCTCACTCCCTACTCCTGCACCCCCCATGCCACACTTGTGCCCTCCCTTCCCACCTCATACCTCTTTAAATTTTCACCAGCGCGAGCAGCTTCTCTGGCCTGCTGCTCATGCCAGCTTTGGCTTTCCCTCTGACATCAGTTCCTGGCTCTGCAACCTGCGAGCAGCTGGCAAAGATTTAAAGAGGTACGGGGGCGTGGAAGGGATGGTGAGAGCATGGCATGGGGAGGACAGAGATGGCGCCCAGGGTGGTCTTCCCCCTCCCCCACCCCCTTACCATGCCACTGCTGGTGGGTGGATATGGACCCAGCATTGAATATCCAAGATTGCTGCAGACTGTGGGAAACAGCCAGGCTGCCTCCCACGGTCTCAGTATTGGGCCCAATGTCTTCACGTGGGTTAATTTTGCACATACCATGACAGTAATGAACTTTACCTGTAAGCCAGAGTATGTAGAATACAGTTTGATCTTAGATTCTCTAATGTACTCCTACTGCTTGCCATAATACCTGCATTGTGCTAATGAGAGCTTCCTTCTGGAGTTCATAAGATGCAATATGTATAAGCAACCCATTAAGATATACTTGGAAATTGCTTTTAATCAGGCCTGCAGCACCTAAATGCAACAGGAAATGCATCCAAATATATTACTAGCTTTCATTAATACTTTGTCACAGTGACTGGTTACTATGAAATCATTAGGGATGTTTCCCCCCTTCCCCTAGGTTTGTTTCTTGTTTGGTAACTGCTAGCTCTTATCCAAAAAAGGCAATTTGCCTTTGGATTTCTGGATCCCAAGTGCATGATTTTGCATTTTTTATTTAAAAAAATATTTCCATATCTTTGATCATTTTTCAGATTTTAAGTCATCTTTCATGATTCTCATCCCTCCTGATGTCTACTGTGCTGAAAATCTTCAGATCATCTGCAAAAATGACACACTTTCTTTTCTGTCCCTCCTCCAGTGTCACTTATAAAGACACTGAGGAAGTCTGAGCCTAGTACCGATCTTTGTGGAATCCCACTCAGGCCAGACTGACTAGTCTATCAATAGGGCAGTGCCTGAAGGCCCACAGCAGTATGGGGGACCACTCACCCCTAATCAGTAATAACTCATAGTACATGTCAAGTGGGTGGTTAGAGACCCAGGATCCTTATCGTCCAGGGACTCAGATCACTGTCAATCTGCCCCTGACCCTAGTGGTCATACTCCATTGTCCAGGGTGGACCTCATTGACTAATACCCTCTGATGACAATTTTCAAATTTCCCGCCCCCCCCCCCTCCTATCAGATTAAAGCATATGCTTTTAACCAGATTAAAATGAGGAGTTTGCAGAATGTGGTTAGGTCAGCAGAGGAATCAGTACAGGTAAAAACTGAGGGGTTGAAATTCGGTGGCGCATTCCTGGACAGTGTTGCTGAATGACCACTGTGGCATTATCCAGTCAGTGCCTGGACAGTCCAGGGGTGGCGTTGGGGTGGACCCGAAACTTATCTGCACACTGCTGACTTTCAGTGGTAGTGCCCAGATAATCAGACAAGAGACAACTAAGGATTATGTTTAATGCAGTCCTAACTATGCACTGGATATTGGCTGACCATGTTAACTGCATTGGTTGCCAGTTGAGGCGTGAGTCACCTTCAAGCTGGGGTGAGGCCCCATCCTATCTGATTGAGTAATTTTGCTTTTCTATTCAAAAACACTCTTGAAGCTCTAAAGCCTTGGTGACTTTCCCTACGGTGAAGGGTTGTGTAAACTTAAAAGATATCATGATCGCATGCTTCTTTATCAGGCTGCAATATGGGACAAGAATTTTAAATCCTTGTTACTCTCTTCAGTTTCTTATTCTCAATTTAGAAAACTACTGAAAACTTATTTGTTCTCAAAATTTTCAAGGTTCTCAATTTTGGGGTTCAAATTTTTGGGATTCTTATTCATTATTTATGATAATTTTTAGTTAACCTTTTGTAAACTGCATAGAACTCACAGGTAATGCGGTTAAGAAATAGATTTTATGTTATGTTAAGTTCGGTGGCTGGCATAGACCTGGATGTTCAGTAACAGGAGCCAGATGAGATCTGGCACTGAATACCTGGCAGTCAGCATTAAAAAAAAAAAACCCCCACTGATTGCTGTGAGTTGAATATTGTCCCATAGATATTCAGTTCTGCTTGCTATTTTGACCTACAGAAATAACAGAGCGTACAGCCTGGCCTCCTCCTCCTGTGTCTGTTTGTATTTCTTGAATGCTGTTCCTTTGGTTCTGACTTTTTCTTATCCTACATCATCAATAAACCATAGTGGTCTCTTCATTCTCTCCTCCTTGTGTGACACAGAGATTTGATTTTTTTTTTTAATTGCTGTTCATAGTAAATCATCATCATATATTTCTTATTTCACCTATCTAAAAACCTCTAGGTAGGTAACAAAGAAATAACATATCCATGTTACCGAAGCAATGTATACATGGAAAACAATAATAAAAATATAACATATCAAATAAAAACATACATAAACCTTAAAACCCCACATTTCCATCCAAGTCTACACCAAAATTTCAGAAAAAGAAATACAAACAAAACAACAACATAATGGTATCCTTATTACATAGTCAAATAATTCTAGATTTACTTCTGCATTCCTCCATTATAATTTCTCCCCAAAACCTACCTGAACAATAATTTTTAAGTCTCTTAAGGAACTAAAATCCATATTTTTCTGGGCATCTACAGGAAGATGAGATCAATGGGCTGGCAATCAAGAACATATATTTATGTGAATCAACTAGTTCTTCCTTATTTTTTTTAGATTCTTTACTTCTGATAAGGCTTCCTTAACCTAAATATTCATTTACTAGAAATCAACTTGTTAGGATTTTATGGAACTTGAACCTGCAACACTAGTGAGCAGATACTGGAGCTCAGGAAATGGTAGGGGATATTTATCCTCTGGTTGCCAGGGAATTGCCCTATCAAAGCCTTACAGGAAGAATTAATTCCTGGATTGGCAGAAACCTTTCCCATAGCTGCTAGTGGTGAAGGGACAACAAGAGTTCATTGTCATGCATTCTTTCAGTTCAAGATACATTCGATGTTAACTGCATTACCAAGTGGATTGAAAAGGGTATAATCCAGACAACCACAGTTTAGAGTCAGTTTATTAGATACTTTCATGAGAAGCATCTGGGCAACCCAAGCCCTGAAGTCCCAGGTGGCACCAAAAGGAAAGGGGTCATACTATCAAGGTTAGCAAGACTTAAACTGGTGATATTGGGTCAGCTGTGGGAGGCGCATAGGAGCCGCTGCTCATGGCTTTGAGCAGAAAAACACTACAGCAAGATGGAGGAGGGAGCTGGCCAGAAAGTAAACACCCGGGGGCGGCAAAGGAAAATGCCGCATCGCCCTCGAGCTAGACCACATGAAACGCCACATCGCCTTCAAGCTGGGCCACATGCCTTGGGACTTATGCGTCTCTTGGGCCGCGGGCTGTACACCCCTGATTTAGATGTTTGGAGCTAGACCAAATGATCAAGGGTTAAAAAAAAAAGGTACTCAAACTGACCAGATGACCACTGGAGAGATTAAGGCATGACTCCCCCTTACTCCCTCAGTGGTCGCTGACCCCCCTCCCACCACCCAAAGATGTGAAAAAAGAAAACAGTACATTCCAGCCTGTTTTATAGTTTCAGATGGTCACACAGACAGCTGAGAAGAGCAGAGGGGCAGTCTAGGGGGTACTGCAGTGAATGTCACATTTAAAAGTCTCGGGTACATATGTCACTATAACCTGCTTATATTGTATAGTGAGCCCTCCAAAACCCACCCAAAACCTACACAAAGATGACACCTGCAGGCATAAGGGCTATTTTTGCAGTGCACAAATGGGTACAGTAAGTTTTGTGAGGGTTTTAGAGGGCACACCATACAATATATGCAGGTTATAGTGATGTATTCCTGGGACTTTTAAATGTGACATTCACTGCAGTACCCCCTAGAGTGCCCCTCTGCTCTGCTCAGATGTCTTTGTGGCCAGTTTGCTAAGAATGCTGGCTGCTTGAGGGTCCCAATAGTTGTTTTTGTGTGTCTTTCATTTGGACATCTTTGTATTCAAAAATGGCCATAAAAGATAGACAAAACA
The DNA here is from genome assembly GCF_902459505.1 of Geotrypetes seraphini. NCBI lineage: Eukaryota > Metazoa > Chordata > Amphibia > Gymnophiona > Dermophiidae > Geotrypetes > Geotrypetes seraphini. The sequence goes on from NC_047098.1 coordinate 30,053,739, forward strand.
TCTAGATAGGTCATTTTCACAAATAAAGGATAAACATCTTGCTGTTTTGAAAATGGACATTTTCTCTACTGGATATCTGGATGTCTTTCCCAAAACATCCAAACTCAGGCTTAGACATCCTGTCGAAAATGCCCATCTAATTTACTACTACCCTCTTTCTTGTTTCCTAATTATAGCAGTCCTCCCACACTCCTTGACCAGCCCCCATATCTGTCCCCAGTTCATTGTCTTTTAATTTACATCTGGTATTTGAGACCTTCCGATTCCTTAATGTTTCAGTATATCCAACAGCCTGCCTCATTCCCATGACTTCATTCCCTGCTTAAGTGGGATGTTATCACCATCCTCCAGTGAATATAGTTTAAAATCCTTCATACTAGATGGATTTCCAACTTTATTTTGTATTTGATATACTGCCCCACCGGTAAAGTCATCTGAGCGGTTTATAACCAGGTTCACAATCTAATCAGGCACTCTAAGTATTTTTCCCCTATGTGTCCCAGTGGATTCACAATCTAGCTATGGTACCATTTCTTAGCAGATATATCCCACCTTTTTTCATCAGAACTTCATTTAGTATCAAGCTAGGATCCAAGAAGCCAAAGCCATAGTATTGACACCATTCATGCAATCATATTATAGTCCTATCTAGAATGATTGTTCCCTAGCTCTAGACTGGTCGGATAATTGAATCGAGCAACAGGAGTGGGATGGAACAATGGTCTTTCCAAATGAAGAGACGCCAACAAGAGAATCTATGAAAACATCAATTTATTCTGTCCATCCACAAAGTTAATGACCTGACACAGCACTGTGTTTCGGCGTCTAATATGCCTGCCTCAGGGGTCAAACATACACTGAGTAGAATATGGTAACACATAAACCGCACTCATAAAGGAGTGGAAAATTTGTGGACCTTAGTAATGTAAACATCCCAAGGGGGTTGTTGCAGGCTGGGAGGAGGATAGGGGGGCATGGGCAGGGGGTTCGGGAGAGGATTTTTATTTTATATACTCGTAACTGCACTATGCACTGGTATTATAGAGAAGAACTTTGGAGCTTTCTTTTCTTTGGCTTTTTTCGATGATATTCCATCTCTGTGCATTGTGGAGATATAACCGCATGTCTCTGTAGGTCAGACCCAGTGGCGTACTAAGAGGGGAGTGGAGGGTGGACCACCTGGGTGCCATCTTGGTGAAGGCACCGGCACCTCTCTGCCCCCCATGCCACAATCATGCCCTCCCTTCCCCCATACCACTTTGGATCTTCGCCGGTGCAGGCAGCTTCTCCGACCTGCTGCTCATGCCCCTGCTGCTCGTGCCAGCCTGGCTCCCCTCTGAAATCACTTCCTGGTCACAGGACTGGAAGGTGAAGTCAGAAGGAAAGCCAACACCAATGCAGGCAGTGATCCGGAAAGGCTGCTCATATTGGTCAGGATTTGGAGAGGTCCAGGGAGAAGGGAGGACACTAGTGGAGTGTGTATGTGTGTGGGGGGGAGGGTAGAGCGGAGGGTGCAGGAGTGCCACCACTCCGGGCACTTCCTACCCTCATTATGCCATTGGGCAGACCCTTCATTGCCCCTCGCTGTGCAAAGGAATTGGAGACTTCAGCCGAAAGCCTGAAGTCATAATGCCTTATACAGGGCCATGGTGAGACCTCATCTGGAGTACTGTGTGCAATTCTGGAGGCCACATTACAGTAAAGATGTGCGCAGAATTGAATCAGTTCAGCGGACGGCCACCAGGATGATCTCGGGGCTCAAGGGTTTCTCGTACGAAGAGAGACTGAACAAATTGCAGCTCTACACTCTCGAGGAACGTAGGGAGAGGGGAGACATGATCGAAACATTTAAGCACCTCACGGGACGTGTCGAAGTGGAAGATGATATTTTCTTTCTCAAGGGACCCTCGTCCATAAGAGGGCACCCGCTCAAACTCAGGGGCGGAAAATTTCATGGCGACACCAGAAAGTATTTCTTCACAGAGAGAGTGGTTGATCATTGGAACAAGCTTCCAGTGCAGGTGATCGAGGCAGACAGCGTGCCAGACTTTAAGAATAAATGGGATACCCATGTGGGATCCCTACGAGGGTCAAGATAAGGAAATTGGGTCATTAGGGCATAGACAGGGGGTGGGTAAGCAGAGTGGGCAGACTTGATGGGCTGTAGCCCTTTTCTGCCGTCATCTTCTATGTTTCTATGTTTCTAATACCAGAAGCTGTGTGAGCTATAATCAACTCACAGCTTCTGGCATCCTATTTTCTGGGTGAATGTGTGCGTTTGTAGTCTATCCACATTTTTCACCCATAAATACAAAAGAACCTACAAGGTTAAATCTCAATCAACTCCCCTTAGACTTTCTGTGTGTGCTGTCCTTGATCCCCCCATTGCTCCAGGTATATTAGATAGATTGTGATCCTGCCAGGACAGAGAGGAAAAAAATGTTTGAGTACCACCTCTATAAATTCATGTAAACTGTTCCCCTGGGAGAACGGTATAGAAAACTGAATAAATAAATAAAATAAACATACACCAAAAACAAAAAGGGGGGAAAATACCGTCACTTTCAAGATAATTAATAACACCTCTCCTGTCCCTGTCTCTTTCACCTGCACTCCCACATAACCTTTTCTGATCTGTGCAAGATTGTGGTGGCTCTGAGCAGCATGAAGTAGCACAGCCTGACATTTCTCGAAACCATCCCAGAACTATATATTCTTGCATATTCTGTTCCTCTCCTGAAATTTGGCAGCTAAAATTTAATGCTAAGAAATGCAAGGTCATGCATTTGGGCTTCAAAAACCAGAAAGAACGGTACAGTATAGGGGGTGAAGAACTTATGTGCACAACAGAAGAGCAGGACTTGGGTGTGATTGTATGTGATGATCTCAAGGTGGCCAAACAGGTTGAAAAGGTGACGGTGAAAACTAGAAGGATGCTAGATTGCATAGGGAGAGGTATGGCCAGTAGGAAAAAGGAGGCATTGATGCCCCTGTATAAGACTCTGGTGAGACCTCATTTAGAATATTGTGTACAATTCTGGAGGCTGCACCTTCAAAAAGATATAAAAAGGATGGAGTCGGTCCAGAGGAAGTCTACTAAAATGGTATGTGGTCTACATTATAAGGCATATGGGGACAGACTTAAAGATCTCAAATCTGTATACTTTGGAGGAAAGGCGGGAGAGGGGAGATATGATAGAGACGTTTAAATTCCTACGTAGTGTAAATGCGTATGAGTCGAGTCTCTTTCATTTGAAAGGAAGCTCTGGAATGAGAGGGCATAGGATGAAGTTACGAGGTGATAGGCTCTGGAGTAATCCGAGGAAATACTTTTTTACAGAAAGGGTGGTAGATGCATGGTGGAGACAGAGACTGTGTCTGAATTCAAAAGGGTCTGGGATAGGCACGTGGGATCTCTCGGAGAGAGAAAGAGATAATGGTTACTGCGGATGGGCAGACTAGATGGGCCATTTGGCCTTTGACATCATGCTTCTATTACAATAATAATAATAATAATAACTTTATTTTTGTATACTACATTACCATGGAAGTTCTATGCGGTTGGCATCAGAGTCCAACAGAGGCCCTCTCAGTCCACTGGTTTTAGACATTGTGAAGAGTTTTCTCAGCTTCTGCGAATCTTAGACAAGAAAAGAATCTGTGGCCAGTTATTTTGCTAAATCTAGACATAGGAGGCAGGCTATAAAAATATCTTGTTAAGCAAGATCAGCAAGCTGCACATCTTCTCAAAAGCATGCTTGAACCTTCGTTTCAAGTGGAAGGGATAAAAGTGACACGAGGAGAAGCAATATACCTTTCATCTAAATAGGATGGTGGCAGAAAATGTAGCCATGTTTAGAGTGCACAGCACATGTACATTATGGACTGGAAGGTCATTTCTACTACTACTACTCATCATTTCTATAGCTCTGCCAGATGCATGCAGTACTGTACATTACATTAACCATGTAAGAGACAATCCCTGCTTGACAGAGCTTACAATCTAAACGGACAAGATGACTTTGTTATTACTGTTATTCAGTTAACCCTGGTTCATGCAGAATTCTTATCTCCTAGTCCTGAGCTAGACTTCTCCATCTCCCTCTATGAGCTACGATTAGGATGCTAAATGGAGCAGAAGTTAACTGGGTGACATGTAAGACAATAGAATAGTGATGGAAGGACAGAAGATGCCTTATAATAGATTAGGAGTGTTCATGTTGCTTTTATTTCGTTTCATCTCTCATGCGCACCATTTGCAAACTCGTAGAAACAAAACAAAACTCTTGCGTTCCGTTGACATTTTTTGTTGATTTCTTCTGAAATAACAAGAAAATGAAAGTTTGTTTTGTTGGCTATTTCATCTCATTTCAAAATGAATGCATGCGCTTATAATGTGTGCTGCTGTGAAGTTTGCTTCGTACACACTGCTTATCTCAGTTCTGTTTGACACCGAGAGCTCTCCTGCTTATCTATTTCATTTGTATTCTCTTGTGCCAGGTTTTGCATGTTCTCTGGGCTACACAATGCTGTTGGGAGGGGTTTTCAATTGTCTCCGTGGTGATGTTTCACGGTAAAGGGGCTTTTAATACCCCTTATTATCCCCCTCCTTTACAAAGCTGCACTAGTGTTTTCAGCGCCGGCCGTCGTGGTAACAGCTCGGACGCTCATATGAATTCTATGAGTGTTGGATCTGTTACTGCGGTAGCCGGCACTAAAAACACTAGTGCGGCTTTGTAAAGGAGGGGGTTTGCGACTTAGGGGTCCTTTTATCAAGCTGCGGTAGGGATTTAACATGCGTAATACCGCGTGTTAAACCGCCTGCCGCGCTAGCCGCTAACGCCTGCATTGAGCAGGCGTTAATTTTTTACCCGTCCGCGGGGGTTAGCACGTGATGAAATGTCCGACGCGCTAACTCCGCTAGCGCGGCTTGATAGAAGGACCCCTTAGTTGACATAAAGTTTTCCACTCTATTCCCTTCCCTTATAGTCTGAAGTTTGGATTATAGGTCTCCTTATGTTTTTATTTATTTTATTTTTCTTTCTTCCCTTATTTTTATGGTTGTAAACCACTTAGACATTTTCAACTATTTGCAGTATAACAAATGAACTATGAGCTATATGTGACCAGAATTTAATGGTTAAAAAAATGAAGGGTAAGAGGCCTACAAGGGGTGCAGTTATGTGATATTCTGCTGATACTCAATGCTATCCAATTAAAGATAACCAGTTAAGTTTAGTTAGGGCAATCACTGGCCCTAAATTTAACTTTCATGTGTTCATGTGATGGGGTATATAATGAAATACAAAGATGAACATTACCTGAATATTACCATGGTTCATGCAACAAGCCAGCATGGATTTAATGAAGCCATCTAAGATTTTCCGGCATTTTCAGAAACTCATTATACAGAAGATTCAGAATCATCACTTTTATATTATACATACTATATATTGAAAAACAAGGATAAATTTTTAAAATTATTTTATTAGAAGATAATAACAATATTGATGTATTGCTCACAGTATGATTAAAAAAATATATGTTATTAAAAAAATGAATATAATATTATTAGTGAGAGAGCTGAGCTTGATGTGATGAAACTGCCATCCAGCATCTGCTCTTTCCTCTCTCTCCACTTCCCTCCAGCATTTGCTTCCCTCTCTCTCCACTCCTCATTTCCCTTCAGCGTTTGTTACCCCTTCCCCCCCTCTCCTTCCACTTCGCTTCAGCGCCACTTAACCTCTTTCCCTCATCAGACCACCTTCCTTCCTTCCCCTCACCTTCACGGGCGTTCTTCATAGTTTTCTCTTTCTGAGGTGTCTGGATGTGGCAACGTTCTCACCAAGTCTCACACTACTGCCCTGAAGCTTCTCCTCTGACACACTTCCCGTTTCCGCCTGGGCAGCTTGCATCAGAGGAGAAGCTTTGAGGCATTTGCGCGGGACTTGGTGAGAACGTTGCTGTGGTGGCAAAAAGTTGAAACGTCAATAATTTACTCACAGTTCCTTGCACCAAAACTTTCAAGACCGCTCGTATTGGAAGATCTTCCTCCAGAGTTAGGCTCACTGATTCCGCCGCCTTGTGCACCGGGACCTCCCTGCGGGCAAATCTCCTCTGGTCCACTCTGACTGGCAGGCAAGCTGATTCCTGGTTGAGGGGAAGCTGCACGCTGAACGGGGCTCAAAGACACCCCGCTTACACTGCTGCCCAAAACTTCCATTGCGGGCTCAACCAAAGAGAGAGAGGGATTCTGTCCTGCTGCAGTTTGAAAGCCATCGAGCATTGCCTGTCTCATCACTGGAGTAGAAAAAGAAGCCGGCGGAGGCTTACGCACCTTTGCCTTCCTTTTCGCCATCCTTCACAGGGGAGGTTACTGATTCCACAGGCTCCGAACCAGGACTCAGGAACTAGCTGCTTGTGCTTCTGCTCACTACCACGCCATCTTGGATCTGATGATTCCCTTCTTGATAACAGGAGTAGGGTCATGTCTTAATTTCCTACAGGAGTTTGTGTCCTTAAAGTTGTCTTAAAATTTCAGAAAATGTACATGTCTATGTCCATGGTTACTATTGTCCCACCCTGATCTACTGGTTTGATAACATTATTGTCATTATAACTTAAACCTTGGATGGGTATCTTTTCTTCTCTAGTGATGATGTAAAAGACTCATTTTTCCTGTTGTTCAAGTCTCTCTACATCCTTTAAAACTAATGATTTGAATATGAGCATGGCAGATTTGCTGTTGCCAGGAGGTTGCCATTTACTATTTATTTTGACAATGGATAGATCAATATTACACACAGCCTGGGTGAAAAAATAATCTATTATTTTTAATTTCCTGTTGAATTTGTGTAATTCAGCTCATGTGTTACAAGCATTGTATTTCTGAGTGGAAACAAAAGATAATCCTTTATATAATACTTTTGTACTCTGTCTCATTAAGTAGTCTCTTTGAAATATTGACTATGGCATTATCGTCCTTTGATTGTTGTATTCTGTATGGAGTTGATGGCCCGGCCCCTCCCCCTCTCTTCTCCTCTTTTCCTCTTCCTCTTCTTCTTTGCTGGAGCAGACTGTCTACAGTGGAGTGTCTCCTCTGCCGTTTTCCTAGTTGAAAAAGCTATTCTGGTATAGCAACATGAGGTGGAGTGGTAAAGAGCAGAGTTTCTCAACACGTGGTACATGTACCCTTAGGGGTACGTGAGCCACTTGTTGGGAGTACGTAGCACTGCACGGGTCTCCTGCCCCCTTCCTCTTTAATCGCTGCCACCAGGGATCCCATGCCCTCCTTCCTGCCTGCCCCCCTCCACCAAAGTGCCACCACTGCTGGGGATCCCATGCCCTCCTTCCTGCATTCCCTCCACCAAAGCCAACCCGAAAAGGCTTCCCTCTGATGTGTGCAAATATATCTCATGCATATTCATTTGGGAAATCTTAATAACCCGACCTGGCAAGGGCTGAGGTTGAACACCCCTGCTATACCTTGTTTACAGTGTAGCTCATCATGCCTAAATTTGTCTAAATTGTTTATCTTAAGTTCTATCTTAAACTATTCCAAATTTTTCTGATATTCATTGTGTAGAACATCAAAACCTGTATCATGAATATGCAGGAACTGCATTTCTTTATCTAAGTCACTTTTAACTTTTTCTCCTTTTTTCTTCACTGTTTGTATGATTAAAGTCATTAGATCAAGTGAGCATTTGTTAAGGATTGTGCCCAATTATCTTATAAAACCCAAATCATCTGAGAATACCTTTGGTTGTTTAGTGATCTTAAACCCCTTATATGCTTTTATATCTGCAATAGTCCAAAAGGGTAGATGCATGCAATTCCATTCTTATCATTCTCTTGCTGAGTTTTATTGCTTCCTCTCAATGGTTCAAATAATTCTCAAAATGTCATCATTTACCACTCCCCCCCTCCGCCTCCCCCCAGTCCTGTTGAGATAGGGTTATTCAGTTTTCTATCAGTAAAACTGAGGACATCTTTCCAAGGAAAGAATGGCGTACTGCCAATCAGGGATGGTCCCAGGAAACAAAGTGACAGACAGTTTGCTAAATCCAGAAGGAAAGAAATTGTGGAAACAAACATGGTCAATAAACGAGAACAGGATTTTATTAGTAATTAAATTAAATCTGTGTCCCATTGCTGTTCCTTCTGTCTGCTGATTGTAGGTGCCTTCGAATCAGAAAACAAAACTTGTTTGTGTTAGTGTAGCTAATTCTAAAACAAAATGGGATGGAGTCCTCAGTGTGAAATCTCTTTAGGTCAATGTTGTCTAGTACTTACTATTGTAGAATATTGGCATTCAAGGAATCAACATAAAGATGATATAGCTGTCTGATATAAGAAGCTTCTTCTCCAGCCTCTAATGTAACCTTCAACACCTCCCTCCCACTACTGCTTCTTCTGACCAGCAGTGGTGGCAAAACAAGAAGAAGCAGGCATAGAGCCACAGACCTCAGGTACACTTGTTGGCTGTACTGGCCGTCTGTCCCCTTTGATGTCAACTTCCTGTTCTGGAGTAGAGGACCAGCAGAGCTGATAGTGTGCACCTGATGTCCGTGGCTCCGCACCTGCTTCTTCTTCTGGTTGGAAGAAGCTACAGAGGTGACTGCAGGGAAAGAAGATGCTGAAGAGAAACCCAGAAAGGAAGAGAAAAGACACCAGATGGAAGGGGGACAGAGTGAGGTGGAAGATGCTGAATAGAAGGGGGAGATGAAAATGATGCATAGACAATGAAAGTGACAGACAGACAGACAAAGGAGAAATGCTGGATGGAAGAAGGGTGGAACTGGAAGTAGAGAAGATGAGTGGAAAGATGGAGAGAGAAAGAAGGGAGATGCCAGATAGAAGGGGTACTTTCCTCCTTTGTTGAAAAGTGTCCCTACTGTTGCCCTAGCTTAGCCCATCCCACCCCACCCTAGCTCTAACCCAGCTTAGCCTGTTCCACCTTGCCCCAAACCCACTCCACCTCAGCCACACCCCACCTACGCCTCTCCAAACAGTTGAGTCACCAACCTCCTATGAAAGATGCTTGAGATGCGGTGCTAACACACGTGTATAAGTATATGGCAATGCTGATTGGCTCTGTCTGTTGCTCAAAAGCCACAAATGTATTTTTAGGATCCAAAACCTGGGTTATTTGAGAAAACTTAGGACATCGCAGAATCAGGTAAATTTAGTAATAGCAAAAATTCCCATTACTTCTTCTTACTGGCTAGGCAATTTAAAAAGATGATTCTTCTTATGTTTGCCTATTTTTTGAACTTCCATGTCATGCAGTCGTCAGCCCCAGTCCCAGACACATGCACCAACACGCTTTTATCAGTACTTGCACTCCAGGACCAACTGGTAATTTTGGAGCATTAAAAGTCAGTGTTACGTAACAGAGTCAGAGGCTGCTACGAAGCACAAAAAGACCATGGTGAGCCTTGTGTGCATCAATAGGTAAAATACTTCATCACTAAACCAGTAAGATCTGGTTTAGCGTCAATTGTTAAAGGCACAGTGAGTTTAGATCATTGGGGCCTAAGTCTGGGACATGGCAACTTGACAAAAGGGACATCACATCAAGGAAGCTCAATAGTAGGCCATGAAATAGGGAAAGGAGTAGATGCTGGACATGAAGTAAAGGAGGTAGGATAGGGAGCCAAAGAGGAGGTGCTGGACATATAATGGATGCTAGATATAAGGGAATAGGGATATGCTGAGGAGAGGGAGAGATATTAGATTTAGTTAATGACTGGGGAATAAAGCTGGAGAAATAGAGAGTGGGGTTAGCCTAGAGCTGTTAAAGAGAATTTCCTGCTCCTCAGCAACATGTTTAACCAAGCTACAGTCAGCCTCTATTGTAGTGCTAGGGCTATTTGACAATCTCCTCTACGATCTCAATTTGCTATAGGTCACCAGATATTCTGAACATAGTAACTCTTGTCTTTATCTCCCAGGCTGAACCCTGTTCAAGCCCCAATCAGGATCTTGTCCTAACACATGGTTAAGCAGCATCCTAGAGAAGTTCTGGAGAGACAGTCAGTACCCTAGAGAGGTTCCTGTAGGATAGTCAGTTCTAGGGTCGGGCAGTGTCTTATAGAAGATCACTTCCTGCCAGATAGTCAGTCGTGCAGTGGAATGAGCAGCAGGAGGCATGATGCATGTTTTCAGGCTTATCCAGAGCAACAGCATGAATAATTGTGCTCTTTAGTGACTACTCAAGAGAATCAGAAGGCTAAACATGTAACTGAGTTATGTACCATGTCATAAGGGGTAAGAGGCTAATGATGCATCCATGTGCCAGATGTTGAACAGCATTTTATTGACATGTACCCAATGTGGAAGGAATATCTGACTCACAAGAAACAACATGATGTAGCCTTCTTGGATGCTTTGCAGCAAGACAGTGCACAATAAGTATTGCCATAGAAAGAGGGAGAGAATGCTCTCCCTACATAATTGGCTTCTTTTGTTTTTTTTCAATTAAATAAGTTATACATTCTATTGTCCATTGATACTTTGCTTTTGGAAATCCATTTGGGATCAAATGAACAATTTACTGAAAAATCTGGTGGCATTATCTTATGATACTGTGTTATATGGTACATCAATGAGAGCTAAGAGCCAAATATCTTCTAATAATAATAAACTTTTGCTCATGACAGGGGTTGCCATACAGCAAATTATGAAAAACTGGAAAAATTGGGATCGGCTGAATTATAATTTTTGGTGGAATTCATTATGCCAAATCTTTAAAATGGAACGGGTAATAGCCATACAGCAGGGGCATTTTAAGAAATTTAGGGATGCTTGGGAGCCATTAACAAAATATTGTACAGAATGAATATTATTTTTTCCCTTCGTTCATACACTTCCAGGGTAGGGAGGGAGGGTGGGGATACTTTATGTTTTCTTATGCTTAAGAACAATTGTTGGGTATAAGGGGGAGGGATGTTTGATGTTAATAAGACTTTGATGGAATTTAAGTGATGTTAAAGTGTAAAGTGATTGTATCTTATATTGCACTTATTGAAAGTTTTAAAAATGAATAAATTTATTTTTTTTAAAGTTATACATTAAACAAATAAAATGACTTGTCTCCCATTCATCCCTCCAGTGCTGGTCCCATCCTTATGTAAGCTCCTCATCTCCGTCCTAATTCTGAGGCCTGGAAGCAGCTGGCAGGACACTGGCTGCCTGGCACTTTTAACCCAATCCTTATGCCACCAAGGCATTTATCTCCCACTTAGTTCAAACAATCTGTTGTTGACTCCTTACAGAGCAGTTCATGATTTAAGTAAATGATCTGTGAACCTTGCAGGAGAGAGAAGCCCTGCTGGCCAGAGGAGCAAATTAGAAGTGTCAGGCCGTCGGCTGGAGTTGGGCCACAAATGGAGAGTGTGGCTAGGAAGAGGCCCTGCTGCCATGTAGGGAGCTGAAGGAGAGCAGGAGGTCCTCAAATTCAGTCTGTTATTGAAAGATACGGGGGAAGCCACTGCTTGCCCTGGATCGGTAGTATGGAATATTGCTACACCTTGGGTTTTGCCCAGGTACTAGTGACCTGGATTGGCCACTGTGAGAACGGGCTACTGGGCTTGATGGACAGGAGCGCAGGTGGTTTTCTCATCGATCCTCCCAGTTAGAGGCAAGGGAAGAGCCAGAGATGAACGTATCCTGAGGACGAACGAGTGGCTACAGGGATGGTACCGGGATATGAACTTCGGATTCCTAAACCATGGGGAAGCGCTACAAGGACTTCAGGAACCAGACGGACTCCATCTGACCAGTAGGGGTAAGAAAGTCTTCGGACACCGCCTAGCCCGCCTGCTTCACAGGGCTTTAAACTAGGTAAGTCGGGGGAGGGTACCCATTCACATATTAGTGCAGAAAGGAATTATCCTGATGAGGTGAGTCGAAACTCCGCTTCCATGTCCAAGGTAAGTACCTACATTGCAAACAGTTCTTTAGGAGTCACACCGACTCGGATAGGATACGCCTCACAGGGACTTAGCAAACACAAGATATGGAGGGCCATGTATGTCAATGCACACAGTTTAGGTAACAAAATTCTAGAATTGGAGGCTGAAATAAGGAATGCCGACCTAGATGTGGTGGCAATATCTGAAACTTGGTTCACGGACTCACATGGGTGGGATATGGCTATACCGGGCTACAATCTACTTCGTCAGGACAGAGAGGGCAGGTTAGGAGGGGGGGTAGCTCTATACATTAAAGAGGACATCAAAACCACCAGGATCACAGATGTCAAGTACACCGGGGAGTCCCTCTGGGTAAACCTGGCAAGAGGCAGAGAAAAATGCCTGTATCTAGGTGTGGTATACAGACCCCCAAGACAACTGGAAGACAAGGACGCAGAATTAATTGAAGACATAGAGAATATCACTCTACGAGGAGAAGCTGTACTGCTAGGGGACTTCAATATGCCTGATGCAGACTGGAACTCATTTTCAGCGACAACCAGCGGTAGCAGGAGGCTCTTAACCTCCATAAAGGGAGCACGTCTCAAACAAATGGTAACGGAGCCCACTAGGGCCCAAGCGATCCTCGACCTGGTACTCACCAACGGGGAAAGCGTCTCAGAAGTCTCAGTAGGAGATACGCTAGCCTCCAGCGACCACAACATAGTATGGTTCAACCTTAGGAAAGGCTTCCCTAGATCAAACACGAAAACAAAGGTACTCAATTTCCGGGGCACAGACTTCGCACGCATGGGAGATTTTGTCCATCGGACGCTGCAGGACCAAGCGGAGACCGATGATGTAGAAGCTAAGTGGTTAACACTGAAATCAACCATACATTAAGCAACTAGCCGCTTCATAAAATCAGTAAATAAACGACAAAGAAACAATAAACCCAATGGTTCACTGTGGAGATCTCGCACCTCATTAAGGAGAAGAAAAAAGCATTTCTCTCCTACAAGCGCACGGAGAAAAGAGAGGCAAAGGTAGAATATAGGACCAGGTCTACAGCGGTCAAAATGGCAGTTAGGGAGACAAAACTTCGAGTGGAAGAAATTCTGGCAAAAACATTAAAAAGGGGGACAAATCCTTCTTCAGGTATATTAGTGACAGAAAAAGGAACACAGGTGGGACAGTACGCCTTAGAAGACCGGACAGAAGTTACGTGGAAGCAGATTCTGATAAAGCCGAACTACTGAATGAATACTTCTGCTCAGTCTTCACCTGTGAGGCACCGGGACACGGTCCGCAGTTGAAGGCAACACAAAGCACAGAAGACCCGTTTCAGAATTTTGAGTTCACACCAGGTGAAGTTTACAGTGAACTGGCAAGACTCAAGGTGAACAAAGCCATGGGACCAGACAATTTGCACCCAAGAGTGCTCAGAGAATTGAGCGATGTCCTGGCGAAACCGTTGGCTGAGCTATTCAATCTCTCCCTAAGTAAGGGGAAAGTTCCCCTGGACTGAAAATTAGCTAATGTCGTTCCTCTGCATAAAAAGGGTTGCAGGGCAGAGGCTGCGAATTATAGACCGGTGAGTCTCACATCAATAGTGTGCAAACCCATGGAAACACTAATTAAAAGCAAATTGGACACGATCTTGAATGAAGGGAATCTTCGGGATCCGAGTCAGCATGGATTCACCAAGGGTAGGTCCTGCCAATCCAATCTCATCAGCTTCTTTGACTGGGTAACAAGAAAGTTGGACTTGGGAGAGTCTTTGGACATCGTGTACCTGGACTTCAGTAAAGCTTTTGACAGTGTCCCACACCGCAGGCTGCTAAGCAAGATGGAATCGATGGGGTTAGGAGAGACACTAACTGCATGGGTCAATGATTGGCTGAGTGGCAGACTTCAGAGGGTGGTGTTTAATGGTACCCTCTCTAAAACATCGGAGGTGACCAGTGGAGTGCCGCAGGGCTCGGTCCTGGGTCCACTCCTTTTCAACATATTCATAGGGGATCTGACTCAAGGGCTTCAAGGTAAAATAACACTATTCGCCAATGACGCCAAACTATGTAATATAGTAAGTGAATGCAGTTTACAGAATTATATGGCGCAGGGCCTGCTTACATTGGAAAGTTGGTCCTCAACTTGGCAGCTAGGCTTCAATGCTAAGAAATGTAAGGTCATGCACCTCGGAAGCGGAAATCCATGCAGGACGTACTTCTTGAACAGAGAAACTTTAACTAGGACTTCAGCAGAACGAGATTTAGGAGTAATCATCAGTGCAGACATGAACACTGCCAATCAAGTGGAGAAGGCTTCATCTAAGGCAAGGCAGATATTGGGTTGTATCAATAGAAGTTTCGTCAGCCGAAAGCCTGAAGTCATAATGCCGTTGTACAGGGTCATGGTGAGACCTCATCTGGAGTACTGTGTGCAATTCAGGAAGCCACATTACAGTAAAGATGTGCGCAGAATTGAATCGGTTCAGCGGATGGCCACCAGGATGATCTCGGGGCTCAAGGGTCTCTCGTACGAAGAGAGACTGAACAAATTGCAGCTCTATACTCTCGAGGAACGTAGGGAGAGGGGAGACATGATCGAAACATTTAAGTACCTCACGGGACGTGTCGAAGTGGAAGATGATATTTTCTTTCTCAAGGGACCCTCGGCCACAAGAGGGCACCCGCTCAAACTCAGGGGCGGAAAATTTCATGGCGGCACCAGAAAGTATTTCTTCACAGAGAGAGTGGTTGATCATTGGAACAAGCTTCCAGTGCAGGTGATCGAGGCAGACAGCGTGCCAGACTTTAAGAATAAATGGGATACCCATGTGGGAACCCTACGAAGGTCAAGATAAGGAAATTGGGTCATTAGGGCATAGACAGGGGGTGGGTAAGCAGAGTGGGCAGACTTGATGGGCTGTAGCCCTTTTCTGCCGTCATCTTCTATGTTTCTATTGGTCTGACCCAGTTCTTATGAAGATTCAAATCTGCATGCATTCATTCCAGCTAGAGAATGACACAAGGACACATTTTTCCCCTTCCCCGTGGGAACTCAGTTTCCCATCCCCGTGAGTTCTTTTCCTGTCCCTGCCCCATTCCTGCAAGCTCTGTCCTCATCTGCACAAGCCTCAAACCCTTTAAAATCATAAGTGTTCGAGGCTTGTGTGGTTAAGGCAGAACTTACAGGAATGGAGCAGAGGCAGGGACAGGGACAACAACAAAACTCACGGGGATGAGATGGGAAAATTGAGCTCCTGTGGGGAAAGGGACACATTTCTTCCATGCCATTCTCTAGCTGGAAGGAATGCATACATATTTGAATCTTCATATCTATACAAGCTGTTTTCCTACAGAAAAAAGAAAAGCAGGTGTCAAAGTTCCCCAGTCCTTTATACTGTATCCATGGGCAATATTTAAAATAGGGATGGGCATTCATTTGCAATGATATGGGGGATGTCAACAACATAATGGCCAAAAGAAAATGAATAAAGCATTCCTGGAAATTACACAGGGAATGATATGAAATGAAATGTTTCAGGCTGCCCATCCCTAAAGTATGTGTGTGCTATTTACATCTAGGTTGGCTGTTTGAAAAACCTCCATCTCTTCCTCAACTTGTAAATCTCTGGCCTACTCCCATACCATCCAAATTGCTTAACAGTCTTCTGTATGGACCAGGTGTCAAGTCCTTACTGAAAGCCAAAAGGATGGTATTTGCCACACACCTCCCTGATCCACCAGGTTATCAGAAAAGGAAGAGACATGAAATATGTGATGAGTGTGGAACTGGTGGAGCACCCAGGATTATTCTTATCTCCCCTCTTTTTAACCTTTCAAATTCCTTTAGATCATTGTAATCTTATTAGTATGTTTATTTTCTTATTTTTCTCCTCTATCTCTGTTTTCTTTCTTTATTACTCTTCTAATTGTCATTTTTCCTGGTACTTTAGTTAGTTTGTGAGCCTTCGGGACAGTAAGGGAATTTCTAAGTACCTATCTTACTTATAATTTTAATGCACCAATATATTCATTGTAACCCGTTCTGGGCTCTTTTGGGAGGACGGGCTAAAAAATCGAATAAATAAATAAATAAATAATAAATCAGGAACTTAAGGATCCTGCCCTGCAACATGTTCAGGAAATTATTCCTGACACTTTCTACATCAGTTCTCTTTGGTTTCTCAGAAGCCAGCCCTGATGGACCAGAATGCTGAGTTTTCACTTTTCTCTTAGGACCTTTGTTAGTTCAACAATTCTGAGAGATAGTGGGGAAGGGGTAAAACACGGACCTTACGGATCTAAAATCGCACGTCCTTAAAAATCCGAGGTCCGTGCCACTTTTGAGGTCCGTGCCACTTTTAGTCTCTGGCTCTGACAGAGCTCTATGACAATTTAACTCTGACGGATCCTAGCATAGGGAGGGAAAAGCATTAGGATCCGTCAGAGTTAAATTGTCATAGAGCTCTGTCAGAGCCAGAGACTAAAAGTGGCAGGGACCTCAAAAGTGGTGTGGACCTCGGATTTTTAAGGATGTGACGTGCAGTTCAGATCCGTGAGGTCCGCGAGGGAGCTGGGGACCTGAGCTGAGCTGCAGGGAAAGCGAAAGCGGACTTGTCAATGTACGGACCTCGGATTTTTAAGGACGTGCGGTTTTAGATCTGCGAGGTCTGTAAGGTTCGTGAGGTCCGCGTTTTACGCGTTTTACCCCTTCCCGAGACAGTGCATTCTCTGTGCTTTTTTCCAAGCTTCTGTTTTCTACTTTCACTTGAATCCCTTCTGCTTTCTTTCTGCTTCTAACGTGCACCTGCTTTCACCCCAACTATCCTGTTACTTCTCTTCAGATGTATTAGGTATCTGGTCTGGAGCTCACTTGATTCTTTGACCTTATTTTGCTGTACAGCCTTTTTCCTGCTTAAGGCTCTGCCACTGGGGTGCTTCACACTTCTATGGGAACTGTTTTGCATAAAGCTTGCTTTGAACCACACTGGAACATGGGAAAGGTATACGAGATTACATATGTAGCAAGGTGAAAGAGGAAGAAACGTTGTAACATGCAGGATGCTAAAATGTGTAGGAGTGTAACAAGAGAAGGGGCTATAACTTGTAGAGCAGTGGTCTCAAACTCGCGGCCCGGGCACCACATGCAGCCCACAAGGTACTATTTTGAGGCCCTTGGTATGTTTATCATAATCACAAAAATAAAATAAAACAGTTTCTTGATCATATGTCTCTTTAGTTTTAAATTACAATATTATTATTAAGACTTAGCCAAAAGGAAAGATTTATAAACTACAAAGAGTTTTGCCTCATGCAAAATTGTCATTTCTTTAATAAGACATTAACCATTTTTTTCTGCGGCCCTCCAAGTACCTACAAATCCAAAATGTGGCCCCGCAAAGGGTTTGAGTTTAAGACCACTGTTGTAGAGGAACTGGAAAAGATTGAGGGCTGCTTTTACTAAGGCGCGCTAGCATTTTTAGCTGCGTTGCCGTGCACGCTAACCCCGCGCTACGCACCATGAACTAACGCCAGCTCAATGCTGGCGTTAGCATCTAGCACGTGGGCTAAAACCGCTAGCGCAGCTTAGTAAAAGGAGCCCTGAGTGATAGAGCATGTACAGGGGCAATGTGGGTGAAGGAAAGTAACAGGAAGAAGGGTATGGGATGGATCACATTCAAGGGCTAGAACTGTAGATTGGTGCCAATATGAGGATGCCTAGACAGGAGGGCTACAACATACAGAAAAGGGTGCAATGTTTGGAACTGTGGATTGGTGACAATATGTAAAAAAAAAGCCAGGACAAAGAAAGTAGAATATGTGGAGGGCCATGCCAGGATATCCTGTTAATTTGTTGTAACCATATGTATAGCTACAGTCAGCACCTAAATTATGTGACACAAATAATTTTGATATAAGAGCCCAACCAGAATAACATCCATGGCACAAATTCTCATCAACAATTATAAATTTGGCAGAGGATCTCACTAATAATGTGGTTTATAAGGCAGAGTGTGAGACACAATGATGCCCATGGCACAGGAGGCTGCCAAAGAGGTCTATAACATGGAATTTTGCTGATGAAGTCATTTGTAGCACAAAGTGTCACAGATTGCACCATTATAAATGTTAGGAAAGTGCACAGGATAGCACATAGATTGGGGAGGAGGGGAGAGTTTGAAAAAAAAAAAAAAAAAAGTAAAAAGTTTTTTCCAACCAGAAACTTCTCCAAATTTACAAGAAGTTTGTGAGCATCTGCCTGCAGCCTGGTGACGATATTGCATTGCTGTGTATGTGCAACTCATTTCCAAATACTCTGGGATATTGTCCAAAAACAGACGTACAACATGACTGTACTCTCACCAAGTAAGAGCTGGGAGGAGGAGGAGGAGAGCGTGAAATGGGCGATGGCATGAACAGATTCCAGTTTTCGGCTCTGCCAGTAGTGATTACTCAAGGCATGAGTAACAGGGTATGAGGGCAACAGACTTTGTGGGGGGCTTTATGCATCTGCCTGTGTGTGGGAAAGCAAGCAGGAATTCTTTAATTAGCTAGTAATAAAATGTCACAGAAGGTCTGAAGCCATCAGTATATGTGTCTGAATGTTTACGTGTTTGCATTATACAACGGTGGATAACCAGGTGTGTGTGTCTTCTATCCAGTATAATTACATATGTATGTATGCATTGTTATATATTCATGCAAGATTGTGGGCATATGCAAATATATGTATAATTGCGTTGCTTGGTGTATGTGAACCATTCATGTTTTATGAGTTATTGAGCCAACTTCCTATGAATATTTGTCTTTAACTGAATTTCAAAGTTTTCAAGACAATATTAAAAACTTACTTTTCCCAATCTGCCTTTGGGTCTGATATTCCTCAGAATGAACATATTTATTAAGAAGACATTAACGCACTTTTTATGGAGTGGTTTCTTTTTTCTTTCTTCTCTTTCTCTTGTATGATTGCATAGGTCTTTCCTTTCTTACTTCTATTGAATATATGTTTTAATTGTTAGCCGCAGAGAACTGTTGTAAGCTTCCTGGAATCTTCTTTTTCTAACATTCCAGTCTGATGGAAAAAAGAGTAGAAGGTAATTAATAATGAAACATTTGATAATCCATTTGGGAGTGGGTCATGGTGCTTTTGGAGTGCGTTTCCTTCCTGTGTTCAAACTATTTTTCCATTGCTTGGTCCCCTGCTCTTTGGAGATCTCTCCTGCTTTGGCTAAGCTTAATTTAGTAACTGGAAGAGTACAAGAGAGGAATGGAAGAGTACACGAGAGGAATGTGAGATGGGGCTGGGATCTAACATAGAAACATGATGACAGATAAAGGCCAAATGGCCCATCCAGTCTGCCCATCTGCAGTAACTACACTTCTCTTCCTCTCTCTAAGAGATCCCATGAGCCTATCCTAGGCTTTTTTGAAATCAGACACAGTCTCTGTCTCCACCACCTCTACCGGGAGACTGTTCCAGCATCTACCACCCTTTCTGTAAAAAAGGATTTCGTTAGATTACTCCTGAGCCTATCACCTCTTAACTTCATCCTATGCCCTCTCATTCCAGAGCTTCCTTTCAAATGAAAGAGACTCGATTCATGCGATTTTACGCCACATAGGTATTTAAACGTCTCTAACATAAGGATAGCAAAGGATGAAGTGGGAGGAGACATCAAGAGATGGGGGGAAAAAGCTGGAAGGCCCCAGCCTTCCCAGCAGGTGAAAGAGGCAGTTAAAATAATCTGGAAGCTGCAGAGAGAGGAATAAAAAAGAAATAGAAGGCTGGGTTTAGTTTACCTGATATAAAGCAGTTTACAAATGTAATACAGCAAAGGAAATAGAGATAAATGAAGAAAACAGTTACCTCATTAAAATATAAATAGAGAGTAAAATGTGGTGCTTTAGAAGAAGTCTATGCACCTGCTAAGATAAAAAATTCATTAATCTAATCTAACCTAAACCTTAAGTTTATATACCGCATCATCTCCATGAGAATGGAGCTCGACACGGTTTACAAGAACTTAAAATAGTGGGTAGAGAAGAAGAAAAAGGATTACATGAACTTATGTGTAGAAGGGGGGAGAGAAAGGGGGGGAAGGATAGACATTTTTCTTCCTACTATACTAGGAACCAAGTGGATCTTGAAATAAAAATGATTTCAGATTTTTCCTGAAATGGATATATGAGGATTCTGGGTGTAAATAATTGGTATACTATTCCCCAGAGGGAGGGACCCACTATGCTAAAGATAGAATCTCGTATCGAATCCAGATGATTGTGGCAAAAGACAGATACTACTAAAAGATTCTGTCTCAAGGATCTAGATGGCGTATATGTTTATGTTTATTAAAATTTGGTATCCTGCAATTTACAACAGATCAATGTGGCTTACAAAACGCACTTAAAACAAGAAAAGAATGCTATTATCAATAGGAAAGACTTAGGGCTCCTTTTACTAAGCTGTGGTAGTGTTTTTAGCACACACTAACCCCCGTGCTACGCGAAAAAACTAACGCCAGCTCTACGGAGGCGTTAGCATCTAGCGCACGCGGCATTGTAGCACGCGCTACGCACGTGCTAAAACCACTAGTGCAGCTTAGTAAAAGGAGCCCTTAATCTAAATATTGAGGAGAGAAAAAAAACAAATAAACCTCTTTTTGTTGTGGTCTCATGAATGCAGTCTTCTCATGTCCACTGACAATCTCAAAATTACCTCAAATTAAATGCCAAATTGAAACAATGAGTTTTCAATATAGATTTCAATTTTAGAAATGAAAATTCACTCCCAATAACTTGTGGAAGGTCGTTCGATAAGAATGGAAATAATAAAAAAAAAGCAAGCAGAATTACAAGTTGATTCATAATGAGCCATTTTTGGTGAAGGAGTCCCAAAATGAAATAATTTATATACTAAACAGATAATCTTCACAGAGATCCTACGAGCTACTGGCAACCAATGTTCGTCCCTTAATAACAGGGTGATATGTTCCCATTTCTGTGCCCTTTATTTACCCCCTCCTTTACAAAGCCACGCTAGAGTTTTTAGCGCCAGCCACCGCTCTGATGCTCATAGGAATTCTGTGAGCATTGGAGCTGTTACTGCGGCTGCCAGCAGTATTTTGGGATAATTGATGATGATGAATGCCAATGATAAAAATCCCTTTCAATGGGAAATGCTCAGATAACCTCCTCGATTAATTCTGATTCCTTTGAAGGCAGAGTAGGGATTGAGAGAAGGACCATGATGTCATCGGCATAACTATAGCTCTTAATTCTTGATGAGGCTAGTTGTTTCCCCTGCGAACATAAATAGATGTTGAACAGGATTGGGGACAGTGGGGAGCCTTGAGGGACTCCGTAGTGTGTGGTCTAGAGAAGGGGAGAGTTCATCATCGTGGAAGACTTGGTATGAGTGACTTGTTAGAAAGGCCTGTGTCTGTGATGCCAATAACATCCAGGCAAGAAAGAAGTATGTGATGATCTACTAAGTCAAAGGCGCTGCTCAAGTTGAATTGCAGGATAAGGGCACTCTGTCCTCCGCTGAAAAGTTGGTAGATGTTATTCAGTAAATCCTCAAGGCCTAAATTATGTAAACATATATGTAAATTCCCATGGTCACACCCCCTTCTTGGAACTGTGCACAAAATTTATGCACATAAATTTTAATTCCAATTAGCACCTATAATTGTTTAAGGTCCCAATTATCAGCGTTAATTGGCTCATTCAATTAGATTAATTTTTAGCTCCTTTAATAGAATTTGGGGCTTAGTATGCATGCCATCAAAAGCATGTAAACTTAACATGATCTGTGTATAGGTGTTCCTGGGGGTATAGTTAGGCAGTGTTGTGATATACATATGTACTTTATAAAATACATGCTCACATGCATACAGTACATTAAGTTATATCAAATTCCAGTGGTCTATGTTGCTGGTGATTCAAATCAGAGGGACTTCACCTTGAGAAAGCCTATCAGCGAAACATGTTGGTGAATGTTTGTCCCCGATTTAGAAGCGAACTTAATGCAAATGAAATATTTATTTAAATATTTAAAAAATTAAAAACTTAAATATATTTAAAAATCATTTAATCTATTTATACATATATTACTGTGGATCCGATGAAGATTTAACACGTAAAGCTTGGAGTAATGAAACTACTTGAACTCTGAGTGGTGTAGCTGAGGATCACAAACATTGATGAAGGGTGTTATTCATAGGGTTTATTAAGTAATTTTCCCTTATTGCTAGCTACAGTACATTAAGGACATAAGAATTGCCATACTGGGACAGACCGAAGGTCCATGAAGCCCAGTATCCTGTTTCCAACAGTGGCCAACCCAGGTCCCATGTACCTAGCTAGATCTCAAGTAGCATAATAGATTCATGTACATCTTCCTCAGAGAAAATGTAAATTTGTATACTACGAGGGGCTACTGGGTAGGTCTGGTACCATTCAAGGCTCTCAATATACTGTCAATTCTCTTCTTCTTACATTTTGCCAAAGAAATTTTCTGTTTGGTGCTTGTAAGGTGTAAGATATACAAGGGGTAGATTGAGGTGTACTTTGGAAGTTTTTCAATGAGGTCAGTGGCACCTAAGACCAGTGGGACTATTTCTGTATTTTGGGACCTGTATCTTCTGTCTTTCCATAGGTAGTACAGAACTGTTATTTCGTATTCACGCATCTTCTCTTCAGGGCCACATTAACCACCCAAGGGACTCTGGGTATATGGGTCTCCTTCATCCAGGGCCACAGTCCTCAGTCCAGAGTTCCGTCTCATGTGTGGTAATGAGCAGTGCTGAGTGAATCTGGTCGTGCTATAGAAATGAAAAGTAGCAGTAGTAAAGAGGATGAGAGAAGTACTGTAGTACTGTATAACACTTAAATATAACACCAGATGGATACTGATCACTTTCACTAATGACTATCTCAATAAGTTCAAGCATACAGTACAGCCTATTTTCAATGTTTTAATTTCTTAATTTTTATTACAAAGGGGAAAGGATCTCAGAAAACCGGCCTGCAAAAATATATCTGTCAATTTCCATCGGTTCCGTTCTCACTCATTGGTCCAAAAAACCCTCTGTTTTTCTTTTTGCTGTAAAAATGTCATGGTGGGGCTAAAAGCATCCAATTTATGCAATTTTGCAATATGTACTAGCTACCATGAAGAAGCTTGTGTAATTGGGTGAAGTGGGACCCGTCGCTTTGAAATTAACTATAAAGCTAAGTATATTTCTTATAAGTGCAATAATGAAATTTTACTGTATAAGCAAAAAAAAAACACAACAAAACAGAGGGGGTTTTGACCAATGAGTGAGAACGTAACTGATGGAAACTAACAGATACGTATATTTTTTAATTAAAATTTGCAGTCCGGTTTTCTGAGGTCCTTTCCCCTATTGTAAAAAAATTGAGAAATTAAAAAATTGAAAATAGACTGCATTGAATGCTTGATCTTCTTGAGATAGTAGTACTGTACTGTGTACCCATCCTGCATGCTTCTGAAGAGGATGCAGGATTAGATCCACCCCGAACTACTTGATCCAGTCCTGGTTGTGCCTTATTGCAATGCTTGTTAACCCTCTCCTGGAGGCATACCTTGCTATTTAGGTTTTCAGGATCACTACAATGAATATGCATGACATAGATTTGTATATAATGGATCTCTGTGATATGCAAATTTGGTGGTAATCCTGAAAACCCGACTGGCTAGGTGTACCTCTAGAAGAGGGTGAGAAGCAGTCCCATTGAATACAGGAAGTTGCAGTTCCAATGTCCGTAAGGAGAATTGGAACATATTCCCATTCGTGCAACAGGACAAACCCAGACTAATCTGTTTGAGCTGGCAACACAAAATTGCTTAGCTCCTAGCTGTTTTATATTCTATTACAAATTCTGCCCCAGCAAAACTCAGAATAATGGAGACAAAGATGCACATAGACCAAATGTACTACAGAGCGGGAGGCTTTGAGCATAACATACAGAGCAATTTCTGAGCATGATTTTCTGTGCTTCTGTGGCCACCCAATGCCTAAAAGCAGTTTTGCACATGAGCAAACTGAGCACATATACTGTAACTCATTTAAATCCCATGGTAATGAAGGTGTTACCTATTAAACCCAGATGCAAAGGACTGCACAAAAGACCTGAAGGACAAGCCTGTGGTTTTCTAATACCAGGGCTTTAATGCCAAGTCTGAGGAGGAGTAAAAACCTCTCTCATTCTTCTGTGACTGGTGTTAATGAGGATTTTATGTCTTGTTTGTTCTTCTTTCTACAAGCAAGAAAGGGCTAGATTCACTAAGCAAACCGATCGTGTACTGATTGGTTTGCGACCCCTTAACAAGCAAATTTCCCTCCGACCTGATTCACTTACCTCTCCTGCGATCCGCTTTGAATCCATGCATGCAAATGAGGAGAAACGCATGCAAATTGGACAGCGACCCGATTCACTACACAAAATTTCATATCGGACAGGGCTGGCCGATCAACTGCTGGGGAGCAATCAAAAACGTCCTTCTGACTCTCCTGTTATATTGAAGCCCTGCTCTCTGCCCTGTCAGTTTACTGTAGAAGTCATAAATCAGATATCATCCATATTATCTCAGATAGAGCAATGGACTATTAGTTTCAGGCTGAAACTCAATACAGAAAAAACAAAACTTTTTTTTAGCTAGTCCCAATGATAAAATAACAGAAACATGTCTCTGTCTTAATGGACATGTCTATCCAATAACCAATTCCATAAAAGTTCTGGGTATCACGCTTGACCGCCAACTGACTTGGATCAATCACACAAACTTGGTAGTACAAAAATGTTTCTATATATTGTGGAAATTACGGACCATTAAAAAATACTTTGACCCAGTGTCTCTCAGATTACTGGTACAATCATGATCCTACTCATTCTGGATTATTGTAACATCATTTATTTGGGATCTTCCCAAAAGATTTTAAGAAGACTAAGAATAGTTCAGAATGCTGCAGTTCGATTGATTTTGGTCTGAAGAAGAATGACCACATTAGTCCATATTATCAATTATTGCATTGGCTAGCGTTGGAAGCAAGAATACTATTTAAGTTTTCTTGTATTTGTTTTAAGCTGATTTCAGGAGAGTCTCCAATTTATTTGTCCCCTCACTTTGAATTTTATAGACCATCAAGGATTACAAGAAGCTTCAGCTTATTTACCTATCCTAAGCCAAATGGTGTCAGATATAAGACCTTTTTTGAAAGGACCTCAGCGTTTCAGGCAGGCAAACTACAATGTTGGCTCGGTGAATGTTTTCATCAAGCCATGTCTTATTGTTCTTTTCGAAAATTAGTAAAGTCTGCTTTGTTTGACAAATTTATCACATAATTAGGTCTTTTTAACATTGTAATTATTCTACTAACTTTTAATCCTGGTTTTTATCTTATGATATGTATGTACTTCACTGATTGTTCAGTTTCTTATGGTGTAAATCGCCTAGAACTCTTGGATAAAAGAATAAATTTATTATTATTATTATTATTATTACAGAATACGGCAGCTAAATTCATCTTTGGGTAGAGAAAATACGATCATGTCTCTCTTATGTTGAGAAAGCTTCATTGGCTCCCAATCCATTTTAGGATCCAGTTTAAATGCACCTGCGTCATTTTTGGTCCTTTGGTCCCTTTATACTAGAATACCCTTATCTTGCCATTCGAGGAATACACAGAGATATATCACTGTGAATGTTCAGTATCTTTACTCTGTAGTAGCTGCAGTATACAAGCATATTGTTATGTTATATAAACTACTGTTCCCTTCCTTCAAAGGAATTAAATCGGCCAGGAAACTCAGTCAATCTTTCGCTTATAAATTGGTAGAAATGTGGAATGGGCTTCCTGATTCTGTCAGATTGATAGGTCAGTTACAACAATTTTGTAAAGTTCTAAAAACTTTATTATTTACACAATACTTGAACAGTTTACCTAAAGATTCAACAAATTGATTGCTCTATAACACTTATTTTCTCTTATGCTCTTGTTTGCTTTTTTTTTTTTTTTGCTGGTCTTTATTTACTTGTAAACTGAGTCGAGCTCTGCTGGGAGATGACCCGGTATATAAATCAAAGACTAGATTAGATCCCACTAGAAAGAGGTAAACCACTGTAAGGCACGCCTGGCTAAACCAATGTCTGTGAACTGAGCAAACAGCAAAAGGTGATCTGCTAAGGTAAAAAGAACTGCATCCAGAGGCATAAGAGGCATTCTGCCCTCTATTAAAGACATTATGAAGTTCCCTAACCAAGGATGTATGATCAGGCCTGAATCTAGCCTTACAAAAGGGGCAACACATGAGAATATTACAGCTGTTGGTGGGAAAAACACCCCCCCAACCTTTTCAGTAAAGGCTGATAGGATAAGAAGATTCAAAATTGGCCTGAAATTGGCAGGGATTGAGATGCTGGGGTTGTCAGCTGGAGGGGCTTGGAGAACTCCATTGTTGAATGGGCCTGTGCCCACTCTAGCAAGTAGTGGGTATAGCTTTTTTTTCTGCCTGCACTTCACTACTAATAGTTTCAGATCTTACAGGGACACTTCTCCTTTCATATGACCAAGCAGAAAGTGCCAATTGCCATATCTGAAGGTGCCCAGGGTGGCAAACTGGGCAAAGAAGTGTTACAGAAGGGGAGGATTGAAGACAAAGCATGGGCGGAGCCAGGAGGTGCGGGTCAAACTCTACAGCTGGAAAAATGTTCTCTCTTTTTCTCTCCTCTTCTGGCGTCTTGAGATCTCTGCAGTGATCGCCATTGCTGAGTAACTGTCAGAGAGGCTTTGAAATCATAAGAACATAAAAATTGCCATTCTGGGACAGACCGAAGGTTCATCAAACACAGTATTCTGTTTCCCAACAGTGGCCAAAACCAGGTCCCCAAAGTACCCAGTTAGATCCCAAGTAGCAAAACAGATAAGCAGTGGATTTCCCTAAGCCGTCTCAATAATGGCCGGACTTCTCTTTTAGGAAATTAGCCAAGCCTTTTAAAACCCCGCCAAGTGAATTAGGGGGACATGCAATGCTTAAAGTTCCACATCCTTGCCGGCACAGAATCTTAGCCAATCAGCTTCAGGGGTGGGCGTTGACATTTTAACTATGAAGTGGTCTGCGAATGACGAGAGATATGACGCCGATTCTCAGTTCCGGGTTCGATTGCTTATCCCTGTTTCGGCTCAGGGCTCGACTTGTGCTGCCTCTTCGGTACACCTGGGGGTTTGCTTGCGATGGCCACAGTATCGGGAGCGTTGGAAGGAGGCCTCGGCTCGGAGCCGGCCGTAGCGGGAGAGCCTGGAACAGGGTCCGGCTCGGAAACGGCCGGCGGGATTCCGAGCCGGCAGGATGGAGAGAAAACGCCAGCGATTCCAGCATCAGGTTAGGAAGTCTGATGTCTGGGGAGTCTTTTCCCCTCCCCCTTTTTCTCGTAGCCACACCGAAGCGTTGCATCCAGTGTTTAGTGGACCACGTGCAAGAGCCCAGCTGCACTTAAATTTGATTATGCTCCTTTCCTTATTTGTACGGCAAGAAGTGTGCACCTACGTTGCTAGGTGCATGCTATGAGAACTTTGAATTTATTACAGTACTTTTTCTTATTTAGAATTTTACCCATAGATTTCTTTCTTTAAAAAAAAAAAAACAACAACAACCCACCAAATTAAGCCAGCAGAGATTCTTCCATGAAAAAGTCGATTTCAGGTTGTGTTACCCACATTGGTAGACCTTGGGCATTTTTAGTTAAGAAGTAGAGAATGACTTGGGGAGGGGGGAATCTATCGCTGTCCCTGCGAGCTCAGTCCCGTCCCCGCCTTGCAAACTGTCGGATCCCACCCGCATAAGCCTGGAATAGTTATGATTTTATACTGAACTAGTCTTTAAGCCCGTTGCATTAACGGGTGCTAGAATAGATGTGTCTGTCAGTCTGTGTTTCTTTATCTCTCTTTCCTTGGCCGCTGTCTGTATCCTTCTGTCTCCCCCCTCCCCGATCAAAACTGTCTGCCCCCAGCACCCACTTCCCCCCCAAATGTCTCTCCATGGTCCTCTTCTGTCTTCCCCCCCAGAGCAAAGCTGTCTGTCCCCTTTCCCTGTCTCTCCATGGCCCCTTCTGGCTTTCCCCCCAGATCTAAGCTGTTTGCCCCAAGCACACCCCTCCCCCCAAAGCAGCCCCCTTTCCCTCTCCCGCTGACTCTCTCTCTGGCCCCCTTTCTCTGTCTGCCTTTCTGTCCCTCTCCCTGCCCCTGTGTCTTTCTTTCTTTCTGTCTCCCTCCCTCCCGCTGTCTGTCTGTCATTTTTCCCCATTTCCCTGTGCAGCAGCATTTCCATCCCACTTCCCTATGCAGCAGCAACAGCATTTCCCTCCTATCCCCCCCTTTCCTGTGTAGAAGCAGTAGCAGAATTTTCCCCCACTCCCCCTTTCCTTTTTCGTACCTTATCTTCCCTGCTCCGTTCGGCCCCTCCCCCTTCTTTTACTGCCGTTGTCGATCCGGCCTGCTCCTGACCCTTCCACCGCTGACAAACCTCTGGACTCCAGCCGCGTAGGCAGCACTTTAAACGCGCTGCTCCCGACACTCACAGAGTTCCTAGCCTGCACTAAATAAACTTTAGCGGTTTTGTAAAAGTGGGGATAAGTTACTTCGCTTCATGCATTCTCTCTAAAACTCAGAACCTGATTTATAACAGGGTGCCTGTTTTTATAAGGCCACATAGGTTTAGATGGACCTTTATTAAAAAGGCTGCAGCTCCAGTTATATGCAAACACTAGTGAACACATTTACATTTGACTCTAAGTTGGTGTTAAATATATGCCAGTATATTTATTTTTTTTATTTTTTTTTATTTATTCAATTTTTCTATACCGCTCTCCCAGGGAAGCTCAGAACTGTTTACATTAATTTATTCAGGTACTCAAGCATTTTTCCCTGTCTGTCCCGGCGGGCTCACAATCTACCCAATGCACCTGGGGCAAAGGGGGGATTAAGTGACTTGCCCAGGGTCACAAGGAGCAGCGTGGCTTTGAACCCACAACCCCAGGGTGCTGAGGTTGTAGCTTTAACCACTGCACCACACACTCCCAAAATATATATATGACAGCAGTATACTGGCATATATTTAACACCAACTTAGAGTCGAATGTAAATGTGTTCACTAGTATTTGCATAACTCCGAAATGCATGGACAGATTTTAACCAAACATGGTATACATATCAATACTATCAGGGGAAAAATACTGTGGGGGGGGGGGGTGACATGTAAAGAATCATCGAAAAAGACAGATGTTGCTTTGACCAATGGTGTGAAGTTTGGGGAATGATGTCACAGCCAGAATGATGTCACAGTCAACAGTATAAAAGGAAGTGCAGCTGTGGTGTGTGGTGAAGCCTAAACAGAAAGTGAAAACTGCAAATTTGTGTGATGTTAATCCTCAAGGGAATGTTCCTCAAAGGAATTTATTTCAAGGCAACGCCAGGTGATCAGCTAGTATTTAATAAAATACACTTTTACATTTCAACTCCAGCTCTGCCTCCAATCTGGCCAAGCTTGTCATTCCCCGGAGTATGTGCCAAGTAGTTATGTATTTTCCATGGCCCCTTCAATTAAGTGGGTCCAAGGGATACCGTAATAGGTAGGGTCTGTGACCGAAAATGTTTAACTCTTCTTTTCTCCTTAGATTAGGGAACCAAAGTTCAGATGGACCCTAGAGTGGGTAACCTAATTTCAGTTCTGTTGGGCAACTTTGTAGAATAGTCAGATTTGATTGTCGCCTTTCTGGAGCAGAGGCCCAGACATTTTGCCAAATGCATAGGAAAGGCACATTGGCAGCTTGCTACACATTCAATTTTTACCTGCATATACAGCCATGCAGTTATATAAACACCTCTAAACTGAGAGTATTTGTGTCTCCCAATTTAGGATGGGCTGTTATGGGGCATAGTATTATTAAGCCTTTTTTTTGCATGTAGCCTGTTTTATGTGCTGAAAAAGGTTCATGACCTAGATTCATCCCTTCTTAGCAATGGCATTATTTCAGACATTTGTCATGTTAATCTGAGCCCTCTACTCTGAGTTCTGTTAAGCACTGAGCAGGAGCCTTGATTCCTGTGGTTCCGATTCATACTGTAAGATATCATTGGCACAGAGCAATTTTCTGCCCAGGTCCCACTCATACCCTTGATGTTCTGTTCATTTGCTTATATGAACATAGAATAAATATGATGGGCCAGACTAAATCATGTTCTTGATTTTTTTATATTTTATTGTAGCGAGTCATTCTATTCATTATATCATACATTCAACAGACCAAATTAACACATCTGTATTTTGATTATTGGATTTTTATTTTATTGCTACAATGATGATATAGATGTTTTTTCTTATTTGTCTTGAATATGGTTTCCCCAATTTTATTTCTAGTGTAGTGCTGTAGACTAAGGCCCTGATTCTGCATAGCACATCTTATGTTAGGCGCAGTTTGGATGTCCAAGTTAGGCATCCTTTGTAAAATCACGCTCAGCACTATTTAGACATCCAGATTTTGAGACGTCCTTTAGAGAATCGGGTTTTAGACGAGAGACGCCCAAACAATGTCCTTAATGTTATAATATTTTATTATTATGATGTTATTAGAATGGCGATTTTATGGTGTTTTTCATTATAATTGTGATACTGGGAGTTGGATCTGTTTAATGCTTTTATTTATGTCTCTTCCATCAGTGAGAGTGACTAGGATTCGAACCAGCAACATTAGGGTAGAAGGCTGTAGGTTCAACCAGTGTGCTACACTATGAGCTAGCAAGTTGTATAGCAATTGTAAAACTAGGCGAGTCATTCCTAAAAAACTGCACATGCAAATGAGGTTTGCTAAATTTGCATCTGCCGATCGTTGGTGATCGCAATCGCCACATATGCAGAATAAATGCACAAATAAAAATACCCCAAATTGAAGATCGGCAGGAGGGATGCCCACTCCCTGAGGATTACGAGAAATTGCAAAAGGATCTTGAGACCAGTAGTTTGGGCATCTAAATGACAGATTCAATTTAATCACCACATTCCTTGCTCCTTTTTCCAAATTGTTTATGTATATTTTAAACAGCACAGGTCCTAGTGGGGTACTCCACTATTAACTTTATTTGAAAAATTGACTATTTAGTCCTAATCTCTGCTTCCTGTCTTTTAGCCAGCATTCAGTCCATAAAAGGACATTGCCTTCTGCTCCGTGACTTTTTAATTTCCTGAGTCGTCTTTCATGAAGGACTTTGTCAAATGCCTTCTGAAAATTCAAATATGCTATATCAACTTCTTCACATGTTTGCTTACACCTTCAAAAAAATCTAATTGGTGAGAAGACTTGCCTTTGATTAACTCATGCTGACTCATTTCTATTACTGTAAGCTGAGTCTGTGTATTACTCTATGTCAGTAAATTAATTTACCGTAGTTTGTTTTTAGAATAGTAACATAGTAGATGACGGCAGATAAAGACCTGAATGGTCCATCTAGCTTCCACCATTTTGCCCATCACCATATTGGGTCATCTCTGAAACCTTTTTTTAAAACTTTGTGTTATATGGGTGAGACTCCAGTCATCAGAACTGTGGTTGTTTAAGTTATAGATTACTAGTAACAAGTTGAGCTCTTTCAAAACTTCTAGGATTAGGATTACCATATGGCTCCAGAAAAAGGAGGACAGATGGAGACAATGAAAGTAAAACCTGGATGTCTCGATCCATCCTCCTTTTTTTTTTCTTGAGACCAATGGTAACCCAAATTATAGCCTCATCAGGATTGTTCACTGCCTTTTATAACATGTTGATTTTCTTTTATACTAGAAAACCAGTAGTGTATTTGCAGTTCTGATCCACAATACTTTCCTGACTTGAGGAAGAAGGTTCTGGCCTTCAAAGGCTAGGCATATAATGTGTTATGAAGATAACCTTTTTTTAAGACCATAAGAATTGCCGCTGCTGGGTCAGACCAGTGGTCCATCATGCCCAGCAGTCTGCTCACGCGGCGGCCCTCTGGTCAAAGACCAGCACCCTAACTGAGACTAGCCCTACCAGCGAAAGTTCTTGTTCAGCAGGAATTTGTCTAACTTTGTCTAGAATCCCTGGAGGGTGTTTTCCCCTATGACAGACTCCGGAAGAGCGTTCCAGTTTTCTACCACTCTCTGGGTGAAGAAGAACTTCCTTACGTTTGTACGGAATCTATCCCCTTTCAATTTTAGAGAGTGCCTTCTCGTTCTCCCTACCGTGGAGAGGGTGAACAACCTGTCCTTATCTACTAAGTTTATTCCATAATCACAGATCAAAAGGTATACAACAATGTGCTACATCATAGGTAAAGGAAAATTTCCAGAGTTATCAATCTTTTTTAACTTTTTAAACCAACCTTACAACTCACCCCTCTCTCCCCCCCCCCCTCCTTCACAGCAACAGACCTCCCCTTGAGCCAGGACTAAGCAAAGGGAAAGATAAGCCAACATCCTGCTAGTTCCACCGGGGATTCCAGAGAAGATTGTAAGTGCCACCCCCCTTCCCCTACCTACCAAAATCTGGCCCTACCATCCAGCAACAAAAGAAAGGATAGTGTTTCTAGTGAGACAAAAAGTAGTAAGGATAATCATATGCTTAATGCTAGAGCTGAAAGTCTTTCCCCCCTCCCCCAACAAGATAACCTTTTTTAAAAATTTGGACTAACGTTTTGTTTTATTTATATTTATTAATCATTATATTAGGAGGAACTTGATATACCACTCCCTTAGAAATTAATCGGCACAATCTCCACATGACATACACGCTAGAGAGCTATCTAAAAAATTCCTAGTTAAATAAAGATGACATAAGTCTCAAGCACTGAACGATTAATCAAACTGGTAAGTTGTCCAAGAGGTAGGAAAAAGCCTCGGAACTCCTCCCATACCAACCAGTTAAAGTGGGGAAGAACCTTACAGGGGTAAGTGCACTTCATCGGCATGAAAACCTCCTCAATTGGACTGCTAGCCATAAAACCTTGTGCAATGCAGGAGACTAGAGTCAGCTAATGAGAAAGATGAGTACAGAGGTACCTTGGTTTGCGAGCGTAATTCGTTCCAGAAGCACGCTCGTAATCCAAAGCACTCGTTTATCAAAGCGAATTTCCCCACAGGAAATAATGGAAACTCGGACGATTCATTCCACATCCCAAAAACTCAAAGAGAAAATACAGTACTGTACATACTTGTATTGCAAATATCACTCATTTCGAACAGTGCCAATATACTATGGGTGAATTGGGCGTGATGTTTTTATTACGTTCAGCTGTACGCGCTTGAACTGCGGGTGCATGTATTACATTCAGCCGCGATCAGTGATGTAACGCGCCTATGCTGTGCATATTTGACGTGATGTATGTATATGTGCTCGTACTGCAAGACAACGCTCGTTTATAGAGTTAAAATTTAAGAAAATGTTTTGCTTGTCTTGCAAAACACTTGTAAACCACGTTATTCGCTATCCAAGGTTTGACTGTATTTCATTCTCGCTCTCTCCCATTAGATAACTCTAGTCTCCTGCATTGCACAAGGTTTTATGGTTAGCAGTCCAATTGAGGAGGTTTTCATGCCGATGAAGTGCACTTACCCCTGTAAGGTTCTTCCCCACTTTAACTGGTTGGTATGGGAGGAGTTCTGAGGCTTTTTCCTACCTCTTGGACAATTTACCAGCTTGATTAAGCGTTCAGTGCTTGAGACTTGTATCATTTTTATTTGACTAGGAATAGCTCTCTAGTGTGTGTCATGTGGAGATTGTGCTGATTAATTTCTAAGGGAGTAGCATATTATGTTCCGATTGTCCTTATGAACTTGTGTTGCGAGTACTAGTATTAGAGCAGTGGTCTCAAACACGCGACCCGGGGGCCACATGCGGCCCGCCAGGTACTATTTTGAGGCCCTCAGTATGTCTATCATAATCACAAAAGTAAAATAAAACAGTTTCTTGATCATCTGTCTCTTTAGCTATAAAATGACAATATTATTATTAAGACTTAGCCAAAAGGAAAGATTTATAAACTATAAAGAATTTTACCTCATGCAAAATTGTCAATTCTTTAATAACACATGAACTATTTTTTCAGAGGCCCTCCAAGTACCTACAAATCCAAAATGTGGCCCTGCAAAGGGGTTGAGTTTGAGACCACTGTATTAGAGGAACTCTTAACATTTTTCTGTTCAACCTTATACGAGATGGCAGAAATCATTTCAATATTTTATTTTCTGTAATTCCTTCTATTCCTAATGGAATCTGGGCATAATGTTTTTAAATTCTGTATACTATTGTTTTTCGAGTAGTAATGAATAACTCATAGATATTATTCTCATAGATATTATTCTCCAGAAGTACAGTGATACACCGCCAGTGATTTTTGGATTTAGCAATCCATAGAGTACAAAAGCTCTGAGCTGCAGGCAGTATGGACTTCTTGCAGCTGCCGAATATTGTGGCAACACAGTGGTATTTGTATTTATTGTTGCATATAGTTGTCTAAAAAAAGTCTGTATTGCTTGCCACTCTTCTTGTGCTTTGCAGATTACTAAATAAAAATCTCTGCAATCTAGAAAAACACATACACATGCACACTCCTTCTCATCCGCCCTTCAACATTCTCTCCTCCTAAACTAAACTAAACCTTAGGTTTATATACCGCATCATCTCCACAATCTTAGAGCTCGGCACGGTTTACAGGAGTTGAGAGAGAAAGGAACTCCATGAAGGTTAAAGGGTATAGAGAAAGGGTGATTGGGGGGCTTACGATGCCAAAGATGGGGTAAGAATTACATTTTTGAAAACAGCCAGGTTTTCAGATGTTTGCGGAAGAGTTGGAGAGAGCTCAGGGTCCGGAGGGGGGAGGAAAGGTTGTTCCAGAGCTCAGTGAGTCTGAAGGGGAGGGAGGTCCCTAGTTTTCCTGTGCGGGAAATGCCTTTTAATGAAGGAAAGGATAATTTAAGTTTGTGAGTGGGTCTGGTGGTATTAAGATTTAAGGAGTTCTAGGAGAGTGGGATGAAGGGGGGGGGGGGAGGATGCCATGGAGGATTTTGAAAGCTAGACAGGCGCATTTAAAATGGACCCTGGTGATATTCGGAAGCCAGTGGAGCTTGGACAGGAGCGGTGAGACATGGCCGAATTTACTTTTTGCGAAGATGAGCTTGGCCGCGGCATTCTCCTCCTCTGCACTGTTCTCAGATTCTCACAAGAACAGTACTTCAGTTACCACATGGATCACACTCTGAGAGCTATGTGGTTCAGGATGAAGACATCACAGACTCCACCTGCTACTGGTTGGAGGTTAGATTCTGTGTAGACACATGTAAATTCTGCACCCCAAAAGAATTCTG
Source organism: Geotrypetes seraphini (assembly GCF_902459505.1). Classification (NCBI taxonomy): domain Eukaryota; kingdom Metazoa; phylum Chordata; class Amphibia; order Gymnophiona; family Dermophiidae; genus Geotrypetes; species Geotrypetes seraphini. Next base: position 30,089,062 of record NC_047098.1, read on the forward strand.
TGCAGATTTTTATTTTTTATTTTATTTATTTATTCCATTTTCTATACCGTTCTCCCAAGAGAGCTCTGAATGATTTACATGAATTTATTCAGGTACTCGAGCATTTTTCCATGTCTGTCCCGGTGGGCTCACAATCTATCTAGTGTATCTGGGGCAATGGGGGGATTAAGTGACTTGCCCAGGGTCACAAGGTACAGCGTGGGTTTGAACCCACAACTCCAGGGTGCTGAGGCTGTAGCTTTAACCACTGCGCCACACTCTCCCCTCCTGCATTCTGCAGCTTATTTCCCCAAGAGTACCGCCTTGTTTGTGTGTAAACTAATACATGTTTGGATTTCTTTCTCAAAGTGAAGAATTGTTCCTCCTTTTATATGGTTTTTTTCTTCCTAGCCTCATGGATGTTCCACTTCCATCTTAAACTTAACATGGCTAAAGACAGAACTTCACTTCCCCCCAGCCCTGTTACCCTCTTTTGTTCGTTTTCTGTTTTGATGGGTAAACAATGTATTCTACTCTTATTAAGTCCCTTCAGTCTTGGGGCTATTTTTATTCTTCTCTTTCTACACATATCCAAAACATAAGAATAGCCAAGCTGGGTAAGACCAAAGGTGCATCGTGTGCAGCTTTCTTGTCTCTTGACAGTGGCTAAGTAAGGTCACCAGAAAGTATCTCGTATTCAATTCGATTCAGCTTTGAATGGTGCCCCCAAACCATTTATTCGTATTTGGCCGAATAGTGATTTTAAAATCAAATACAAATAATCTGGGGCTATACTGTGCTAAATCCTACTGAAATAAGCATTTGATCTTTTGATTTTACATTTATTCTTTTGTTTATGTTAAAGCTACGTGCCCATTATTCATATTCAGTACTCGTGTTCAATCAACTATTGAATTTCTTAGAAAATTCTTCATACTAGACAATCTGCTTTCAAAAAAGGTCTGAGTACGGAAACCATAATTACAGCTTTTTCTGGTGTACATGACATACGAGTCCTGATGATTAGTTTAACTTCCCCTAACTGCAAAGCTGTGCAGAAGGAATTGTACACTTTTTCTTCAGCTCCTCCTCCTTCCTCAGTGGTCTACTCTTTACTGCCTCTCTCCATTTTTTTCCTTTTGCATGTGAGCTGGGAGGTTTCTTTCTGATCTGCTCTGAGATGTTTTTTTGTTTTGGGTTTTTTTTTAAACTAAACTAAACCTTAAGTTTGTATACCGCATCATCTCCATAAAGATAAAGCTCGGCACGGTTTACAGGTAATTCAAGAAATGAGGGAAGGACATTATAAGAAACTAGGGGTTATGAAGAGGATAGCTAGCTTTATGTTTTGGAGAAAAAACAGGTTTTCAGATGCTTTTGGAATAATTGGAATGAGCCTAGGTTCTGCAGCAGGGCAGGGAGGTTATTCCAAAGCTCAGTGAATTTGAAGTAAAGGGATTTCCCTAATTTACCTGCATACATGACGCCTTTTAACGAGGGGAAAGATAGTTTAAGTTTGTGAGCAGATCTGGTAGTGTCAAGGTCTTGAAGAATTCCAGGATAGTGGAATTAGGAAGAATGCCGTGTAGGATCTTGAATATTAGGCAGGTACATTTAAAGTGAATTCTAGAAATCACCGGAAGCCAGTGAAGTTTTGACAGAAGTGGGGAAACATGATCGAATTTGCTTTTCGTGAAGATCAACCTAGCCGCAGTGTTATGGATCTGCTGAAGTCTCTGAAGATTTTTCTTGGTTAGACTTAGATGGAATTACAATAGTCCAGTCTAGAAAGAATGATTGATTGTACAAGGACAGCAAAATGTTATTGGCGGAAGCAGGATCTCACTTTCCTCAGCATGTGAAGACTAAAAAAAACTTCTTCTTTTTTTTTTTTTTTAACCAGAGTGTTGAGATGATCATTAAAGGAAAGTGTAAGTCAATAATGATGCCCAAAACTTTGCTTGAGAATTTGATCTGCAGTGTGGGACCAGAAGGTAGTGGAATGAACGTGGGTAACTGATCTAAGTTTGGACCAAGCCAGAGTAGTTTTGTTTAGGACTCATTCAGCTTCATTTGTACAGTGAGAGCCCAGGATTGGAGTTTCATTATGCAAGCTGTTATATTTTTAGTGAGGTTAGTGAGATTCGAATCTATCTCGAGAAGGACAAGGATGTCATCTGCATATGTAAATAGAGTTTCAAAGAGAGATAGATGGAAGAGTTTCAAAGAAGACATATAAATGTTGAAAAGAATTGGGGACAGGGGTGATTCCTGGGATTACACCACATAGCGGTCTCCAAGGAGAAGACATGGGTCCATTCATGTTAACAGTGTAAGAGCGGGATCGTAAAAAATTTCGAGAGCCAGTCTATGACTGTGGAATCAATGCCTATCTCAGAAAGTTGGTAATTTAGGATATCGTGGTGGACAACATCAAAGGCCGCAGACAGGTCGAATTGTAGTAGGATAGCAAATTTATTATAAGATTGAAGTTGTTGAATCTTTGAGATTAAAGAGGCCAGCAGGGGATTCAGTGTTGAAATTGGGTCTGAAACCATATTGGCAAGGTAATAGAATGGAGAATATCTCTAAGTAAGATGAGAGCTGAGTGGATATAATAGCCTCGAGCATTTTGGTTTTTATCCAAATTTTGAGGCTTTCAGTGCTCAAGAGTCCCCTAGTAGCCCTGGGGCAACTCTGCCTGGGAGAAGATGCAGACTTTTGGCAATAGTAGTCTGCGGCTAACAGGGTAACCCTTTAAGAAACCTGTCTGGCTAGCCTACGCTAACACTTAAGGAGCTAAGGGACCATCCTCCCCTGGGAGCAAGGCTCGCCCATGATTTATTAGGCACTTGAGTGCAGGCTGTTTGGCCCCACGAGGATCAGGGAAGATTTTGACGGGTGCCAGCTGTATTTTCCTCCTCCCGTTGCCGCGCAGGGGACCGTGGGGGGGTCTGAAATCTAGGTATGTTATGAGTAAAGTTCACTCTAATATGGACACTGGATGTGTTGTCCTTGCTGTTTCTTCAGATCTCAACATAGTGTTCAACCTTATTGATCATTCTTTCTTGATCCAAAGACTGCAGGAAATAGGTATCAGAGGACAAGTCTTGGATTGCTTTGGGGGTTTTTTTCCCCTTACTTTCTGACAGAACATTCCAAGTAGACTGTTTTGGATTGTTTATTATAAGTACGTCTGCTTACCTATGAGTTTTGTAGAGTTCCTTCTTATCCCCATCTTTATTCAACATTTTTCTCTGTCCCCTGGCTACTGATTCAAGAATGTGCTTAAAGAAAGCTTGGTGGCTAGACTATCATAAATTGGTATTAAATACATCAAAGACTATTGCCTCTTTTCCTATCTGTCTTTGGGATTTTCTGCTTCAACTGGTGAATTCATTTAGATATTTAGGGATTTATTTTGACTTGTCTCTGCCTTTCATTTAAAGCTCAGGTTTCCTCAGTGGTTCAGATGGGCTTTCTAGTTCTATAACGTCTACAAATAATTTTTCACTTATTTGACTTTTCAACCATGCATTCTCTTATTCTGTGTAGCTTTCTCCTGCTTAGATTACTGTAATGTGATGTACCCCAGGATCCCTCAGTACCAAATTTGATGTCTACAGCGTCTTCAAAACATTGCAGCTAGATTATTTTATAATGCCAAAAGATACAATCGTGTTACTCCACTGTTGACAAATCTTTGCTGGCTTCCAGTTCGATTCATTTATAAATATAAGATACTTACCCTTATCTATTGATCTCTTTATGAAAGAATACCCTCATATTTAGCAAACTTGATTTTTTACTACTCTCAGCGGTTATACTTGCAATCTTCCTTTCAACAACAGCTGTCTTTTCCCCCCTCCTTCTAAGGCATATCTTGAGTCAACCCATCATTTGGCTTTCTTTTTTTATTGCACCTGCTTAGTAGAATGCAATGCCAGTACTTCACAAAGAGCATTCCTTGAAAAAATTTAAGACACTGTTAAACTCTCTCTCTTATTTTTTTTTTTTTAACTATAGCTTTGGTACACATCCAACCGAGCAAGCTCTTGTGGCATCGGGTCGACCTACATGACTTGCCCAGCTTGTTTTTCGAGTGAATGATCTTCTTTTGAATGAAGTCTGTCCTTTATTTTTATGGTGTTTCTTTTCTGTTTTTATTGTCATGGTGTACAATCACCTTGATCTGTTTTCTCAGATAAGGCGGCATAAAGTTTTTGAATAAACATTCATAGTAACATAGTAAATGACAGCAGATAAAGATCTGAATGGTCCATCCAGTCTGCCCAAACATATACTCTATAATTTCATTTAAATTGTTCTTTTTCTTAGATATTTCTGGGCCAGAAACCTAAAGCTCTGCCCGGTATTGTGTATCTACTGGAGTCTCTGTCAAAGCTCCAGCTCATCTAAACCATCCCAGCCCATCCTCACCTGAACAGTCATATATGTGACACAGACCGTGCAAGTCTGTCCAGTACTGGTCTAAGGCCTATATTCGCTAAGCCCACCGATCCTACCCGATCCGTGGCAGGCTGACTGATTTTCAACGTGGAAATGGGGGTGATTGGAGGCACGCCCTCCCACCGACCACACGGATCGCTACAGAACGATTCTGATGCATGCGCAAACCATTTTCTTTGCCTGTAGATGGTCTGCGCATGCTTACAGAGGTTGAAACGTTTTAGTTTAGTTTTTTTTTACTTTTACTTTGTGAGCCCTGCACTGCGGGGAAGGGTGGGCAGAGAGCGGGGCGGCAGAGAGCAGGCGAATCGGGGCAGAGAGCAGGGCAGTTGTAAAGGATGTGAGCGACTGGTCCCCAGTAGTCGCTTCTTTGTTGTTTGGCCAGCCTAGTCAGTGTTCTTGATTTTGGTTAGTGAATCGCTGCCTTCCTACTTTGCATGCCGTTTCCTCTCATTTGCATGCATATATCGGATCTGAGGATGATCGGCCCAGAGGTTAGTGAATTCGGATCGGAGGAAAATCGGATCGGTACATGATCGCAAACATGATCGGTGGGCTTAGTGAATCTAGCCTTTAGCTCTTCAATATATACCATTATTTTCTGATTAGAGATCCTCGTGTTCATCCCATGCTTTCTTGAACTGTCGCCGTTTTCCTCTCCACCACCTACCTCGGGAGCGCATTCCAGTCACATAATATTCATTAATAGTAAAATATGCTATTCGATACAGCTATATACTGTAGTACCAAATAGAACATGGAAAAATCATCAAAAAACAAACAAAAAAAATTAACGCTGGCTTTTACAAAGCTGCGGTAGTACTATCCCAGATAGATTACTGTAATGGTATCTATCTAGGTTGACCTCAAGTATGCATTAAAGCATTACAAATGATACAAAACTCAGCTGCCCGGCTACTGGCTAAAGTATCTCGATAGGAACACATTACACCTATTTTAAAAAGATTGCACTGGTTGCAGATTCTGTTTCGTATCCAATTCAAAGTTTTGAAACTTGTCCAGCAAGGTGTTTATGACATCTTTCCAAATTATGTGGCAAAATGTCTACCACTGTATACTCCGCCAGGATGCTGAGGTCACAGAATTGTTTGGTTGTTAGACAGTGTCTTAAATTACGATATGTACGGACCAAAAATTAATGTTTCTTTATAGCTGGACCTTTTATGTGGAATGTATTGTCTGGTACTTTACGGCTTTGTAGAAATCTATTGCAATTTAGAAAGTAATATTCTGTTTCTTGAATTAATTTTTTACTTTCTGAATATCATCTTTTTTGCAGGTTATTAGATTTGTGCTGCTTGATTGAAGTAATGTAGTAGATGAGCAGTTGAGATGTAATTTATAGGTGAGATGGTAAAATCCTATGATTTTTGATGATGTAGAGCGGGGTGCCCACACTTTTTGAGCTTGCGAGCTACTTTTAAAATGACCAAGTCAAAATGATCTACCAACAATAAAATTTTAAAAAACACAACGCATACTGTACGCATAGAAAATGTTAATTATCATTCCTATTCCAGGGTTTTTCAAAGAGGTCAAAGCAGATGACTCTATGCACTATCACCTCAGTAACAACCATACAAAAATAGACAAATATACCCCCCTCCCTTTTTACTAAACCACGATAGCAGTTTTTAGAGCGCAGGGAGCTGCGCTGAATGCCCAGCGCTGCTCTCGACGCTCATAGGCTCCCTGCGCTAAAAAACTTTATTGCAGTTTAGTAAAAGGGGACCTTAGTGTAAAATATAGACAGCAGGTATAAATTCAGACACATTTTGATCACTAAATTTAAAATAAAATCATTTTTCCTACCTTGTCTGGTGATTTCATGAGTCTCTGGTTGCACTTTCTTCTTCTGACTGTGCATCCAATCTTTCTTCCCTTCTTTTAGCCTGTATGCTTCCTTTCCTCCAGACCTCGTTCCCTCCCCCAACTTTTCCTTCCTCTCCCCCTGCCTTTTCTTTCTCTCTGCCTCCCTTTCTTTTTTTTCTGTTTCTCTTCTTTCCTTCTGTCTCCCTGCCTGCCCTTTTTCTTTCTTTCTCCCTGCCCTCCCCCAAGCCACTGCCATTGCCATCGGGGACCAGGACCCAAACCGCCACCAATAACAGGCCCGAAAGCCGACCCGCCCCAAGCTCTCTCTGCTTCGGCCGACCAGCATTCCTCTCCCCGACGTCAATTCTGCCGTCGGGGAGAAGAAGGCTGATTGGCCCAAGATCACGATCGACCTATTGGGAGAAATGCTGCCGGATCCTGCCTTCGCGGAAACAGAAAGTAGGCAGGACCCGGCAGCAAGAAGAGCAAATGCTTCACTAACCTGTCTCCCGCCTTAGCCCATAGCGAACGCTTGCTTCAGGGCTCTCAATTTGTGCGTGCTGGCTTCCCTTCTCCATCCCCCCCCCCCCCCCCCCGGACATAACTTCCGGTTTCGGAGGGAAGAGAAGGGAAGCCGGCACGCACACGTTAGAGCCACAGAGCATAAGTTCGCTACGGGCTGAAATCTCCAAGCCTGTTTTTTTTTTTGTTTTTTTTTAATGTTCAGCAGCGGCGGCGGCAGCAGATGACAGCTAAAAGGCCCTAGAGAGAACACTGGAGAGGAAGGCTGATCGGCCCGGTAGATCAGGACGGCAACACGAGTCTATCACGGAGCCCGGGATGGGCTCCGCGATCGACTCGCGTTGCCTTCCTTAGCTACTGGTCGATCGCGATCGACGTGTTGGGCACCCCTGATGTAGAGGATGTTTATTTTGTGCAAGTCTTGAAATATGTATGCAATACTGTGGACACCTGGAATGCGCTTCCAGAGAGCGTAATAGGGCAGAGTACGGTACTGGGGTTCAAGAAAGGATTGGACAATTTCTTGCTGGAAAAGGGGATAGAGGGGTATAGATAGAGGCTTACTGCACAGGTCCTGGACCTGTTGGGCCGCCGCGTGAGCGGACTGCTGGGCATGATGGACCTCAGGTGTGACCCAGCAGAGGCATTGCTTATATTCTAAATAAATAAATAAAACTTCCTCTTATAGGGCAATAGACTTCTTCCCTAAGCCCCACCCTACAGCCAGATTGGAGAGGAGCTGATCAGTTACCTCTATTGGAGGTGCTACTGTAGAAGGCCTGTCTTTTTGTCTCATGTGATTTCCATCTTCTGTCTTTCTCCCTAGGGATTGATTTTGTGTTTCAAAGGGCAATTCTGTTCTGCAGTCACCTACTGAGAGAGACTGGAGCTGATTCTCTGGTTTTAGTTACCACTTCCTCTCTGTTTTTATATCCAAAGTGATGGGACATAGATCCCGTCACATGCCCTTATGTGTAACCCAGCATGTAGGACTGCATAAAATGCAGTCCTGTCTTTGGCCAGTTAGGTATGCAGGTACTGACACTGAATATCGGCTGGCACCCATGTAACTTTAGATTTATCAAAGACATGAATATTCATTGTTGGTGCCTGGCCATAGTCTTGCATGGGATATCAAGGTGTAATTTAGCCAGTCACCATTGACTGAATAGCAATCCAATAGTATTACTCATATTCTAGGGGAAGAACTTTAAAATCCTACCCACCCCATTGGCTCTGCTTTTATGTAGGATCCCCAAAAAGCCCCATTCCTTGCAGATTGATTAAATAAGCTATCACTCCTCAGTTAATTCCACATATAACATACCTGCTTTAGTTCTTACTAGAGCTGCCCGATTCAAATCGATTCACCAATTTCACTTCAGTTGAATTGATTTCAAATCAGTTTGATCTGGGAAAAAATTAGCCTCACCAATTCAGTGCAGGCTCAGCATCTTCACGGTCCGGGAATTTCTCCACAATGGCAGCCTTCACAACATGATGCTCTTGCCTGTGTCGGGCCTTCCTCTCTGTCAGGTTATGCCTTCGTTGAAACAGGAAGTAAGCAGGACCCATCAGAAGAAGGCCCGATGCCAGCAAGAACAGTGTATTGTGGAGGCTGCACTACCGAAGGTGTATGTGTGTGTAAGGGGGGGGGGGGGGTTAACAAAGAAAGAACAAATGGGGGAGGGGAAGGGATTAGGGGGAGTTATGGAGGGTGCCAAATCGGAGAGGGGGGGTGGAAGATGCCTTACTATATAGGGCAGGCAAGGAAGGAGATGGTCTGGAGATGAGAGAGAGATTAGGTATTATTAGATTATTTACATTGTCCAATTTGACACGGACAAGAGGACATGAAATGAAGCTAAGGGGGGACAAGTTCAGGACTAATGTCAGAAAGTTCTGCTTCACACAGAGAGTGGTTGGCATCTGGAATACTCTCCCAGGGGAGATTATTGCAGAATCGACAGTCCTAGGCTTCAAAAGCAAACTAGATGCATATCTCCTTGAGAGAGGCATATAAAGTATGGTTGGCTATACTTGTATACCTGGCAGGGCCTCCGCGTGTGCGGATCACCGGACTTGATGGACCGAAGGTCTGATCCGGAGATGGCGCTTCTTATGTTCTTAGGTAAGGCAACGGGAAAGAATGGGAGAGGCTGAAGTCAAGGAGGGAGATGCTAGGGGGGAGCTAGAAGAGCAAAGGGAAGAGAGAGAAATGAGGAGAGAAGAGTGGGAAAGATGCTAAATTCACAAATGGAGAGAAAAAAAAAGAGAGATGCTTACCCTGGGATGAAGGGTTTATCAGGAGAAAGGGAGCAGAGGGGGAAAAGCTGGACAGAAGGAGAGGCAGGGCCATAGGGAGCGCACAGTGAATGGAAGGGGCAGAGAAAGAGGGCAGATGTATGGAAGGGAGAGAAAGGACAGATGCTGGATGAAAAGAAGAGAATGAAGAAGATGATTAAAGCAGAAATGACAAAAGGTAGAAAAAATATTTTTGGGGTTGCTTTATTGTAGCTGTACTGATAATGTTTTTAAATAGAAAATGGAAATAAAGTAATCTTTTTATTAGGACTAATTTTAATACATTTTTTTACTTACCAGGTCAGGACAGGATATCGTAACAGCAGTATACTGTACTGACCTGAAGAATGTTTTGGCCTCTGAAAGCTAATTTAAAAATGGATTAGTCCTACAGCATCTTCAGGGGAACTGCAAGGAACCACAAGTGAGAAATATTAAACTTCAACATAGCAAGAGAAAATGGTGCCAGCATCTTTTTTTCTCTCTTCTCCTCTTGACATCATCACCTAAGCCCCGCCTACCAAAATGCTTTTCATTAAATGAAGCGATTTTAAACTGGCAGGCATAACTGAGTTTGAGTTTAATGCAGAAATCCACTGCTGCTCTCGTCCTAATCATTGATGTGTATTGCCCCTCTGAATCCCCATCTGTATCTGTTCAGTACTAAGCATCGAAACGAAGAGAACTCTTGGTTGAACATTGGTTATTACAAAACCATATGTTTCCCAACTGTCACACAATGCCGATGCTGTATCAAACGGGTCTTCAGCTGACGGGACATTTGACCCACCTAATAAAGATTGCAAGGACAGATAAGCCGGTAGATAACATTGTGGGATTCACAGCATGTATTTGAGGACATAATTGTTCTATTTGTCTTAGGATCTGTAAAGGTAGAACATTCCACCATCAACTAGCAAACTGAACAGTGACCACATTTTTAACGCCATTTTAGCACTTTAGCCATTTCTTTTTCTCCATCTTCATGTCTACCTTTCTTCCCCTCTTTCTAATAGACTTTGTCTCCCCCTTATAGCTGGCAAACCTCGGCGCCGCATGACCAGTCACATCCCCCAACAAATTCTGGACAATCAGCAGCTGCAAGAGGCTGTGGGGACCCTACCCAACAACTACAACTTTGAGATTTACAAAACCATCTGGCGTATTCAGCAGACAAAAGCTAAACGGGGTAAGAGTGTGTGCATGGAATGGATGTTGAGGGTTAAGGTAAACTGCAGTGAGCAGGATAAGAATTAGGAACACCTTCAAAGGTTGGGGTGGGAAGGAAAGTTGCTGCAGGAGGATGAATGTGGCTGTTGTATCATCCTAGCATGAAGGTTGTAAGATTTGTGCTTTTTGTGAAATGTAACACCCTCTATATATAAACAATTGGTGTAAATACTCAGCAGCAGATTGTTTTTGAGTGAGGAAACCTGCTTCCTATTACCAGCATGTGAGATGTGATGACAAGAACCTGATAAACAGCCTGTGTGTAGTATCTGCATAATCAAGTCCTGTGTCCTTATGCCTAAGAAACAGCTGGTACACTAGGGACTGGTGCAATGAAACTGTCCATGGACATGCATAAATTTATATGGTACACCTGGGGTTTCCCAGCTTGAACCCATTCCTGCTGAAAGGTGCATACACAAAGCCAGCACCTTCAAGAGGTCACACTGTCCAACAATTGCCAGAGGTTTTCAGAACTTAAGTTAAAGTAAATTTTGATACTGATGCATGCTTTGCGTACCTTGCTTCTCACAACTAATATGCTTTCTCCCTATGTACTATCTCACCCTCTCCTCCAGTGTGCAGCACCTTTCCTTTCCTTTCCCTACCCTTCTCTTTCTAGTCCAGCAGTACCTTTCGTTCCTTTTCTGCCAGGTTCAGCAGTACCTCTTCTCCCTTCCCTTTCACTCTCCCTTTCCCCATGTCCAGCAGCAGTACCTCTCCTCCCTATCCCTCTTCCCCATATCCAGTAGTATCGTTCCCTCTCTCCATGTCCAGCAGTACCTTTTCTCCCTTCCCTTTCCCTCCTTACCAGTCTAGCAGTACCTTTCCTCTCCCTAGCAGCAGCTCACTGTGTGCTTTTAACTTCCCCACACCGCTGATGCTAGCATTAGTTTAACTGCGGTTCCATCAGGCAGCCTCGGGGCTTTTGCTAGGCCAGGCTGCCTCTGACGAAAGAGGAAGTTGCATCATCAGAGGTTGGCTGGCCTAGCAAAGACCCTGAGGCTGCCTGATGGAATCGTCAGCTAAACTAACACTAGTGGCAGCAGTGTGGGGAAGTTAAAAGCAAGTAGTGAACTGTCACTGCTTGGGGGGGGGGGGGAAAGGCTGGGAAGACAAGATGAGGAAGGCGGGAGATACACAAAGGCAGAAAGAAGTTGGGAGACATATAGCGCCGGCGCCAGACATATAAACTTTGGGGATTTTATATGTTTCCTGCAGTTCAGGAGCCCTTCCACATTCTTCCTTGAGGTCTGTCTGTGTTTATTAACATTGGTCTTTCTCTCGCCCCTTCCAGTTGCGCTACAGATGCCAGAAGGTCTCCTAATGTTTGCCTGCACTATTGCTGATATTATTGAAAGGTAAGGACACAGCTCTCTTGTCTGTTCTCTTTGTAGGCTGGATAGGAGACAGCTCTCGTATGCATGATCTCTCTGGGAAGGTTAGGATAAAGCTCTCTCTTGTATGGGCCTTCCCAGTTACTCACTGGGCAGTTTTGCCAAAAAGAGACGCTGGTTTCAATTCACAGCTGAGGTCTTATTTAATCTATATTTATAGATGATTTACTTAGCTTATAGCTGCCCAAAGACACCAATTCCACCCATCCAATTCAATTCCATCTAGAATACTAAAAGGGAACTTTAAGACAATCCCAAGAACGTAAAACCTTTGAAATCAAAATGAAAAAATATTTTGACACCTACCAGAAAGGACTTAACAGAGATCAGGACTTCCTTTTCCGCTACAGACGTTTAAAACTGCTCTGTCACCTCTGTCTCCTGTCCACCCACCCCTCCCTCTTCCTATCCCTGAAATGCTTTCATGTTTTCCTTTATATTTACTGATAATTGTCAACATTTGCTTATTTCTGATCTGAAGAAGAAGGGTTACTTTCGAAAGTTCAGCATAAAACACATTGAGTTAGTCCAATAAAAAAGGTATTTCATTTGTGTTTTGTTTTATTTCTTTATATTACCTTGGTGATCAGAGAATTGGATAGAGGGAATGCGCTAGATGTGGTATATTTAGATTTTAGCAAAGCTCTTCACTGTGTTCCACACAGATTTCTAATAAATAAATTGAGTGCTCTTGGTATGGGCCCCAAAGTGACGGGTTGGGTCAGGAACTGGTTGAGTGGAAGATGACAGAGGGTAGTGGTCAATGGAGATCGCTCTTAGGAAAGGGATGTTACCAGTGGTGTGCCTCAAGGGTCTGTTCTTGGGCCTGTTCTTTTTAACACTTTTATAAGTGATATTGCTGAAGGGCTGTTGGTTAAGATTTGCCTCTTTGCAGATGATACCAAAATCTGCAATAGAATAGACATCCCGGATGAAGCCGGAATAACATGAAGAAAGACCTAGCAAAGCTTGAAGATTTGTTTGAAATTTGGCAGCTAAAATTTAATGCTAGGAAATGCAAGGTCATGCTTTTGAGCTGCAAATAACTGAAGGAACGGTACAGTTAAGGAGGTGAAGAACTTTGTGCATGACAGAAGAGCGGGACTTGGGTATGATTGTATGTGAAAAGTTGAAAAGGTGATGGCGAAAGCTAAAAGGATTCTAGGGTGCATAGAAAGAGGTATGACCAGTAGTAAAAAGGAGGTATTGAATGCCCCTGTATAAGACTCTGGCAAGACCTCATTTAGAATATTGTGTACCATTCTGGAGACCGCACCTTCAAAAAGATAGAAAAAGGATGGAGTTGGTCCAGAGGAAGGCTATTAAAGTGGTGCATGGCCTTCATCATAAGGCATATGGGGACAGACTTATAAGATCTCAATCTGTATACTTTGGAGGAAAGGCAGGAGAGGGGATATATGATATAGAGACTTTTAAATTAAAAAATCTAAAAGAAATGTTATTTGCCAGAGTGGTGGAAGCACCCGCTGAAACCATTTACACAGAAGTGGAGAAAAAGCCTCAACCATCCATAAATGCAGACGGCAACCCAATGAGTTTTTAAGCTGTTCTTATTCTGTATCATAGGCAAAAAAACTCCACTACTTTCTCAAAATGTCATTTTCAAAAACAGGGAAACATCCCACCACTGTGCACAGGGAAAAGAAACAGAACAAGAGAACCAAAAAAACTGTACTTATCTTCACTGATAACCCTTTACTCCATCCAAAATCATGATGTTCCGGTAGTACACCTCTAGCAGTCAAGTCCCTGTTTTTGAAAATGACATTTTGACATTTTGAGAAACTAGTGGAGTTTTTTTGCCTATGATACAGAATAAGAACGGCTTAAAAACTCATATTATGGATGGTTGAGGCTTTTTCTCCGCTTCTGTGTAAATGGTTTTCAGCGGGTGCTTCCACCACTCTGGCAAATAACATTTTTCTTAGATTTTTGAATTAATTGTTATTTTGTTTTTGTCTTGAGAGACTTTTAAATACCTACGTGGTATAAATACGCACGAGTCGAGTCTTTCATTTGAAAGGAAGCTCTGGAATGAGAAGGCATAAAATGAAATTAAGAGATGATAGGCTCAGGAGTAATCTAAGGAAATACTTTTTTACAGAAAGGGTGGTAGATGTGTGTATTTGACGGTCTGTCTGCGTTCTGCAGGTGAGAGATTTTCTAGGGAGTGAAACATCCATTGTTCAAAGCTGATGCCTACTGACTGGATTCAGAGCCCATGATGGACTCGACATAGTCTGTGTTTCAGCTAAATAGCCTGCATCAGAAGTCCCGAAAGGTAAGTAACAAGCCAACAATGAAAATAAAATCCTTGAGGATACAAGGTTAAGCTTCCGAATGAAAAGCTCAGAGGGGAGATATGATAGACATTTAAATACGTACATGGCAAAAATGTACATGAGGCAAGTTTCTTTCACTTGAAAGGAAGCTCCGGAATGAGGCAGCATAGGATGAAGTTGAGGTGATAGGCTCAGAAGTAACCTTAAAAAATTATTTTTCATGGAAATGGTGGTGGAGATGAAAACTATATTTGAATTCGAGAAAGTTTGGGAGAGGAAGGAATAATGGATAGAAAAGCTCAGAGAGGAGATATGATATAGACATTTAAATACCTACAAGGCAAAAATGTGCATGAGGGAAGTCTTTCATTTGAGAGAAATCTCCAGAATGAGGCAGCATAGGTGATAGGCTCAGAAGTAACCTCAAAAGAGGTGACCCGGAGAACTAGACTGGTAAGTATGACCTCGGTTCTGGGGAAAATGGACAAAGGGACTGGGAGGGAACTTTTGGACAAAGGGACTGAGTGGAAATCTTCAGAAAAAGGGCCCACAGATGCAATGCAGGGGCCCAGTGCCCAAATGCAACTAACAGGCAGGGTCGAGAGAGAAAAATGGGAGCCAGGGGACCATCCAAAAAAGGGGATACTAGCTGGGGGCAGAACGGACACGCCACGGGAGGTGGATGACCGAGTAAAGGCAAGCCAAGTGGGAGCGCCGAGCCATGGAAAGAAAACAGCAGGGCGGGCGACAGATCAGGACCTATATTGCCTCTACACAAATGCGAGGAGCCTCAGGGCCAAAATGGGAGAGTTGGAAATTATAGCCAGTCAAAAAGCCCTAGACATAATTGGAATCACAGAAACATGGTGGGCTGATGACAATAAATGGGTTTTGGTCATACCAGGGTACAAACTCTACAGGAGAGACAGGACGCACAAGAAGGGTGGAGGAATAGCGCTATACATAAAGGACTCCATACCCTCAACCAAAATGGAAACAGCGGTAAGGGCGGACGGCTTGGAATCAATATGGGTTAAGATACCAGGAGGATCTAGAGCAGACATCAAATTGGGTCTATACTATCGTCCGCCTGACCAATCGGAAGAAATCGACCGGGACCTGGAGACTGAACTGCGGCAGGTATGCAAGAATGGAAGTGTGGTGGTGATGGGGGACTTCAACTACCCTGGGATAGACTGGAGTATCGGGCACTCAAGTTGCGTGAGAGAGACCAACTTCCTGGAAGCCACGAGGGACTGTTTCCTGGAGCAGCTGGTCACGGAACCTACACGAGGAGAAGCTACTCTTGATCTAATCTTCAGTGGACTGGGGGGACCTGCAAAGGAAGTAGCAGTATTAGACCCACTGGGGAACAGCGATCATAACATGATCCAGTGCAGACTAGAACTGGGATCATCCAGGGTGAAAAGAACCACAACAACAGCGCTCAACTTCAAAAAAGGGAATTATGATGCAATGAGGAAAATGGTGGGGAAGAACCTCAATGGCAGCACAAGGAAGATAGAGTCCGTAGAAAGCGCCTGGACCCTGCTCAAGCGTACGGTGCACGAAGCACAGAACCTGTACGTCCCCAGGTTCAGAAAAGAGTGCAAGAAAAATCGAATAAAGAACCCAGCATGGATAACGGCTGCTGTAAAAAAGGCGATCAGTGATAAGAAAGCATCGTTCAAAAAATGGAAACAGGACCAAACGCAGGCCAACCAAAAGGAACACAAGGAAAGCCAGAAGGAGTGCCACCGAGTGGTTAGGAGAGCAAAGAGGGAATATGAAGAGAGACTAGCGGGAGAGGTAAAAAATTTCAAATCATTCTTCAGGTACGTAAAGGGAAAGCAACCAGCGAGGGAGGAAGTGGGGCCCTTGGATGATGGGGATAGAAAGGGAGTAGTGAGGGAGGAAAAAGAAATAGCTGACAAGTTAAATGACTTCTTTACGTCGGTCTTCACGAGGGAGGACACATCCAAAATTCCGGAACCAGAGGCAATAGAAAATGGAGATCAAGATAGCGAGCTGGTCCAACTAGAGGTGAGCCAGGAGGATGTCCTCAGGCAGATAGACAAGCTAAAGAGCAACAAGTCACCAGGTCCGGACGGCATTCACCCAAGGGTGCTCAAGGAATTAAGGAATGAAATAGCAGAGACACTTCAACAAATATGCAACCTATCCCTAAAAACTGGAGAGATCCCGGAGGACTGGAAAATAGCTAATGTCACGCCCATCTTCAAGAAGGGTTCAAGGGGCGACCCGGGAAACTATAGGCCGGTGAGCCTCACATCGGTCCCGGGAAAGATGATGGAGGCGCTGATTAAGGACAGCATCTGTGATCATATCGAAAAAAATGGACAGCTAAGGTCGAGCCAGCATGGGTTCTGCAAGGGTAGGTCGTGCCTCACAAACTTGTTGTACTTCTTCGAGGGGGTAAATAGCCAGGTGGACAAAGGTGAACCCATAGACATAATTTACCTGGACTTCCAGAAAGCCTTCGATAAGGTACCACATGAGTGGTTGCTCAGGAAGCTATGGAATCACGGGGTGCGAGGGGAGGTCCACCGATGGATCAAAAACTGGCTGGCAGACAGGAAGCAGAGGGTTGGTGTAAAGGGCCACTACTCGGACTGGCAAGGGGTCACGAGCGGGGTTCCTCAAGGGTCAGTGCTGGGACCGCTCCTGTTTAACATATTCATTGACGACCTGGAGACGGGAACAAAATGTGAGGTCATCAAATTTGCAGATGACACCAAACTATTCAGCAAGGTTGAAACCACGGTAGATTGCGAGGATCTCCAAAGGGATCTTACGACACTGGAAGAATGGGCGAAAAAGTGGCAAATGAGCTTCAACGTAGGGAAATGCAAGGTCATGCATATAGGGAGAAGGAACCCGATGTTCACTTACAAAATGGGGGGATCAATGCTAGGGGTCAGTAAGCTGGAAAGAGACCTGGGAGTGATGGTAGACACGACATTGAAGGCGTCGGCACAGTGCGCCACAGCCTCGAGGAAAGCAAACCAAATGTTAGGTATCATTAAGAAGGGTATCTCGACCAGAACGAAGGAAGTCATCCTGCCACTGTACCGGGCTATGGTGCGCCCGCATCTTGAATACTGTGTACAGTACTGGTCACCGTACCTCAAAAAGGACATGGCAATGCTTGAGGGAGTCCAGAGAAGAGCAACTAAACTTATTAAGGGTATGGAAAACCTTACATACACTGACAGACTGAAGAGGCTGGGGCTGTTCTCCCTGGAAAAGCGGAGACTCAGAGGAGATATGATAGAGACCTTCAAGATCCTGAGGGGCATCGAAAAGGTTGACAAGGACAGATTTTTCAATTTGAAAGAAACCACAAGAACAAGGGGACACTCGATGAAATTGAAGGGGGACAGGTTTAGAACAAACGCAAGGAAATTCTTTTTCACACAGAGGGTGGTGGATACATGGAACACCCTTCCAGAGGCCGTGATAGGAAATAGCACAGTACATGGTTTCAAGGAAGACCTGGATAGGTTCCTGGAGGAAAAAGGGATTGAGGGGTACAGATAAGAGCAGTGGAAGGTTTAGAGATAAGTGTAGAGGTAGGTATAAAATTAGTCAGGGACCGCTGCTCAGGCAATATGCCTGATGGGCCGCCGCGTGAGCGGACCGCTGGGCGGGATGGACCTCTGGTCTGCCCCGGCGGAGGCGACTACTTATGTACTTATGTACTTAAGCGCTGATAAAAGACAGCATCGATGAGCATTTTGAAAGAAATAAACTTCTAATCACAAGCCAACATGGCTTCTGCAAGGGGAGATCGTGCCTAACGAACTTACTGCACTTCTTCGAAGGAATTAACAAAATGATGGACAAAGGGGACCCCATGAACGCATACTTCGGAAACTGAAGAACCATGGGGTGGAAGGAGACGTACACAGATGGATCAGAAATTGGTTGGCGGGTAGGAAGCAGAGGGTAGGAGTGAAGGGCCACTACTTGGATTTGAGGAGAGTCACGAGTGGTGTTCCGCAGGGGTCGGTGCTCAGACCGCTGCTATTCAATATATTTATAAATGATATAGAAACAGGGACGAAGTGCGAAATAATAAAATTTGCAGACGTCATCAAACTATTTAGTGGTGCTTGGACTAAAGAGGACTGTGAAGAATTACAAAGGAACCTGAACAAGCTAGTGGAGTGGGCGACGAATGAAGGTCAATGTAGAGAAATGTAAAGTTTTGCATGTAGGAAGCAAAAACCCGAGGTACAGCTATACGATTCGAGGGATACTATTGAGTGACAGTACCCAAGAAATGGACTTGGGGGTAATAGTGGACAAGACAATGAAGCCGTCGGCACAGTGCGCAGCGGCCGCCAAGAGAGCAAATAGAATGCTAGGTATAATCAAGAAGGGTATTACAACCAGAACGAAAGAAGTTATCCTGCCGTTGTGTCGGGCGATGGTGCGTCCGCATCTGGATTACTGCTTCTAATATTGGTCGCCGTACCTTAAGAAGGATATGGCGATACTCGAGAAGGTTCAGAGGAGAGCGACACGTTTGATAAAGGGTATGGAACACCTTTCATACACCGAGAGACTGGAAAAACTGGGGCTCTTTTCCCTGGAGAAGAGAAGACTTAGAGGGGACTTGAATGAGACCTATAAGATCATGAAGGGCATAGAGAAAGTGGAGAGGGACAGATTCTTCAAACTCTTGAAAACTACAAGAACGAGAGGGCATTCGGAAAAGTTGAAAGGGGACAGATTCAAAACCAATGCTAGGAAGTTTTTCTTCACCCAACGGGTGGTGGACACCTGGAATGCGCTTCCAGAGGGCGTGATAGGGCAGAGTACAGTATTAGGGATCAAGAAGGGATTGGACAATTTTCTAAAGGCTAAGGGGATAGAAAGGTATAGATAGAGGACTACTACACGGGTCCTGGACCTGTTGGGCTGCCGCGTGAGCGGAATGCTGGGCACGATGGACCTCTGGTCTGACCCAGCAGAGGCATTTCTTATGTTCTTATGATTGTAGGGATCTAGAAGGACTTGCTGTGTGTTTTCTGGCTAAGACTGTCACTGCATTCATTGTATTAAAGTAAATAGGGAGAAAATCTCTATGCAGTTATGAATGCCACTTCTCTGCTTGTTCTGGCCTGCTGCTTCTGTCTCCTTCTTGATTTGGCTGATCTGAAAGAGTAAGAAAGTAGAAGACAATGGTTGGGTCAAATAAATAAAACGAGGACAAAAAGGAGAATCTAGGTTTTGGTGCTGGTCTGTATTTGCCCTCATTTGACTACATTTCTGGCCTGGTGGTAGAAGACAATATATTTTGCTGCTTGTCCTGTTTCTCCCACATTTAAATTATCTGCTTGTTCTTTTCATTTTCTCTATCAGCTTTGGGGAAAACACTTACCAGTACATTTTCTGTTTTGTTTCTCCATTGTTGCTCTGCATGTGGAATCTAGGGCAGTGGTTCCCAACCCTGTCCTGGAGGACCACCAGGCCAGTCGGGTTTGGGGGATAGCCCTAATGAATATGCATGGAGCAGATTTGCATGCCTGTCACCTCCATTATATGCAAATATCTCTCATTAGGGCTATCCCCAAAACCTGACTGGCCTGGTTGTCCTTCAGAACAGGTTTGGGAACCACTGGACAGTATCTCCAGATGGGTTAATTTTACGCATACCAGGACAGTTATGAACCTTAGTCCTAATCAAGAGAACACAGGAGTGTGATTTTTTTTTTTTTGTCTCTCCAAAAAGCTTTTTGGAGTTACCACTTCCGTTTTTGTTAGTACTTTATTTTTAATCTCTATTTTGTATTTGATGGTCTGTCTGCGTTCTGCAGGTGAGATATTCTAGAATGTAGTTTCTTGGTATGGATTGATCACAAGCCACCTTTTTCCACTTGGAGGTGTATTGGTGTAATAGGGTCAGATGTCATAATTATTGCAGTGCTGCCATTTCATAGTTTCTGTTGTTGCTCTATGAGTCCAGGCAGTTAGTGCTGTTTTGTGAAAGCAGATTTCCTACATAGGTGTTGAGTATATGTGATGGGGACTTAGCTGTTGCTCTTTCCTAGTCACTCTTCCTGACTCTCATTCTTGCTCTGTTAAGTGCCATCTTCCTTGTCTGTGCTTTATTAACTGTAGAGTGGAAGGGTAAGCAGTTGACACTGGGTTGTGGGAGGTCTGAGCAGGTGAATCTGTGGAGAATTCAGTTCGATTTGGTTCACTGGGTGGTTGTTTTTTGTTTTTATGAAGTTGGCTCAGCTTGTTTGCTGATTCTTTGAGCTGTCAACCCTATCTGTGCCATCTTACCCTTTGTATCTGGGTGCCATTATATAGGTTCATGTCAGTAGCTTCTTGAATTTGACCGGCATTGTGATGCATTCTAGGTATCTTAATGAGACAAGGCTAAGCAGACAAACTGAAGGAGCTGATATTAGGCAGATGCATCCCTTTACTTATCTAGGAAGAAATATAACTATAAAAAGCAAATCGAAAGTAGGGTGCCCAGAGTCTGGAGGGTTTTACTAATTTATCTCTCCAGAAATCTTGAAGATGCAAATACTGTCAGCACCCTGTTTCTACCTGTTCTTATCTGCTGCTCCATAATCTTTTTTTTTTTCTTTTTCCTGAAGAAGAGAGACCCTTTTTTTTGCTCCATCAGGGAAAAGTTGGTGAAGGAGACCCATGGAAGGAGGATGCTGATGTATAAGTGGTTGCTTTTCCATTAGCCTTCCTGGGTTTAATTCTTCCCATCTCATCTTCAAACCAGTGAGCACAGAGGCTGCAGCTTCTGCACAAGTACTGCTATTAAATATCAATTGATTGTATTGTGCTCCTAGATGTGAAAATTAACATTCAGAAAGTAAAAGGCTTTCCTAGTGTTCTTCCTCTTAAGATCCTTTTAGGAAGACTAAAAGATGAAGGAAGAAATTTGGGACAGCAAAAGCGTGAGTGCAAGAAAAGATAGCTAAAGAGTAGAGATGTGCAGTTGTTGTGCATTTGATTTATTTTAGGATCTTTAAGTGCATGTAGAATCAGTTTTTACATACAATTAAGATATAAATTAATGCACATAAAATCTATTTCTTGCGATAAAAAAAATCTATTAACCAAAAGTTGAAAACAAGAAACTAAAGTCCAAAAATTAGGAAAAAGGTTCAGAAATGAACCTAGGTATGTCCCTGTCTTTAATGTTATACCTGAGACAGTGGAGGGTTCAGTGACTTGTGGAAGTTCACAAGATAACAGCAGCAGGATTTGAACCTTGGCTTTGCTGGTTGTCAGTCAGGTGCTTCTTCAGTGAAGGGAGGAAGACCATAGGTAGAAAGGAGATGAGGAGCAATGTGTAGCAAGAAATGAGAAAAATGCTAAACTTATTTATGGGTAGCTGGACTAGAAATGGGGTACCAGGTACAGCACCATTTACAGGAGAAAGTGTTTATGTAAAACTAGCAAAATCTGAAAATAGACAGATGCATCCTAAGACGCTAATGAGAGCTTAAAAAAAGGTTCTAGAAGGTCCGCTGAACAATCTTTGTGAATTTTTGGAGATAAGAATTTTTGTTTTTCCTCTTTACAAAGATGTTATGGAAAAGAGTGTTAGAAATTGCAGACTAGTTTTACTTTGGTGAAAAATTGAAAAGTAAACTCTATTGTAGGAAAGGACTGGTTTATTATAGGAGCCAAAGTAGCATCATTTTGCCATAAGAAAATAAGAATAGCCTTACTGGGTCAGACCAGTAGTTTACCTAGCCCAATATCCCGTCTTCATGGAGGCCAATCCAAGTTACAAGTACCTGGCAAAAACCCAAATAGTATTCTGCTTCAGCCGCATCTAACAGCTCCTCTCTTGCTTCACAGTTTGAGTTCTCTATGGCATGCTTTTTCTTTTTTTGCTGCATCCTATAAATGAGTTTTCTTTTGGTTGGTGGAGCCTTATTCCTCCCCTCCCCACCACCCCAACACATGCTGCTTCTGAGCTTCCGTTTTGCTTTATGCTTAGGTTTGTTTGTGAGTGCAGATGGACTTTTTTTCAGTAGGTCCTGTCACTGCCATGAAATATCTTATATGAAAAAAGAGAGATAAATCAAAGAGAATCCCTGGAGGCAAGAGGATGGCAATCAAACATGGAGATAACTTTTGTGGCATGTTGGTTTGGCTCAGAACAGTAATCGTATGTTTTATGTGCAAATTTTAAGTCCTTATTGTCTCTTGTTATATATGCAGTACATACAGATATGGAATGAACTACCTCCTCAAATTAGATCATGTTTATCTTTTCAGATCTTTTGCAAAACCTTAAAAACCACTATGTTTCATCGTTTTTTAAGCTATAGCTCCAATGAATGTCAAATGTGTCTTTCTTTGTGATCTAATTATGTAAACCGAATCGAGCTCCTATTTTTAGGAGATGATTCAGTATATAAGACTAAGGACTCCTTTTATGAAGGTGCGCTAGCATTTTTAGTGCACGCACCGGATTAGCGCGTGCTATAGCGCGCACTAGCCGAAAAACTACCGCCTGCTTAAGAGGAGGCAGTAGCGGCTAGTGCACGCGGCATTTTAATGTGCACTATTCCGCGTGTTAAGGCCCTAACGTGCCTTCGTAAAAGGAGCCCTAAGAGATAAGTTTATCGTATCTAATTTAAACAGAGTTTTGGGGGGGGTTTTTTCCTGTGCGGCAAGACACAGAATAGACAAATTAGGCAAGACAGAAAAGGCGAATAAGAGTATTTGTAGTGCATATGGCAAAGGATTCCAAGCGATAGGCTTTATACCCCTGGTCCGTGAATTGATTGCAGAAGGATTTCATGTATCATATATACTTGAATTTAAGATGATCCGAATATAACTCGAGGTATCCTTTTCCCCCCCAAAGGAGGAAAAAAGATTGACTTGAATATAAGGGTGGGTGGGTTAATAGTCATGTGCTCTGCCCTGCCAGGCTCTGCACCCAGCTCCCCTCCCTGCCTTTCCAGGCTCTGCATCCTGTCCCAACTCCCTGCTCTATACCCTGTCCCCCCCCCTCTCTCCTGATGTCCTGCAGGCCTCCACAGAGCCTGCTCTATGACCTGGTGGTCCAGTGGTAGGCTAGGACAGAAGCGATCCCATCTCCTGTTCCGGCTGACTCTGACAATTTTTTACCTCCCTTCCATCTCCCCCCACAATCCTTTTTGAATCCCTGGTGCTCCAGTGGTGAGCTTTCTGCACTCCTGCCCCACAAAGGCTCTCCCTGAATGGCTGCTTCCTTGATTTCTCACGGGCCAGCGATATACTGGGCAGGAGCAAGCTTTCCTTGCTCCTGCCTAGCCCTGAGCCACTCCCTGAATGGCTGCCATGAATTCTCACAAGTCCTACAAGAATTGGTGGCTGCCATTCAGCAAGTGGCTCGGCGCCGGGCAGGAACGCAAAAAGTTAACTCCTGCTCCATACACCGCTGGACCGTAAGAACTTGCAGCAGCCAATCAGAAGGGCTCATCATGGGGCAGGAGCATGGAAAGCTTGCTTCTGCCTGGTACACCGCTGGACTACCAGGGATTCAAAAAGGTAGGTGGGGAGAGGCAGGAGGGAGGTTAAAAAAATTGTCAGAGTCGGTTTGGACAGGGTAGGTTTTTAAAACAGGGGGGGGGGGGGTGTTCCAAAATTGTACCTTCGCTCCATAAGACTCACCGAGATTTCCACCCACTTGTCTTATGGAGCGAAAAATACGGTAGGTGTTTTGAAGCATGCAGTTTGTTCTACCATTTGACTTCCTAATAATTATCGTCCTACAGTTACAGTTATTTTATTTGATATACCGCCATTTTTAACAAAAAAAAGTCAAATCCTACCAATTATAGAACCACGGTTCAAAGACTTTTGGATATTTGAGCCATAGAGCCCGTTCCTAAAAAATAATCCAGCTCAGGCTGATACTCCATATACTTTATAATGCCCAAGAAAGGCTCGGACAACTGGAGACCTATCCTATCCTTGAAATCCTTAAATGTGGCACTGCGGGTGCCTCGCTTCAAAATGGAGATCATTGGCTCAGTCATTGTGGCAGTGGCTGCAGGGGAATTTTTAGGCCTCTATCAAGTCCAGGTAGGCTATTCCAATATTCCTGGACCACATCCAAGTGCTAGGGACAGTGTCAGCGACCATAGAAGTGGTTCCTTGGGCAAAGGCTTATATGTGTCCACTCCAGGACTCTCTCCTGTCCCATTGGTCTCCCCAAAAGGATTCTTTCCAGCTGATGCTTCCCTGGACGGCAGAAGTGTGGAACAGTCTGTGCTGGTGGCTCCAGAGGGACTCATTGTCCAAGGAAATGTTACTTCACATCTCCTCATTGGTGGTGTTGATGACTGATGCCAGCTTGTATGGCTGGGGGGGGGGGGGGGGGGCTAATGTGGTGGACATCCGGTACAGGGCTGCTGGACTCACTCACAGAGAAAATGGTCCAAAAATTGATTGGCTAGCATTGCAAACAATGGAGAAATCCCTGGAAGACAAGGCAGTCAGGGTTTTCTCAGATAATGCCTCCACAGTGGCCTATATCAACTGATAAGGGGGCACCAGAAGTGCTCAACGGCGACTAGAGGTCCAGTTCTTTTTCCAGTGGGCAGAGGCTCATCTGTAGGCTCTCTCCGCAGCACATGTAGCAGGAGTAGAGAATGTACAGGCTGACTACCTCAGCCCTCAGACGTTAGACTTAGGAGAATGGCCATTAACCGGAAGGGCATTTGACCTTATTGTTCAACATTGGGATCAACCGATGATGGACATGATGGCATCAGCTGAAAACAAGAAGGTAGATCGCTTCTACTGGCAAAGATTCGAACCCGGAAGTTCAAGGTTGATGCATTAGTAGAACCATGGCTGTAGAAAGGTCTGTTTTATGTGTTTTTCCTCTGTGGCCCATGGTAGGCTGGATCATTCGCAGAGGGGTGAACCATCCAGGGTTAGTAGTACTAGTGGCTCCAGATTAGCCACATTGTCTGTGGTATGCAGATCTAGTTAATCTCCAAAGAGACAGAAACATAAAGCTGCCAGTACATGTAGAATCTATTCAGGGACTAGTTCCCAAGGAGAATCCAGAATGCTTTGGGCTTATGGCATGGCTCTTGAACGTATAGCCTTAGCATTTAAGGGATACTAGGAAGTAGTCATTTCTACTCGGAACTAAGAAGCCTACAAAAGTTGTGGCTTATGCGAAGGCCTGGAAGACCTTTCAGTGCTGGTGCACCAAGGATAATGTGGAGCCCTTTAAAGTTCCAATTTTGGTGATCCTGCCATTCTTAAAAGCAGTACTAGAAAACGGTCTGGTGGTGGGATCACTTAAAGTACAAGTGGAAGGTCTTACATGCTCTTGAGCCTGAGTAGAAATTAATTCTTTGGCTTTGCACCCAGACCTGTCCAGATTAATGTTCTATTTTAATATTTGTCATTGCATTATGTTCAACTGGGTTTGTTCCCATTAATATAAATATATTGCTATCTGCCACAAACTCGTAAGGGCTTTGGAAGAATATGAGTCGGAATGTAATGTAAATTTTTGAAGGGAGTGCTCAGGTTACGCCAACCTGTATATAAACCTTTCCCATTGTGGAATCTTAACATTGTTCTGAAGGGACTTAGTAAGGCTCGGTATGAGCCTCTTCAACAGGCATTGCTGATTGTTTCTGTGAGAAGGGTCTTGGAGTTACAAGCACACTCATGCAGAGAACCATTCCTCAGGATCACAGAAGTGAGGATTTCCCTGCTTTCAGTCCCTTCTTTCCTACCAAAGGTTGTTACAGCCTTCCATGTCAACTAGGAGGTTCATTTACCTGTGTTTCAGTCTATGGGTTTGATGAAGCAGGATAAGCTATTGCAGGTGCTAGATGTCAGAAGAACTTTGCTCCGCTATTTGGAAAAGACCAATGATTTTTTTGTCTCTTAGACCATCTTTTTATTCTAACTAGTCTGACTACAAGACATTTCCAAGGGGAGATATGATAGAGATGTTGAAATACCCACGTGGTGTAAATGCGCATGAGTCACGTCTTTCAATTGAAAGGAAACTCTGGAATGAGAGGGCATAGGATGACTTTAAGAGGTGATTGGCTCCAGAGTAATCAAAGGAAATACTTTTTTACAGAAAGGATGGTAGATGCATGGAACAGTCTTCCAGAAGAAGTGGTGGAGACAGAGAGTGAATTCAAGAAGGTGTGGGATAAGCAAGTGGGATCTCTTGGAGAAAGAAAGAGATAATGCTTACTGTGGATGGGCAGACTAGATAGGCCATTTGGCTTTTATCTGCCATCATGTTTATATTTTAGATGGATCTGTATGGCAATTTCTTTGGCGTACATTGGCTGTGGCAAACAGCTGCTGATCTCGCTGATAGCACACACTACTAGAGGTGTAGCCTCTTTATGAGCAGAGTCTTGGGCAGTTTCGCCTGAGGATATATGGTCTACTCGTCATACCTTTATGAAGCTTTACAGAGTGGACGTAGTGGCTTTTGAGGATGCCATGTTTGGGTCCTTGGTTTTACAGGCAGGCTCATCTGTCTCACCTTAGATGTAAGATACTGCGTTGTACATCACCTATCGTCCAGAATCCTTTGCAGTACAAGGGAAGATTTTTTTTTTTTGCCTCAATTTTCTTTGTAGTAGAAGGGCAAAAGAGTCCGGGTACCCCGCCCCGTTGGTTACTTAACATACTTACTTCCTTGGACAAATTTTGTTGGTCTGGAAATGGAGATCTATTCCAGCCAGTTGGATGAGAATGTACTGGATCATAACAACAAAAAAGAATAGAAGTGATTGAAATTGATAAGTGTTTAAGAGCTCCAGATCTGTTAGTGTTGATTGCACACAGAGGTGGATTGTTAGTTCCATCTTGAGTTTTACTGTTTGGGTTAACATTGTTCAATTTATTTGTTACAGCCCAGAACAGAAATGTATTGTTGGGGAGGTTTCCCCATTTCCCTCCTTCTGATTTCTTATATTATAGTGGTAATTGACTGCTTTGGTACAAGCTGAAGATGGCAGTACAGCCCACTGGGGAAGGAGATGGAGTCAAAAGATGTAGATGACATCCTTCTGCAATCAATTTGTGACCAGGGGTATAAAGTCTGTCATCCAGAATTTATTGCTCTTCTATTACAAAGAAAATTATTGAGGTAAGAACCTAATGTTCCTTTTGGGAGAAGTAGATTTTATGGTTTAAAAAAGATGGAGTTTAGAGACTGGTACTTTTTTTATCTAATTAGATAAAGATGCAAGAAATCAGGCCTTTGCCTCACTAAAGGCCCCCCTTTATCAAGCTGCGTAAGGGTTTTTTATTGCAAGCTGCGGCGGTAAAAGCTCTGACGCTCATAGGAATTCTATGAGTGTCGGAGCTTTTACTGCCGCGGCCTGTGATTTAAAAAAAACAAACAAACCCTAATGCGGCTTGATAAAAGGGGGAGATGAGAATTTAAGAAAGCAGGTCGTAAGGAGAATTGACGAGGGCCTCTAAAGGAAAAAAAAAGGTAT
Source organism: Geotrypetes seraphini (assembly GCF_902459505.1). Taxonomy (NCBI): domain Eukaryota; kingdom Metazoa; phylum Chordata; class Amphibia; order Gymnophiona; family Dermophiidae; genus Geotrypetes; species Geotrypetes seraphini. The sequence goes on from NC_047098.1 coordinate 30,116,611, forward strand.
GTCTGATTTAACCTGGTGATTGTTTGCATAAAACTTTATTTTTATCAATGTATCATTGCTGAGTGTGAAAACATAAAACATTTTAACTATAATACAAAGACATTTGCTCCATAAACAAAAATAATAGCAAATTTTAAGAAAAACGGAGCTTTATGTAATTGGTGGCTTTAAGTGACCCCAGGATGAGCTTTGAAACATTTAAAAAATTATTTTCTGATCAAGCACAATCAAATTCATGGAAAAAACTTCAATTTGCACAGTTTTTCTAACTTTAGGTTTTTCTGGACAACCCTACCATATCCGCAGCATATCCTGGGGACAGAGTTGGGGGCAACACCAGGATTTATCCAGTTAGTGGAGATATGCTGCCTGCTAACTGAGTAAGTGCCTGCGTAAAGTTAAGACAGCAGAGGCGCTCTGTATCCGCATACAAAGATTCAACTTGTCCAAGCCATAGTACTTTCAATGATATATGGATTTGATGGTTGAACAGTGAAGTAGCAAGACGGAGAAAAATATTGCATATACCATGGACTTCTGGAAGGACAAATCAATTGATTATTGAAGGAGATCAAACCTAAGCTTTCCTTGAAAGCTCAGATAATAAGATTTCAACTTTCATACTTTGAATACATCAAGTGAAGAGAGAGATCATTAAAGAAAGAGGACGTACTTAGCAAAGTTGAAGGTCAGTGCAAAAGAGGAATACCAGCAATGCGATGGACTGATTTAACAGCAGCTATGGATACCACTTTATCAATTAGCCACCTGTCTGAAGACTGAACACAGTTCAGGGCAAATATCCACAGCATTACAGTGAATTAGCACCAATTTGACAACACTTTACAATCACCCAAGTACTGATCTGGGTATTGCTGGTACCCTGATAAGTTCCAGCAATTGCCTGCAACCCAGATATTCAATGCTGGTACCAAGATTACAGTAGAATCTCAGTTATCCGGCACCCATGGGGATTGGTGGATACTGAATAACTTTTTCTGGTTAATTGAGAGTGTGTTAGAAACCTTGTCTTAACACACTCTCAATTCCCTTCCCCCCCTCCCCCTGCCCCGAAGTGCCAGTGAGGCAGTGGTCCTGAGCGGCAAAGCCTTCCTCTCTCCCTCAAGCCCTGAAGTGGCAGAAGCAGGTAGCGGTCTTTTAGCCTCGAACCCTCTCCCTCTCTTCCTTATCTGAAGTGCAGTGGTCAGCAGGATGCAGCCTCAAAACAGGCTGCCTGTGGCCAGCCCTGGCAGGGCCTTTCATCTGATGCATTGGAAGTGATGCGTTGGAGGAAAAATGTTGCCAGGGCTGGCCACAAGCAATCTGTGCCTCCTGCTGACTGCTGTGCTTTGGGTAAGGAAGGGAGGGGGGGGGGGGGTTTGTAGCTGCTTTAGAGAGGAAGGATTTGCGACTTGGGACGCTGCCACTGGTGCTACGGGGGGCACTATCCCCCTCCCCCCCCCGGTGATTTTTTTTTATTTTGCCAGTTGTGTGAATCCCGGTTAACTGAGACTCTACTGCAGTGTATCGCAAACTATGTGCCACCCGAGATTCTGGGGGGAGAAGGAGGAGAGGCGCCAGCTGATTGCCTCCATTACATGCCTTTCGTGGCAAGAAGCACATCCTGTAGGCGTCAGCTGGTACCAGCGACTCTCCTCCTCCCCGGCACCTCTCCACACCTCTTCCCTTCTAGCATCCCCTACCGGTGGCTCATGGCCCCATCAGGAGGACCTTTGCGTGTGGACGGATGTCGATGTGGTGATGTCATGCATGCGTGTGACATCCACACACATCCGGATGCCCTTGAGCCACAGCCACCAGTTTAGTGTGCACGGCTTCGCAAAGTTTGCAAAACACTGCTCTCCTGTATATTTATTTATTTAAGTATTTATTATACCACTTATAGCCTAAGTAGTTTACATTCAGATGCTCAAGAATTACAACCAAAAGAACTGAACGCCAACAAATATCGGGCTCTTACACTATGTAATGTACCTGGGTCAATGGGGGATTAAGTGACTTGCCCAGGGTCACAAGGAGCAATATGATGTTTGAACCCACAACTTCAGGGTGCTGAAGCTGTAGCTCTAACCACTGCACCACATACTCCTCAGATTCAGCTAACCATCTCCCCCCCCCCCCTTCAATCCATTCAAAATTCTGTTGCACAACCATTTTATGTCCAAGTCGCCAGGCCCACAGCACCCCTCTCCTCAAGTCAGTTTATTGGCTCCCTATCCATTTCTGCATACTGTTCAAACTTCTGCTACTAACTTAAGTGCATTCACTCTGTGACTCCTCTATATCTTTCCTCTCTTATTTCTCCCTATACCACTCATCAGGAACTCCATCAGGCAAGCCTCTCTTATCTACACCCTTCTCCTCTACTGTGAATTCCAGATTACATCCTTCTAAATTGCTGCACCTAGAACAGACTGCCCAAGTCAATACATCAAGCTCTGTCCCTGGCAATATTTAAATCCAATCCAAAAGCCACCTTTTTGAGGCTGTGTTTAACTCTTAACCCCCACCATGCCTGAGAAACTCCCTAACCCCCTACTAGTCCTGTTGTCTGTTTGTTTAGATAAGCTCTATTGAGCAGAGACTAACATCTCTTGAATGTTTTAATATTACATTACATTAGTGACTTCTATTCTGCTTGTACCTTGCAGTTCTAAGCGGATTACAGTATAAGATAGCTGGACATTTCCAGGAAGTTACAATTTGGTGGACGTTTACAGTTCTAAGCGGATTACAGTATAATATACAGCACTATGTACGTCTAGCAGCAATATAAAAATAAGTAGTAGTAGTAATATGCTGATTGCTGACCGAAGAAAGTTGGGGGTGCATTTTTAGTATACTAGAATAATGGTTCCCAATCCTGACCTGAAGGAGTCAGGTTTTTGGGCTAGCCCTAATGAATATGAATGGGAAAGATTTTCTTATAATGGAGAATGAAAGTCATGCAAATCTGCCTCATGCATATTCACTAGGGTTATCCTGAAAACCTGACTGGCTGGTGATCCTCCAGGACAGGGTTGAGAACCATTGTACTAGAGCACATGAGGCATATTGGGTTCTGTAAAGGATGCGATTGAAGGTTCTGTCTATTGTGCATCAGACTCTATATCATAGGGCCCCAGTGTGGTTTCGAGACGTTGAAACAGTACTATCCGGCTAGAATTAAGGCCAGAAAATGCAATGAGACTGACCACTGACAGAGTAAACACTATATCATGTCGGGTGGACAATGGGGACTATATCAGTCGGGTGGACTATATCAGTCGGGTGGACAATGGGGAACCCATAGACATCATTTACCTCGATTTTCAAAAGGCTTTCGACAAGGTGCCACATGAAAGGCTGCTTAGGAAGCTGTGGAACCACGGGGTGGGAGGGGATGTGCACAGATGGATCAAGCACTGGTTGTCGGGTAGACTGCAGAGGGTCGGAGTGAAGGGCCAATATTCTGACTGGCGGGGAGTCACAAGCGGTGTGCCACAGGGATCGGTGCTGGGGCCGTTACTCTTCAACATATTTATCAATGACCTGGAAAAGGAGGCAAAGTGCGAGGTTATAAAATTTGCAGACGATACCAAACTGTGCGGCAGAGTTAGGTCCAGGGAGGAGTGTGAGGACCTGCAAAGGGACCTGGACAAGCTGGAAGACTGGGCAAACAAATGGCAAATGCGCTTTAACGTGGAAAAATGCAAGGTCATGCATATAGGGAAAAAGAACCCGTTGTTCAATTACAAATTGGGGGGGGGGGCATTGTTGGGAGACAGCAGACTTGAGAGAGACTTGGGTGTGCTGGTGGATGCATCACTGAAGCCATCTGCACAGTGCGCAGCAGCCTCGAAAAAAGCCAACAGGATGCTGGGCATCATAAAGAGGGGCATAACAACCAGGACGCGGGAAGTCATCATGCCATTGTATCGAGCGATGGTGCGTCCACATCTGGAATACTGCGTTCAGTATTGGTCGCCGCACCTCAAGAAGGACATGGCGGTACTTGAGAGAGTCCAAAGGAGAGCAACGAAACTGGTAAAAGGGCTGGAACACTGCCCATATGCCGAGAGGTTGGATAGGCTGGGGCTCTTCTCTCTGGAAAAAAGGAGGCTCAGGGGAGATATGATAGAGACCTTCAAGATCATGAGGGGCATAGAGAGGGTGGATAGGGACAGATTCTTCAGACTGAAGGGGACAACAAGTACGAGGGGGCATTCGGAGAAACTGAAGGGAGATAGGTTCAAAACAAATGCAAGGAAGTTTTTTTTCACCCAAAGGGTCGTGGACACTTGGAATGCGCTACCGGAGGAAGTGATCAGGCAGAGTACGGTCCAGGGATTCAAACAGGGATTGGACGGATTCCTGAGGGATAAAGGGATCGTGGGATACTGAGAGAGGAGCTGGGATGTAACACAAGTATAGAAAGCTAACCAGGTAATAAGTATAGAAACCCAACCAGGTCGTGCATGTGCAAGACCGGAGGGTTAGGACTTCGATGGGAAGATAGGACTTCAATGAGAAACCAAGGTGGCAAGGAAGCCCCTTCTGGTGATTCAGACAGGTCGTAACCTGTTTGGGCCGCCGCGGGAGCGGACTGCCGGGCAGGATGGACCTATGGTCTGACCCGGCGGAGGCACTGCTTATGTTCTTATGTGTGCGTATAGGGTTGTTAATGTTCTCTGTCATGGATGTCAAGCTGTGGAATGTTTTGGGTGGGCAAATGTGCTTGTTAAGCCCAGGTATGTGTTTAAAAAAATTTAGAAGACGGATTTGTATGTGTCAGCTTTTGTGTGAAATTGGGGTATTTAATGCATTCGGTTCTGGAAGAGTTGATTGCTTGATGCATGTTTAAAATTTTGTATGTCGATTGTACACTGCTTTGGTTTAAAGCAGTATATAATTTTTAAAATATAAACATTTCACTTTTTAAATAATATTAAAGGATGTAAGACAGAAGAGTTCTCTCAGGCTGGCCTTCACTATTCGTTCCCTGTGCCCTCCCACCAGTTTGTTTTCCTACTTCTCGGACTGGCTAATAGTTACCCAGAATGCCCCAGTATGGAGAGCTGTACATCAACTGGGGAAAACAGAACCCTCGTCAGTCATAAGCTGACTGGAGCAGATTTCACACTCATGCCAGCAAATATTAGATGTTTAAAATGGTTGAAGACCCGGTCTATAAAATTAAGTTTTAGTTTAATTGAAAAAACTTTGCTTACCTTTTGTTTAAATGTTTAATGTTTATTATCCCTGCTGCAGACAGGAATAATTGGGACGGCGTGACCAGTGGCATTTCACAGTGATGAGAGAGCCCTGGTTACCACCTGTCGCTGATGAATAGTTTGGGAGAATTAGCCGTGACAGCACCGCTTGAGCAGTACATCAAAAGATGACAGGAATAGGTGGTTGCTTGCACACACATAGTAACATAGTAGATGACAGCAGGTAAAGACCCGAATGGTCCATCCAGTCTGCCCAACCTGATTCAATTTTTTAAAAATTTTATTTTTTTTCTTAGCTATTTCTGGGCAAGAATCCAAAGCTCTGCCCGGTACTGTGCTTGGGTTCCAACTGCTGAAGTCTCTGTCAAAGCGCACTCCATCCTATCTACACCCTCCCAGCCATTGAAACCCTCCCCAGTCCATCCCTAACCAAAAGGCCATACTGTGCAAGTATGCCCAGTACCAGCCTTAGTTCTTCAATATTTACTATTATTTTCTGATTGATTTCTTTTTCTTTCTCCTTGAGTTCTCGCTTTTCTTCCTATGTATCGGTCCTTTTTATACATAGACCACTGTCCTGCTGGTGGTTCTTTCTTCCTGCACAAGCAGTTCTCTGCCTTTTGTTTCCTCTTAACCAGGGCATTGCCCTTGAGAGGGTGAATCCTAAGCCATGTTGGCATTTCCCCACAGCTACCATAAAATAGCAACTGGATGCTTAGCATAGAGCCTGGGGAATTTAAGACACTTTCAGAATTGATCCTTGCAAATCCGCATTAATTAGTGCTAATAGGGTTCAGTTATTATCTACTTCATGAAATAGCTCTTGGGCTTATAGTGTGGAAGGGAAGAAGTTCTCTTAACACATCTGCCAGGCATTTGCAGGAGAAAAGAAGTCTGGTCTTGGCATGGGGGGGGGAGTTGCTGTGTATTTGAATCCTTGCATGGCGTGAGGAATAGGGAAGAGACTGCTGTCAGGACTCTGGCCCAGATGCTCTAAAATCACCGTTAAAATCCTGTGAATCACTATGGGGCCGGTACATGTCCGATTTGAAAATGGCGATTGATGTTCAAACAATTTTGCATGTAAATGACTTTTGCAGAAGTCCGCTGTAATCCCATCTGATCATTTGTTGGAAAAGCGACTGACAACATGTGCAGAGCTGGCAGGGGAAGCCTGAACAGCTGAGTGGCAAGGGAAGCCCTGATGCAGCCTCCTTCCACTTAGTTGTTTGGGGCAGGAAGACTTTTTATTTTTTATTTTTAAATGGGCACAGATATTGCGCATGTGTAACACGCACAATATCTGTCCCCCATTAAAAAAAAATTGTGCCGCCCCCCCCTCCTCTGACAACAGTCCCCGAACTTTAAAAAAAAAAAATTGACAGGAGGGAAGTGCACTCTCCTGCCTTGATCCCCGGCCCCCACTGTGAAAATCAGCAGGAGGGATGCCCACTCCCTCCTGCCTCAGCCACCTAGTTCTCCCAGACCCAACACCCCCACCCCTCCGGTACCTTATTCACATTACAGCAGGAGAGATGCCCACTCCCTCCTGCCAGCAGGCCTGCCTCTTCAAAATGGCGAGACTTCCCCTTCCTAGTGCATCCTAGGTTTCACTGGAAGGGGCCCATGACTGGTTCAGATACCAACGGCCTCTCCTATGGGAGTTGCCTTGGGCGCCAGGACCAATTAGAACCTTGGAGAGTGGGCATCCCTTCCTGCAGTCATCTGAATAAGGAATGGGGGATCATGGAGTTTGGGGGGGTACTGTGTAGGCTGAGGCAAGAGGGAGTAGGCATTTCTCCTGTTGATCCTTGCAGGGGGAGTGGCTGAGACAGGAGGGTGTGAGCTTCCCTCTTGCCAATGTTTTTATTTGTTTGTTTAAAGTTTGGGGGCCGTGAGGGGGGGGAGCACACCTTTTTTTAATGGGGACAGATATTATGCCCATTAAACAAAAAAAAAAAAAAGTTGGCTTTTTAAAGGCTACTTGCACCTTCAGGCCTGTTGGAGATTTTGGAGTGTTAAAAACCATTGCTTCATTTTGTGCAGCCTCCTTCCACGATCAGAGTGCTCATTTTAATATTGATGAGCTCCTTGTAATATATTTACATATGATTACCGGAGACTGCTACAAACCACAGAAAAGACCACAATTTGCCATTTTAGGCATTGATAAGTATGATACTTTGTCACTAAACCAGTTCAAACTGGTTTAGCGACGATTGTTAAATGCACGGTGATTTTTATGTATCTGGCCCTCTGTGTACACACAGGTTAGGACAAAAAAGTTAGTCAGTGTAGATTTTCCTTTTTTTTAACAATTTTTATCATTATTGAGGTAAACAAAGCCAAAAGAACTCGCACCAACAAATATCCAATTCAATAAAACGACAAAGTTGTACCTGAACTCTTTGTTACAAGGTCTAAAATATACAGTCTGGTACACTTTCTCCCCCCCCCTCACTCCCCCTCTCGCCCATCTCCCTAGAGAGGTATGTTTTTCCTCTCAAACAAGAATATTAAGTTGATGCTTTGGATTGTTCTTTTCATGTAGGTTTCCCAGATCTTCTGAAAAACTGGTATTCAATTCCTGGAACGTGCAGTCAGCATAGATATGCGAAATATGAAGTCCACTTAACACCAGCAATTGTTGATGAGTTGGTGTCTGAGCCTGTTTCCACTGAGCAGCCAATAACGGCCAACTTCACTGTAACTATATGGAACAATAACCTTGAGTGTTTGCCAGGAAGTTTTTGTCAAATGGATATGGAGCATAGCACACCCCATGGATTTCTGTAAGGTCTTGTAGTATAGATAGATTTTCAAAAAGCATTTGACAGAGCTCTTTGTTGAGATACTTCTTAAGAAATTTTTAAAAAGTTGTAGGGTAGGTGGCCATGCCTTATTATAGACTGGTGACTGCTTAAAAGATAGGGGGAAAATTACAACAAAATGGTCGTTTTTTTCCAGTGGAGAGAGGTGTATAAAGGTGTGCTCCAAGGATCTCTGTTGGGGGCCAGAGTTTAATGAATCAGATAAAAGGAGCATTAAGCGAGGTGATGAAATTTGTAGATGACACATTATCCAGTGTAGTTGTGAGACTAAAACTGGGCATCCAAATGGTAGATGAAATTAATATGAACAAGTGCAAAATGATGCACATAAGGAATACTGAGCCCGAGAACGGGTCTCGACAGATGACTTTAACAATGGGCTGGAAGGCCCAGGTTGGTCGACCATTGAGACCTTTCTAGAAAAGTCCTGGGAGTGGAGTTTGGTAGATTAGTGGCAGGGAGCTATAGGAATCATGGCTTCCCACTTGGAAAACATCAGTTTGGGCAAGGGCCGAAGAGTAAGGAGTTATGGGAGTGAGTATAAAGATTGTTGCTTCCGAGGTAGAGGACCTTGGCCTGTTCCTTGGAGGCGGCTTTCCGTACCTCCCTCCCTAAAAAGGTTGGTCATGGTGTAAGGAAGCTTAAGATTGTCACAGTGATGGCTACTGGATATTGGGCTCATCAGAAGTTGAGCAGCTAATTGACTGTAAGCTCACAGAGTGAACGCAGTTTGGGTCAGGTGACCTGGAAATGGGGCATGGAGGTCCATGCCACCCTAGACCCTAGCTGATATGGCAGGGTCAGGGGACTATACATGTTGATAGCTCGGGAGGAGATGTTTTTGTTAATTGTTTGCACAATTGTGTTTTCCAATAAACAGAGCTGTGGCCTGGTTTTATTCCATCAGAAAGTGTCTTATGGTCTGATTTACTGTAATCAATATGTTTAAAGGTATACCAATGCTTTTTCTGAAATGGGTGTGAGGATGGAATGATAAGAAAGAGATGGTGGGATGGGGTTGGGCCCAGCTGGGCCATTCCAGATCCAGGTGTTAATAGTCTTAACTATGTAGACACAACAGTAGGTTACATAGTAGGAATTAGGATTTCCAATCAATAATAGCACATGAATTGTCATAGAATCCTTTGACTAAGTTTATTTATGTGTTTATGATGACAAGAAAGAGAGGAAGCCAAAGTACATGCCAACACACAGGAAATAAAAAGCACAAAGGGCCTTCAAGTCAGGGAAAACAAGCTCAGTTTATTTTGGCTCAACACAGGTCATGTTTTGGTGTATCTGCCTGTGTCAAAGGTCTAGATAAAATAAATGTACATGTAAAAAACAGGCCTTGGGGCCCCTTCCACTGCATTCCAAGATGCATTGGGAGGGGGAAGGCCTGTCATTCACAGCATGTGGCCCTGTAGGCAGGAGAGTGTGGGCTTCCCTCCTGCCGATCTGTCTTCGGCAGGTATGGGGGAGTCTGGGGATGTGGGAGGGGGATTGGCAGATTGTTATGGAACAGAGAAGGAAAAGTGCATGCTTGAATCCTTGCCAACCAAAAGATCTTAACAATGTTGGGGGATGGAGGGGATGTTAGGGAGGGGGGTCCAGCAATGTTGGGGGATGCGGGAGGTCCAGAGATGTTGGGGGGAGGGGTGTAGGGCTCTGCAGCTCAGCTGATCCTGGAAGGGGGAATTCCTATCAGCTGGACCGGCAGGAATCCTCCAAACCAAGGGATGGTGGGCCCAGTTTTCACTCTTCTCAGAAGTCTCTTCACCTGGATCTCTGTGATGGGCTCGAACTCTTCCATTGCATCTGCCATTTCCCTCATATCTTTGCCTATTCATATGTTGTTATTTAGGTTCTGAGAACAGTGAAACTGAGCCCACCATTCGTCACCACATGCCCGATACACCCAATGAGAGAGATCGATGGCCCAGGACTGTCCTACCTCACAGACCTTATCAATGACTCATTACAATCTGGACAAGCTCCACTTAAATAGAAACTCTTGTCATCAAGCCCAAAGAAAAGGACCGAGAAGATCTCTCCAACTAAGACCAGTTGCAAACCAACGGTGAATATCTAAACTAACAGGCAAACTAGCCTGCCAATAATATACAGTTAAGTATTATCCTGCCAGGCCATACATTTTCTTTTTTTTTTTCTCAATAAATTTTTATTAACCAGGCCGTGCATTTTCATATTCGTGCCATGGTCTTTTTGTATTGTCTTCCAATTGGAAGGGTATATATTCTCTTACCCCTCCTAACTCTCTTCACAGTGAATAATACAATATTTATAGATCATCAGATGTACTACCTAGCACTTGTACAAATTCATTGTGTCAGGCTTTATGTAGTACTTCCTCACCGGATCTTCCATACTTTGCTATTAAATTTATAAATACTTTTTTCCACCTTAGTGTATAAATAGTTTAAATACTTAGCTTAAAACTTGTGGTCATGCTTTCAGGGATTTATACCCTATTCAAATACGATTAAATGAACATAAATCTCATATCAATATAGGGGCTCTTCAAGCTTCTTTAGTCCAACACTGGGTTCAATAGCAACATACAATAGAACAGTTACAATGGAGAATAATAGAGCATTTGCAAGAAGGGAGGGAGGGTGGTAACTGGGAAGAAAAACTTAACTTTATAGAACAAAGATGGATCTACCGGCTTAATAAGGTGATCCCTTCTGGGTTAAATTTGGAACTCGAATAGACTACATTTATATGATTGGTTTCAGCCGGGTGAGTCTCAGGTTACAATAACTCAGGTCTTTAATATCATGGAGTAAGCTTTTGTCGAGGGCATAGCATAACATAACATTTTGTAACTAAGTTTTTCCAGTTAATTTTCCCTTCCCTATTCTAAATGTTGGTGCCGCCCTATGATGGCATCATCATCATCAGTCCAGGCTGGGTGAGTGTATTAAAGTGAGGCAGGAACAAGCCGCGGCCATTTTGAATTAACTATTCAGTGATCGGTTACAGCGGTGTTAAGCTTAAGAAAGGTAAGCTGAAAGGTTTGAATGTCTTTGTGTATTTTTATAAAAGAACCATCTGTAAAAAGTGTTCCCATGGTGGTGGGATATGGTAGTTAACTAAGTCTAAGATAGTAACATAGTTTAGATATGTGAGCATTAAAATTTTTGTTTTGATTTTATTAGGGATATGGTGCCTTAATAAAACCCCTTTGGGTGAAACATGTGAGGTGGTATAAATCCCTGAAAGCATGACCACAAGTTTTAAGCTAAGTATTTAAACTATTTATACACTAAGGTGGAAAAAAGTATTTATGAATTTAATAGCAAAGTATGGCAGATCCGGTGAGGAAGTAATACATAAAGCATGACACAATGAATTTGTATGAGTGCTAGGTGGTACTTCTGAGGATTTATAAATGTTGTATTATTCACTGTGAAGAGAATTAGGAGGGGTAAGAGAATATATACCCTTCCAATCTGAAGTTTGAGTTATACTCTCACAGAAAATTTAACTTGAACTATTGTGTTGTTTGGTCTTTTTGTATTGTCTGCCATACATCATAATGCACTGTTATGTACTGCCGAACCTAGCTTTGTACTGTTGGGCACTATAATTTAGGTTCACAGTTATTCGCGCCGACATTTGAGCCCAGACAATTGCACGCAAGACTCTAGCGCGCCGCCGGAAAAGTTAATTTTAAAGAGCTCCGATGGGGGGTGTGAGGGGAACCCCCCAGTTTACTTAAGTGTTTGCGCTGCTGTTGGGGGGGGGGGAGTTTGGAACCCCCATTATAGAGGAAACTTAACTTTTATCCTTTTTTTTTTTTGGAAAAAGTTGTTTTCTGTATAATGTGGAGGTTGCACCCCCCCCCCCCCCCAACAGCAGCACAAACAGTATGAAGTAAAGTGGGGGTTCCCCCCCTGCACCCCCCATTGGAGCTCTTTAAAATTAACTTTTACAGCGGTGCACTGGAGTCTTGCACCCAATTGTCTGGGCTGAAATGTCGGCGCGGCTTTGTCCAGCGTGCTTTTGTCCTGTCACCGTAATTTACTGTCAAGTTCTATTAGTTACCGCAAAGTCATACCAAACTCATAACCTCACCACCTCATGACGTCTTGCCTGTCATATCCTGTTATGTGATGCCATGCTTTTGAGTACCATCATGCTCCCCTATATATTGTCCAATTGTGTCTTGATCTAAAATGTACTGTCATGCTCTACATCAGTGTTCTTCAACCACCGGACCATGGACCAATGCCGGTCCACAGAAATTTCCTGCCAGTCCACAGGGCCAGCACGTGCATCAGGCCCAAAACAGTGTTCTTCAACCACCGGTCCATGGTGCGATCGATGCGGCATTATCTTTGAGCCAGCTCCCTCTTCCTAACTGATTCAGTGCACAAAGCCACGGACAGCGGCTCCTACGGGCATCCTGCGCCTGAATCGGAAGCCTTCTCTCTGACGTTGCAATGTCAGAGGGAAGGCTTCCAGATGAGGCACGGGACGTGCAAGGTGCAATTAGTACTATTATGGGGGGGCGGGGTCTAATGTGGAGATTGGGTAGAGAAGGGCGGGGTCTGGCCCACAAGTTAGCCCAGTGTTCTTCAACCGCCGATCCACGGACCGATGCCGGTCCACAGAATAATTATTTTATTTTTGCCGGTCCATAGGGGTAAAAAGGTTGAAAAACACTGCTCTACATTACTATACCCTGTTGTGTTTTATTATGTATGTAAACTCGTAACCTGTTCTGAGCGCTTCAGGGAGGACAGGATATAAATCCAAATAAATAAATAAATACAGCTTTAAAGACAGCGATTGCTGCTTCTGATTCTTGTCTGCAAATAGCAGCAATTTGCCGAGGTGAATTGCAGGGCAGAGTACTGTCTGAAGTATGCTTTCAAGAGCCCAAGCTCATTGCTTCGGTTTAATATATGCATTTAGTCATGGGCTTCCTTACTGGGGAAGGAACAAAAGAGAAAGTCAACAGTTCTGGAAATTAGTCTCCAGCCAGTATTTCAGAAAGTGAGTGTGTAAGATGGAAATAACTTGGGAGGAGGGGGAAGGGGCAGAGAGAAAAGGGATAGTAGAATTTGTTTTAAGTATATGCTGACATTGAAGCTGGAAGTCATTTTTAACACCAAGGCTGAATCAGGACTTTGGAGGAACAAAAACAGGACGATTTTAAGGAAACATTTTGTTCAAGGATTTGGTTATTTTTCTAGGAGTTTTATTTAGTTATCCTAAGCTCATTCAGAGTGAGTTCAACAAACCTTTGCAGCAAAAATGCATAAAACGCAGCGCAATAATAGCAAGTAATAATCCCCATCCCATTTCCCCTGCCCTGTTCCAATCACTACTTATTTTAACCACCAAAAATGAGTAGGTTTTTTAGTGCCCACCTAAATGGAACCAGGTCATTCACTATACTACTTCTAATAACCCCTAAAAATTGCTTAAAGGCAGTTGTAATCTGGTTGAAGGAATATTGGCTGGTTCTCAACCCAGAGAAGATAGCATATTGGCTATTAAGTCATTTTGCCCCCTCCAATTATACCCCTCCTACTTTTCGATCTCCCAGTTTCTCCTATTGACAAATTTAAGTATCTAGTGGAAGATGATATCTTCTTTCTCAAAGGACCCTCGGTCACAAGAGGGCATCCGCTAAAACTTAGGGGCGGGAGATTTCATGGTGACACCAGGAAGTATTTCTTCACTGAAAGAGTGGTTGCTCATTGGAATGAACTTCCGGTGCAGGTAATCGAGGCCAGCGGCGTTCCTGATTTTAAGAGTAAATAGGATGCCCATGTGGGATCTCTAAGAGGGCAGGGTTAAGGGGATGAGTCATTAGGGGAGGGATGGGTTAAGGGATGGGTCATTAGGGCAGGGATCTCTAGGAGGGTAGAATTAGGGGGGTGGGTCAGTAGAGTGGGCAGACTTGATGGGCTATGGCCCTTTTCTGCCGTCATTTTTCTATGTTTCTAGTTTTGATAAGACACTAATCTGACTTTCTCATCAAGTTTCTTCAGACAGTAGATCTAGCTGTTTGGTACGTCGCAAGCTAAAATCAGTCCATAGCTATCTTAGTTTTAATTCTCTCCATACACTAACCCACACATTAGTTGGCTCATACATTGACTACTGTAATCTAGTCTATTCTGGAATTACAAAAGTGGAATTAAAGTGATTACAAACATTATGGAACACTGCGGCTAAGATTTTTATCCATGCTCATAGACGAGATTGTGTTTCTCTGCTACTCATTAAGCGTCAATGGCTACCCATAGAGTATACAGTCCTATATGCTGCTTTGTGTACTCTTTGCTCTCTTAATGACCATAGATGATTTTACCAAATCCAAATGAGAGTGTGGCACAGTGGTTAAAGCTACAGCCTCAGCACCCTGAGGTTGTGGGTTCAAACCCACGCTACTCCTTGTGACCCAGAGAGTGGTAGAGAACTGGAATACTCTTCCGGAGTATGTTATAAGGAAAAACACCCTCCAGGGATTCAAGACAAGTTCCTGCTGAACCAGAATAAACGAAAGTAGGGCTGGTCTCAATTAAGGCACTGGTCTTTGACCTGGGGGCCGCCGCGTGAGCGGACTGCTGGGCGCAATGGACCACTGGTCTGACCCAGCAGTGGCTGTTCTTATGTTCTAAATAGATTGTGAACCCGCCAGGTCAGACAGGAAAAAAGTGTTGAGTACCTGAATAAATTCATTCTGAGCTCTCTTGGGAGAACGATGTAGAAAATTGAATAAATAAATAAATAAATCCACCTGAAGAGCTTTCTACTTTACTGCCCCATTTTTGTAGAATTCTTTGCCTAGCTATTTTAGATCAGAGACCTCTTTTTTATCAGTTCAAGATAGGGCTTAAAAACACTCATATTTTATTTTCAATCTGGTATTTGAAGGTCTCCTACCCAATAAAACTTGACCATTTCTTTTCTTGTTTGCCTTGCTGAGCTTCCTGTGCTGGAGATGTGCCTGCAGCTGGTGGATGCTGAATGTCTCTGCTATCTTTGGTGTTTGTTAACCTGTCCTTTACAATAATGGTGTACTTTTCCTAACATTTACTTTTTTTTATTGTGTTCCGCCTTGATTTGCTTTTGTGGTAAAGGCAGAGTTATCAAATTTTAACAATAAAACAATTTAGCACTCTCAGGGAAGATGGCAGATTGTTATGGGACAGAGAGAGAAAAGTGCATGCGTGAGCCTTTGCCAACCAAAAAAATCTTAACTGATGAAAGTGCCAGTAATCAGCCACTTTGTGATAGCAAGGAGAGAGCACACTACAGAACCTAGAATTTGTTTGCCTTATTATGTAGTCTAAAAAAGCTAGAACTATTAGTCTCATGCTACACAAGGATATATAGTGGATGTCTGGCACAAAACCTTCCAGGAATTCTTTGCCAAAATCCATGAAAGGGGCATCACCAAGGATAGACATATTGCTATACACAAATGTTCTGTAGTGACAAGGACATTGATGAAAGCTGAATGAAAAGGTAATATTTCAAGAAAGCAAAGTCAGGAGAAGAATCGGTAACAATTCAGAACTCTGAAAGAGGCAGCAGCAACCCTTCCAGCAAGCTGCCCTGTCTTGAGGAGGAAATGCTAGACCAGGGATGTCAAACTCAAATCACATAAGGGGCCGAAATCTAAAACACAGGCTAAGTCGTGGGCCGGATTTTTTCTTAAGATACTTACCCCCTCTGTTGCTGATGCACAGTGTGGGCCCCAGCGCCGGTGGCGGCTCCAGTGCTCACAGGACTTCTGTGAGCATCGGATTAATCGCATCAAAACTCACACTCCACGCCAGCAAAAGAGGGGGTTAGTCTTAGTAGAAGTATAGGGATACAACCTCTCCAACCTGACGCCAGCTACAAAATAAATAAAAAAGACTTTTCCTCTTTTAGGTCCTAGTTCATGCTTGCTGTCTAACACCAGCTCTGGTAGGATACACATTTAAAATTTGACATATTGTAATCACAAAATAGAAAATAAAATTATTTTTTCTACCTTTTGTTGTCTGGTCATTTTGCTATTAGTCCCAGTTTCTCTTTCTGATTTTGTCTATCTTCTAATTCTCTTTCCAGTGTCTGCTGTCCATTTTTTTTCCTCTTCTCTCTTGCTCCAGTCCCTGTCTCCAACATATTGATTTTTCCCTTTCAACTTTTCTCTTGTTTTCTTTTCTGCCTCTGTCCTCTCATCCTTCTCCTTTTTAAATTTTCAGCTACCTATCAATTTTCCATCTTCTCTTATTCTGTAGCGCTCCAATTTCCCATCTCACTCCATTCCCAGCCTATTTCCTTCTATCTCTCTTCCTCTCTCCTCTTGGTCCAACATTTTGCTCCCTCTCTATTCTGTTGTTCTTCCATCCCCCTTGATGCTGAACAATGAGATGGAAGGGAAAAAAAAAGATGCTGCATGTCTCTTTCTCCCTTCCACCCCCCAGGCCTAACATTTCTCCCTTCCATCTCAAGATCCAACTTCTCTACCTTTCTCTTCCCAACTGCCCAACATCCCATCTCTCCCCCTGTCTACCTGCCTGCCTCCCTCCCTCTCCCAGGTCCACCATTTCTCCCTTTTTCTTCCCAACGGTTCTCCCTTCAAGTATCTTTTTCCCTCTTCCTCCACACTACCCCAAGTCCAACCTCCTTTCATCTCGCTCTCCTCACAGCCCAACTTGCTTTTCCCTCCTGTGCCGAGCCCTCTCTCCTCATAGCCCAGCATGCCTTTCCCTCCAGCACCAGTCTCTTTCTCCTCACAGCCCTGTGTGTCTTTCCCTCCGGTGCCAGTCTGATGTTGTCACCAAGCTGAGGAATCTGCCGGCCTCAGCGATTCGGGAGTGTTATACCTGGCTTATCCTGCTTTTTGCCTGCTGCGGCCTGTCTCCAGTGACACACAACTTCCTGTTTCCGTTCAGGTGGACCGCAGCAGACAGAAGGCAGGAGGGGGAGCCACGAACAATATTGCTGAATTACTGGCAGACTTTCCAGCATGACGGCAACTTTGGACTGGCGCGGGAGGGAGGACACGCTGGGCTCTGAGAAGGGGAAGTTTGGGAGCATTGCTGCGGGCCACATAAAAAGGCCAAGTGGGCAGGCTTCGCCCCGCGGGCCTTTTGTTTGACACGTGTGCTAGACAAAGCAAAAACAACCGTCTCTCGTAGCCCACCACAGGATACAGAAAAAAGAAGGCAGAAAAATCACCAAAAGGCGATAATATCCTGAGCGGTTCCTAACATCCTTTACAAATGGATTTTGCTGAATTCAAAGAGCAAACGGGAAACTAAAAGAAACAGAACCCCGTGAATGTGTTTTAATAATGAAATTGTAAAAAGAAAACCAAACACAAGATTGGCCTTGTCTGACCAAAAATCATAAAATATCAGATCTGATACTGAAAAGTTGATCTCAAGAGCACTAGAGAAGAATGCTAAAATATATAGCAACAAGAGCCCAAAGGTGCTACAAGATTTGGGCTTTATTCAAAAAGATCTGCAAAGATTAGAAGTGACTGGGCTCTAAATTACTAACCCCAGAGTCTGGCTCACATGGACTGTTGTCCACCCTCTGAGTCTGGTCTATGGGAGAGAGTTATTGATGGTGAAAAACTGGCTTCTGCAAATGATGCACAGAAAACCTGATGTGTGAGAGAAGTTTGGTGTGCTTTCTAAAAGACTTGTACATACTTTCCCTTTCATAAGGTGATATAATTTATGTGCATATCCAGGACCTGAACAATCATTAGGCAAGAATAAGTGGTAGCCCAAGGTTACAGCTTCTTGGGGGCAGCAAAGAACAGCTGCAGTCAATGCAAAACAGAAGGTCCTGGCAACCATACAAACTCAAACAACCACTAGCATATACTTTAATCAACATTTTTATAGGATTTTTGTGTGATGAGCTTGCTTGATCATTTTAATTATCAAAATCTTGGATGGGGGTTTAGTTGCAGGCTAGAATGGGAAACATAGAAGAGAATGTTATATTGCCTTTGTATTGCTCTATAGTGCAGCTGCACTTGGCATACTGTGCAATTCTGGTCACCGCATCTCAAGAAAGATACAGTGTGATTAGAAAAGGTACAGATATTGGTGATGAAAATGATAAAGGGGTAAGGATGTCTTCCCTATGAGAAAAGGCTAAAGCGGCTAGAGCTCTTCAGCTTGGCGAAGAGATGGCTCGGAGGAGATACAAACAAGATCTATAAAATACTGAGTGGGGTAGAATGGGTAGATATGAATCACTTGTTTCTCTTTCCAAAAATATAAGGACTAGGGGACATGCAATGAAGCTACTAAGTAGTAGATTTAAAACAAACAGAAGAAAATATTTCTTAAGAATATAAGCAATGCCTCCACTGGGTCAGACCTGAGGTCCATCGTGCCCAGGAGTCCGCTCACGCGGCGGCCCAACAGGTCCAGGACCTGTGTAGTAATCCTCTGTCTGTACCCCTCTATCCCCTTTTCCAGCAGGAAATTGTCCAATCCTTTCTTAAACCCCAGTACCGTACTCTGCCCTATTACGCCCTCTGGAAGTGCATTCTAGGTGTCCACCACACGTTGGGTAAAGAAAAACTTCCTAGTATTCATTCTCAATCTGTCCCCTTTCAACTTTTCCAAATGCCCTCTTGTTCTTTTATTATTCAAAAGTTTGAAGAATCTGTTCCTCTCCACTTTCTCTATGCCCTTCATGATCTTATAAGTCTTTATCATATCCCCTCTAAGTCTCCTCTTCTCCAGGGAAAAGAGTCCCAGTTTCTCCAGTCTCTCAGCATATGAAAGGTTTTCCATACCTTTTATCAGACGTGTCGCTCTCTTCTGAACCCTCTCGAGTAACGCCATATCCTTCGGTACGGCGACCAATATTGGACGCAGTACTCCAGATGCGGACGCACCATTGCCCGATACAACGGCAGGATAACTTCTTTCGTTCTGGTAGTAATACCCTTCTTGATTATACCTAGCATTCTATTCGCTCTCTTTGCGGCCGCTGCGCACTGTGCCGTTAGCTTCATTGTCATGTCCACCATTACCCCCAAGTCCCTTTCTTGGGTACTCTCCTTCAATAATATTTCTCCCATCATATAGCTGTACCTCGGGTTTGTGCTTCCCACATGTACCTTAGTACTTTACATTTCTCAACGTTGAACTTCATCTGCCATCTCGTCGCCCATTCCCCTAGTTTGTTCAAGTTCCTTTGCAATTCTTCGCAGTCCTCTGTAGTCCAAGCTCCACTAAATAGTTTTGTGTCATCTGCAAATTTTATTATCTCACACTTCGTCCCTGTTTCTAGATCATTTATAAATATATTAAATAGCAGCAGCCCAAGCACCGAGCCCTGCGGGACACCACTTGTGACCCTCCTCCAGTCCAAGTAGTGGCCCTTCACTCCTACCCTCTGTTTCCTACTCGCCAACCAGTTTCCGATCCATCTATGTACATCTCCTTCCACCCCATGATTCTTCAGTTTCCGGAGTAGGCGTTCATGGGGCACCTTGTCGAAGGCTTTTTGGAAATCTAGATATATGATGTCTTTGGGGTCTCCTCTGTCCATCCGTTTGTTAATTCCTTCACTGTGTAATTAATCTCTGGAATTCATTGTCAGAGAATGTGGTGAAAGCAGTTAGCTAAGCAGGGTTTAAAAAAGATTTGGATAATTTCCTAAAAGAAAAATCCATAAGCCATTAGTAAGATGGACTTGGGGAAATCCACTGCTTATTCCTAGGATAAGCAGCATAAAATCTGTTTTACTGTTTTGGGATTTTGCCAGATACTTGTGACCTGGCATGACTGCTGTTGGAAACAGGATACTGGGCTTGATGGACCTTCAGTCAGTCCCAGTATGGCAACTTTTATGTTCTTATAATTAAGAGGAGTATAAAGCCTAGGGTTCCCACCACCTTTGCACCGGCTCTGTGCATGCCTGTTGTACAATTTAGAGGGACTGTTGTATAAAATTACTCTCACCATGTATACAGTTACTCAAGTACATGTTTGATGGTGTTGGGTTTGAGTAATGTAGCTAGACTTGCGCATGTCTAAACTAAACTAAACCTTAGGTTTGTATACCGCATCATCTCCACGTTCGTAGAGTTCGGCACGGTTTACAGGAGATGGGATAGAAAGGATCTACAATGGAAGGTAGAGGTTTACAGGAGGAGGAGAGAAAGGAACTAAAATGAAGGTTAGAGGACCAAGAATGAAGAGTTTTTTGAGAATAGCCAGGTCTTTAGATGTTTGCGGAAAAGTTGGAGAGCTCATGTTTCGTAGAGGGGAGGAAAGGTTGTTCCAGAGCTCGGTGATTCTGAAGGGAAGGGAGGTCCCTAGTTTTCCTTTATGAGAGATGCCTCTTAATGAGGGGAAGGATAGTTTTAATTTTTGGGTGGATCTGGTGGTATTAGGGTTTGAGGAGTTCCAAGAGAGAGGGATGCATGGAGGGAGGATCCCATGTAGGATTTTGAAGGCTAGGCAGGCGCATTTGAAATGGACCCTGGCGATTATCGGTAGCCAGTGGAGCTTGGATAGAAGCGGAGAAACATGGTCAAATTTACTTTTTGCGAAAATCAGCATGTCCCTTTGATGTTCATATTGGGGATGCTGGTTGCTGCAAAACTGATTGGCTTTTATTCCAAGTCTTTTGGGAAAAACACAGCTGTTCTGAGATGTCATCTGTGTCTCCATGTTTTCTAAACAGACAATTAAACTATTAAGATGTCTTTTTAAGCTAAAATTCTGAACCTTTTTGCAGTCCTTTCTGGTGTAATATGCTGGAGAATTTAATAATAGTTATTAAAGCAAGAAAGGTATCATTAGACACACAAAGGCGACTCATTAGAGATGCGTGAACACAAACTTAAACAGCAGTAAAACTGAAGGAGAGCAGAGAGAGGAGTTTACCTTGCTGTGATCATTAAATGGAAGAGAAGACAAAATAAAGGTTAGGATTACACAACAGGGTAATAAAGAAACTGGCAAGGTGGCAGCGTTCCAGTTTTCACTGTGACACTGTCTGCTAGATACCAAGTATCCCAAGGAGACCCACAGAGGACCTTATGTACAGAATATCTCATGGAGATGCACAGAGAGGCTCCTAAACAAAAAATATCCCAAGCAAATATAGCTAGAGAACCTCTTTATTTTTTATATATATATATATATATATATATATATATATATATATATTTATATATAAATAAAAATATATTTATTGTCCTAAGGAGACGCATACAGTGTATACTCCACATACACACTCCAGGCCTACTGGAAACAGTACCATAAGGAAATACACACAGTGCCATCTGTATATAAGGTATTCTGGGGAAGCACACATGTATAGCATCCCATATTTAGTATATATGTAGGTAATGGGGATATGTGGAGAGGGCTCTCTGTAAACAAATGTTTCCCAAATATGCACTCAGAAGGCCTGACATACAGAGAATCCAAGTAAGAGAAACAAAGATGGCCTCCAATATATAGCCATAGCCCATGGAGAGAGGCACATCTGCATCAGAAGGTGAGGGAGCAGTACTCTCTGTTATCCCAGAACACTTTTCGTATAGATACAGAGGATCTTGATGTGCTTTCTCACTATGTCTGAGAGAGTCTCTTACCTCTTTGTATTGTAAAAGGTGTGCAGATAGTCAGAAAGCTCCTTTATAGGAGGTCCCCTGGGTAGATTGTGCAGACTCTTGTGTGATTTAAAGTAATTGCACAGCTGTAGGATTCTTATAAGTGATTTGTAATAAATCTGAAACTTCATTATTTTAATTATGCAGTAGTGTCCTGTGCTAATGAAGTTTGAAATATGCTAATGTGTTTCCTTGACTTGCTCTCCTGTTAATTAAATCTGTGCTTCTCTTGGCGTATCCAGAAAGGATCTCCCGCATATCCTTTTTGAGTGACACCTGTCCAAATGGTGGGTGATGCTGGGTTTGGTTTGGGGTGAATAGGAGGACCATGAAGATATAGGGGTCCTTTTATCAAGCCACGGTAGGAGTTTAACCTGTGTAATACCACGCGTTAAACCGCCTGCCGCGCTAGCCGCTAATGCCTGCATTGAGCAGGCGTTAGTTTTTTAGTCGGCCGCGGGGGTTAGCGTGTGATGAAATGTCCGACGTGCTAACCCCACTAGCGCGGCTTAATAAAAGGACCCCACAGTCAGGGAAAATGGTTATAAAGCAGGTTAGTGGTCAAGAAGGTGGGGCATTGGGGTATGTTGGAGACTTTCCATGGTTACAGCTGCTGCTGTTAGTGGTCTTTGAAGTGAGGGTTTAGATGTGGTTTACAAGTATCCTTGAGAGCTAAAACTTTCATCTATTTGTTAGAATAAATATATATAATAAAAAAAATTGTCTTCGATCCCTGCTGCACTATTTAATATTAGACATTAATCAATGCTTTGTATAAGGAGAGAAGCAATTCAGTGCTTCTTTAGCTCCTTCTAAAAGCCTCATTTAGAATCCCTTTTTGTAAATTCATCAAGTGGCAGCTTACTGAAGGGGCGGCAGGCAAATTACTTCTGTTAACGATAACTGTGGTTCCCTCCCACAGTAGCACTGACTGCTGGCAGTCTCGAGCCATGACTGTCTCTCCAGCTTTAATTGTTGACAGTTACTATTCACACTCACAATTTTGCAGCAGTAATGGCTCTGTTTCCCTTCTTCCTGTCTCCATCTTACTACCATCTTGAAGTAGAATGCTGTAGCATCAACAGGATTACAAATCCTAAAGCTTGCGCGCTTCAGGCCTTCTCCAAGCATTTTTTGTATGGCCCTAATGTAGGACATGCATTTCTCTCCAACACTTCTCTATCCTATGGTGCGGAACCTGGATTTCATCAGGTATCTCTTGTCTATCCTTTGTTGCAAGACTTGGATTATCTTGGGCATCTCTCACATCCCATGGTGCAGGATATAGATTTTGCAGCATCCTTTTCCATCCCCTAGTGCATTACATAGATTTCCCCAAACATCGTTCTTCCATCTACTATTACTGAGCTACACAGCCTGAGCTGTGAAAACACTGTGCTAAGTGTTCAGATCATAGCACACTGATCTAGTCTGTTGGCAGCAAGATATATTGGTGAGAGGCCGGGAGGTTCCCTCGGAGCAGCTGCACTTGGCATTTGCTTATGAAATAAAGCAGTGCACCGTATCGCTCACCACAGCTCATCTGTCAGTGACCCCTCCTCAGGAGGAAGAAACATCACCATTTATTTCTGAGAGGCCTGAAATCAATCAGCTGCCTTTCAGCCCCTCCTGGTGTTGTGATGAGAATTCTTTTATTCTTGGAGTCTCAGCAAAGCTGTGAAGATGAAAGACAGAGGAAGGAAGCCGCTGGCTTTGGGTTTGCAGGCAGTCACTGGGGTGTACACTGAGTACCTGCAGGCTGGAGAAAACTGACATGCTGCTTTCTGTACTTTGGAGCAGATGAACAACATAGACAGGGCAGGCCAGAGTGCTAAGAATTTCTGGAACTCTTTTTTTTTTTCATCTTACAACAAGTGTATCAAGAAATAACATTTGAACTTAAAAACATCATTTGATATTCTATTACAATCAACTTAAATTAATGAATTATAACCCCCTCCCTCCTATCCTTCCCATATCATATGCATTCACATATATAATATAATCTTTCCTATTAATCCAAACATTTAATAAAGAATCAGAACCCCCCCCCCACCCCTATCCCATCATTTCAATTGTATTATTAAGGGAAAATATTAACTACTTATTACAATAATCTGTTAATGGTCCCCAAACATTTTGAAATTTACTAAAATATCCTTTTTGTGTGGCTAATATTCTTTCCATTTTATATAGATGACAAAGAATTCCATCAAAAACTAAAAAATTTCTGGAACTCTAATCCTGACATTCTTGAGGTGTTGGGGGGGAGGGGTTGGGTAATAAGCAGGTCAATTTTTAGTAAAACATCTCGGGAGTTATTGGAAATATTATCTATTCTGGCATCATTGAATATGTAAAGTGGCAATATTTGATATCTTTAAATATAAATTATGTTTAACTCAAATGACCCAAGTCATACCTGGTTTCCCCACATCTAAGTCTAGCATATAATCTCTATGTAGAGAGGCTGACTATCCTTTCCTACATATGTAATCTGTCTGTATGTGGCCCTCCTCTTTGGTCTACGCATAGCAATACATGTATAAAGCTCCTGGGTATTAAAAAAAAAAGTTTGTGGAGGGAGTTATATGTTTAGTTTGGTGCAAAACATAATAATACTGTTAATATAACTGCTGTTTGAGTATTGACCTCAAGGTTTATAGCACCCCTCCCCATCCTATATATAACAATTTATGATTTGGAATTGTTACTCTGGTGTATACTGTACACAGTACTCCCTCAATATTCATGGGGGTTCCGTTCTAGGAACCCCCACGAATCTTGAAATACCGCAAATATGGTTTTTCATGGGGGAGACTGGAGAGGCAGGAGAGAGCAGCCGGAGCACCAGCAAGTGCAGGAAATCACTTGCTGTATGCTCCGACTGCCTCTTCCTGCACTAAGTCGGGCTTTACCAATCGGGAGCTGCGTGTCAAAGCACAGTGAGGCATATTGCCAATATCTAATAATGCCCTTACCTTCCTTATGTAAATATGGCAGTTTCTTGCTCGAGAGACTCTCTAAAAGGAAGATGTTTTACAAGGGTGTCTCTTGTAACGGCCCTGCAGCATATTTAGTGCAGAGAGCTTTCTAGAAGCTGGGGGAGAGGCTAAAGTCTTTACTATGGACTAGCTTTTTTTGAAAGACCACTTGTTTAAGGAAAGAGAGAGTAAAAAGTACATAATATAGAGAAGTTCATTAGGTGGCTCAAAACTGGGTATCAACAAAAAGATTTTTAGAGATATAGGAGGTTAGGAGCAATATATGGGAAAAACTAAAGACTGTTCTATAATGGGTTACATTTTTCTGTGATAGGATCCCTTTCCTATCAATTATTGTATTTCTGATTTTCCCTCCCCTCTATCCCTTTCTTCTATTTGTTTTCTTTTTACTTTTTATAATATTTGTAAACCATTCCGATGTCCTTGCAATGCACAGTATTCTTATTATTTTATTTATTTAAAAATGTATATACTGCATAGAACTATGCGGTTAACATGTTAGTTACATACATAATATACTGATCGCCCTTTAGTCCACATAGATGTGGACAAACATCAATTAAACATTCAGCAATAAAACAGTAAAAAGTTAAAACCCAAATATTCATTAGCATTGTAGCTTACAGGAAGAACAGAAATAGCAACATTTTCATAGGAAAGCATCAACAAAGAGCTGCGTTTTCAACATTTTCTTAAAATTAATCTTTCCGACACAAAATCGCAATATGCCTAGCAGAGCGTTCCAAAATTTGACACCCGCCACTGACATCATTGATATCCAATTCTAACATGAGTAATAGACATCTTCCCCTCTAAATTTAATTTCATAGTGTTTTAACCTTTTCCTATCGTAATACATTTTACGTTACGCTGGTTCCAATCGTAATTATTTTAGCAAAGTTTTGTATTATTCACCGTTATCATTTACGGCTATTATAAACATAATGTAAATAAGTCATAAGTCTGTAAATTCAAATATTTTGTGTTCCTGGCTCTTTATTAGTCCATACAGACTGTTTATCCACTGTCTATGTCATTTTTGGAATGTCCCGTCATCTGGGACACACGATAGGAAAAGGTTAAGACCTTAGATTTCTTCTAGGTCGGTAAATTTCAAACAACTCTCATAGGACCCTTTTCATGAAGAAGTTTCATCCAAAGCGGTTTACAGTACATTGAATAGTAATCAGGTACTCTAAAGCAGTATTCTTCAACCTTTTGACACCTGGTCTGGCGGAAATAAAATAATTATTTTGTGGACCGGTACCAGTCCGCGGACCGGCAGTTGAAGAACACTGGGCTGTGGGCCTTACCCCACCCATCTCCACTACTGACCCCACCCCCATAATAGTACTAATTGTAACACCATTTTTTCCATTCATTTTTCATATATACACACACACAATATATAATCTTATTAACAACACATAATGGTTTACCACAAAAGTAAACTACACAAAGCACACTGTATGCTTCTCAATATTCATTCCTACCAGAACACAGATAACCCCATGCAAATACGTGACCAAAAACTAAAAGTACTAATATATACAAACAAACCCTAAGATGCAAGACTGCATCCAGAGGAAAAGAAACAAATGCATTTCTTCCTGAACAGATAGCAGATGTAAATCAATCACTAAATAAAAAAAATAAAATCATTCCCCCTACTGTTGTTGTCTCCCTCCCTCCATGCTGTGCCTTGCCTTCTGGCCTGCCCCCCCCTCCCCCCAGTGTTATCTTCGGGCTGGCTCCATCTTCCTCAGTGCTGCAGTGCACAAAGCCATGGGCAGCGGCTCCTTGTGCGTCCTGCGCCTCATCTGGAAGCCTTCCCTCTGACGTTGCGATGTCAGAGAGAAGGCTTTCGGTTCAGGTACAGGACGCGTGTAGGAGCCTCTGCCCACGGCTTTGTGCACTGCAGCAGTGACGAAGAGGGAGCCGGCACGAAGACCAACGCCGGAACAATCGTATCGTGGACCGGCGGCTGAAGAACACTGTCTCAGGCCCAAGGCACTGGTGGTTGAAGAAAACTGCTCTAAAGTATTTTCCCGGCAGGTTCGCAGTCTTAACTGTGGTACCTGGGGCGATGGAGTGTTAAAAGTGATTTGCCCAGAGTCGCAGGAAGCAGGCTGGGATCAAACTTACAACCTTAGGGTACAGAGGCAGCAGCTCTAACCACTAGGCATATATTACACAACTTGAATTCAGACAACATAAGGGAAATTCTATAAATCGGTGGCTCAGTCTTGGCACCAAGATTTTGTTATAGAATGCTAGGATGTTGTCATTGGTGCAACTCTATGTAGGCTTGCATGCTCTTATACAATTTCAGTGGCAGGTGTAAGTTGACACATCTAGGTACTCTAAGTGATTTGCATAATTTATAGAATTCTATAACTACATGCATAATTATGATACACCATGCTCCACTCACGTGTGCAACCCCTTGCAGTTAGATGCTATGGAACATAGGTGCTACCTTATAGAATAGAACCTAATGCACATAGGCACCTGCCAGTTTCATGGCACCTTTGATGCACATAAGTGGTGCCTACTTCTAGATGCCACTTTATAGACGTCACCTATATTTCTAGGTGTTTAAACCAGAGGGCGGAGGTGGCAAATAGAAGCAGGTGAGTTCAAAAAGTCACTCCCAGCAAAAGCATGACAACAATGGAGAAAATAATTGAGGATTGAGGCTGTGTTAATTAAGGCCTATTTTTTTTTTTTACAAAGGCCTTCCAAGATCTGGTAATTTTTAGCTTAAACATAGTTTGATATATGTTTTAAGTAACAGGATTGAGACTGTGCGTTAATATGGTATCATGTGTCTGTATTGTTTTACTTATGAATGTGATGTTGTTACCCACTTAGATTTCAGATATGCGGGATATAAATGTTTAAATAAAATAAATTAAAATTAAAAAAAAATCTTAACAACTTACTTATTAGCAACAAAGTAGAAGAGGAGACTAAGCAGAAAGCTATACAGAAGATGAGAGAGAACTAATTAAAGCTGGAAAGCAATGAGCACAATTGCTCACAGCCTGAGAAACAAAGATCAGGATTTGCAAGCCCTGATGTTGGAGGCAGATTTAGATATTATCATCTCAGTAATACGGTTCAGTGACACAGAAACCTGTCTATACACTTCTCCCTCCGTATTTGCTGTGATAGGGGATTAACAGACCCGTGAATACAGAAAAACCGCCTTTTCATATGTTATTCGCTGTTTTCTATTAAAAACCATTGTGAATATGGTGAAACCACAAATAACATGATGAGAGACTTGGCCTGTTCCTGAAGGAGAGGCAAAACACGGTGAAGAAAGTGCTGGGAATTGGCGATTTTCTGTGTAAATGCTTGGAATCAGCGATTTTTCTATGCAAGCTGAAAACCGCAAATAATAATTTTCATTTTTTGATCTTGTGATCTCTTTTTTCCTGGTTGTCTTTTTGACTTTTGTATTTGCCGGGTCTGTTTCTTTTGTGTTTTTGTTTTTTGTTCTAATCAAGTTCTAATAAAGTTGCTTCGATGACGTCATCCTGCTGCTAGGGGGCATTGTCTTTTGCGGGGCTTTTTAATCTGGCCCTCATCGCTCAATCGCTATTAAAGCTTTTCAATGTGTGGGCTATAGAGGGAGTAAAAACTTTGCAAATACTGACCTCTAATATTTAATTTTGAATAGACTTTCTGATTGCAAAAAAGACTGTTTTATCAGGAATGTGCAATATTTTGAAGAATTTAAATCGGAGGGAGTTCGGCTCCTGAAGAAGACAGCGAAACAGAGCTCTGTCGGGCATATCACGGACTTACCTTAGAGAAATCACAGACTTTTTAGTTAAGATAAGTTGGATTTCTTATCATATTTGTAGTAATACATTCTGCTGAAATACCGATTGTATTCGGATTTTTGAACTTTGAGGACGTATTTAAGAAAGGGAGATGTATGAGATTTTTTCACAGTTAAGGTTTTTTCACAGTTAGATTAGATTTATTTTTGTGAAATTGCACTATATATAATTGAGACATGATGATGTATCGGGCGAACTCACCCGGGCTTTGAATAGTTCTTACGAGAGTTGTCAACCCGAGAGATACTGACTGAGAGTTACCAACGCATTTCAGTTCCCTGATACTGAAGTCTCTCACATGTAAGTTTCACTATTTCTTTCTTCCCTTTCCCTCTTTCTCAAATATATGGGAAGAGGTGTCCTCCTCTCCCCATATTTTGTTGCTGATTTTGTTTTAGTTAGATATTGTCCAACAGACATTTCACTGAATGTTGGCTTCATTATCGTTGTATCGGGGGCCCTGTTTTGTTTTTTACCTTAACACTGGATCTTTTGGTTTGAGTTCCTGCTTCACTTCAGTGGTTGGAAAAGTAATGGAGGTGCTACTGAAGGAAAGCATAGTGAACTTCCTAGAATCCAACACGGTACAAGATCCAAAACAACACGGTTTTATCAAAGGAAAATTGTACTAAACAAATCTGATTGTAAATGATGGAGGATGGCGGTAAATGGAATTAATTCGGAAGGAAGAAAAGTGATAGTGGAGTGCCTCAGGGGTTGGTAATGGGGCCATTTCTATTTAGTATATTTGTGAGCGACATTGCTAAAGGATTAGAAGAAAAAGTTTGCTGTTTTTGCAGGTGACATGGAAATTTACAATAGGGAGTAAACAACATGAGAAGTCATCTACAAAAACAATTATATTCTGAGTGCTTATACCCTGCCCAATTTCTGTCTGATTCTAACGGCTTACAACAAAAGAGTTAACATACTATATTGAGAATTACAATAATTAAAACAAAATAGATTAAACTTCATAATATTTAAGAAATAAAAATATTTCAAATTCTTATGACAAGAGTGTAGGAAGGCACAATTTTAAATTGCTGTGGAAGATCATTCCAAATTTTAACAGCTTGAAATGTAAAAGAATGTTTCAAAGCATGCCTAAAGCAAATATGTTTAATTGAGGAATAATACAGATGATGTTACAAAACATAATTGACACCTTACCACAGGATAAGTAATAATTTGTGTAAAATATGAGCCCAAAACATTCAATATTTTATAATACAGACAATTTTAAGCTTGGCTCTTGCTTGAAAACTAGAAGAATGATCTAATGTTTGGCAGTTAATTAATGCAAGAAAAAAAAAAAAGTTCAGCGTGAAAAACTTGTAGAAATCCAAAGGAATTGTGTGTGTGATAAGGCGGAAAAGGCTAACATGCATGGACCAGGAAAGGGACATCATAGAAACATAGAAACATAGAAGATGACGGCAGAAAAGGGCCACAGCCCATCAAGTCTGCCCACTCCAACAACCCTACCCCCTTGAATTTACCCCCCTAGAGATCCCATATGTGTATCCCATTTCCTTTTAAAATCCTTCACGCTGCTGGCCTGAATCACCTGAGGTGGAAGTTCATTCCAACGATCGACCACCCTTTCGGTGAAGAAGAACTTCCTGGTGTCGCCATGAAATTTCCCACCCCTGATTTTCAGCGAATGGCCTCTTGTGGCAGAGGGGCCTTTAAAAAAGAAGATATCATCCTCCACCTCAATACGGCCGGTGATATATTTAAACGTCTCTATCATGTCTCCTCTCTCTCTACGTTCTTCAAGTGAATATAGCTGCAATTTATTCAGCCTTTCTTCATACGGGAGGTCTTTGAGTCCCGAGACCATTTTGGTGGCCATTCTTTGAACCGACTCAACTCTCAGCACATCCTTTTGATAATGTGGCCTCCAGAATTGTACACAATACTCCAGATGAGGCCTCACCATGGATCTGTACAATGGCATTATAACTTCGGGCTTCCGGCTGATAAAACTTCTTCGGATGCATCCCATCATTTGTCTTGCCTTTGATGAAGCCTTCTCCACTTGATTGGCAGTCTTCATGTCTTCGCTAATGATCACCCCCAAATCACGTTCCGCCTTGGTCCTAACTAAGGTTTCACCATTTAGTGTGTAAGTTTTGCATGGATTCCTGCTGCCGAGGTGCATGACCTTACATTTTTTAGCATTGAAGTTTAGCTGCCAAGTCGAGGACCAATGTTCCAATAGAAGTAGGTCCTGCGTCATACTGTCTGGTAAAGTGTTCTCACTTACTATGTTGCATAGTTTGGCGTCATCGGCGAATAATGTGATTTTACCCTGAAGCCCCTGAGTCAGATCTCCCACAAATATGTTGAAGAGGATCGGGCCCAAGACCGAGCCCTGAGGCACTCCACTGATCACCTCCGACGTTTTTGAAGGGGCACCATTTACCACCACTCTCTGAAGTCTACTGTTTAGCCAATCGCCGACCCATGTAGTTAACGTCTCTCCCAGTCCCATTGATTTCATCTTGTTCAATAGTCTGCGGTGCGGAACGCTATCAAAAGCTTTACTAAAGTCCAAGTAAACGACGTCCAGGGACTCACCCACATCCAGTTTCCTTGTTATCCAGTCAATATCGAGCGATAGTGTCTAAGGACCTCAAGGTGGTGGGGGCCAAAGCCAAAAGGATGTTATGCTATACAGAGGGCAGTATAACCAGCAGAAAAATGGCATTAATTCCCCTGTACAGGTCATTGGCGAGGCCCACTTGGAATATTGTGCTAAGTTTTGGAGGCTCTCTCTCATTAAGGACATTAAAGATTTTAAGGGCTCCTTTTACAAAGTATTAGCGTGCGCTAGCCGAAAATCTACCGCCTGCTCAAAAGGAGGCAGTAGTGGCTAGCGCACACGGCAATTTAGTGTGCGCTATTCCGTGCGTTAAGGCCCTAGCGTGCCTTTGTAAAAGGAGCCCTAAGTGGTTCAGAGGCAAGTGCCAAAAAATGTATGAGAAGAGACTTGTAGCCCTGAATATATATATACTGTACCTTAAAGGGGAGATATGATACGGATACTTGAAATGATAGGTAGAGTATGAATTGTTGAGCGAGATAGACTTAGAAGTAACATCATGAAATACTTTCTTTTCTTTTTTTTTTTTTATGAAGAAGAGTAGTGGATGACTGGAATAACCTTCCAAGCATATAGTTGGGATAAAAACGGTGACTGAATTCAATGTGGGATAAACATTGGATCCCTATTTAGAAAGAACATGGAATCAAAATAAAATTCTCTTCACACTTTAAGTAGGGCATAGAGGGGTGTAACCTGTACGTGGTAGCAGGTACAACTGCTGCTTTGTTGGAGAGATTGCATGGACCATACAGGTCTTCATCTGCTATCATTTACTATGTAACTATGAAAAGCAAAGCCTCAGCTGGAACAATTAGAGAGTTAATAGAATGCGGATGAGCTTCTATCCCTCTGGATTAGGTTCTTTCAGTTCATGGCTGTTTTAGTTAATTTTAAATAACTTCCTCCTCCCCCAGCCTACATGCAGAGCATAAGAAAGTGCTCCTGATTAGCATACGTTAGTGCCCGCCCTGCAAACAGACCTTCCCCGAAGCTGCCACTGCTCCTTTTGCTGGTTTTCCACCTAGATTAATAAAAAAGCTCTGAGTTCAGTGGCTTACACAGCAGAAATAAATACCCCTCTCCCAAAACAGGCCCTGAGGGAGCATACACAGACTCTGTACATGGCAGGAGTATATCTAGAAGGCCAAAACTGAATGTACAGAAAGCTGGTAATTCTATAAATGAGCGCCTCTGTTTAGGCATACTACAGCAGAAACAAAGTACTTAGTTTCCTTTGTAGAATACTAGCATAACCTGACACTGGTGCCCCTAACATCTAGGTGCCTGCAATTAACACCAGCCCTAGAGCTGATTTTAAGTGTGCATTCCTAAATACAGTAGGGACGTGCATTAATGATATTCTATAAGTGCTACTATTTATTATTTCTATAGCGCTGAAAGGCGGACACAGCACTGTACATTCTAACACACATTAGACAGTCCCTGCTCAGAAGAGCTTACAATCTAACTTAGACAGGACATTTCTATCTACCTCAGCCTAACCAAGAAAAGCCTCCACAGACTGCAGCGGATTCAGAACGCCGCGGCTAAGCTAATTTTTGCGAAAAGAAAATTTGATCACGTCTCACCACTCCTGTCTAAGCTCCATTGGCTCCTAGTAATCTCCAGGATCCACTTCAAATGTGCGTGCCTAGCCTACAAGATCCTACATAGCATCCTTCCTGCCGTTATCCCTCTATCCTGGAACTCCCCAACCCCTACCTCCTCCAGATCCTCCCAAACTCTTAAACTATCCTTCCCTTCCACAAAAGGTATTTCTCATGCAGGCAAACTTGGGTCATCCCTCCCCTTTAGAATCACTGAGATCTGGAATAACCTTACCTCCCCGCTCCGATCCTCAAGCTCCCTCCAACTTTTCCGTAAACACCTAAAAACCTGGCTATTCTCAAAACTGTAACATTTCCCCCCTCTTAGGCCTCTCCCACCTTCCCCACCCTTTTACATCGAACTCTTAAACTCTCCACTAGAGTTCTCTCTCATCCTAATTCCTGTAAACCGTGCCGAGCTCTGCATTTACTGAGATGGTGCAGTATATAAACCCAAGGTTTAGTTTAGTTTAGGGTTGGGGAGATTATAGTGGGTATAGGTATCTGACAGCAGTGAGTGGGAGTTAAGAGTTGAAAGCAGTTTCAAAAAAGTGGGCCTTTAGCTTGGATTTGAACACTGCCAGGGACGGAGCATGATGTAATGATTCAGGCAGCCATAGGTCCTCATGGTACTTGTACCCCAAAGGGTACAAGAGACATCAGCAGGGATTATGCAACACCCGGCAGATTTCTACTAACTGTTAAGAACCTAGCCTTCCTTGCCTCCCTCCTGCTGCCATTCCTACCACTGCTGATGCCTTCCCAGACCAGCAGCAAAACATTGCCTGGCCGTTGACCATAGTCTTCCTGCTTGCACTGTTGGCTTCTGGCCTTCTGCCTCACAACAGGAAGTTAATGTCGAGAATACAAAGGACTGGCAGAATCAACAGTGTGTGCAGGAAGATTATGGTGGGGGAAACAGAAGGAGTGATTGCAGGAGAGGAAAGAAAAGGCACTGGATGGAAGGGGGGAGAGGAGAGATATTGGATTGAATGATGGGGAGAGGAAGAGGGAAGATGCCAGGTGGAAGGATGGTGAGATCTGGTGTGAGGGAAAGAGATGGAAAGCTTTAGATAGATGCAGTAAAAAGAGAAAAATTTAAGACTTGATAGTAAAGAAAGAATTAAATCTGGACAGAGAGGCAGAAAAATACATTGAAGAAAGCAGAAAAGAAAAATGGCAAGAGAGTTTACAGAAGAAAGAGGAAAAGAGAAACCATAGTTGAAACAAAATAGTGAGAAAAAGAAAGACCTTGGAGCCATCTTTGACTTCTCTCTCTCTGCCCAATTCCATCAGACACCTAAAACCTGTGATTTCTTTATCTGTAATATTACCAAGATTGTCCCTTATTTATTTATTTAAAATTATTTATAACCTGCCTATCTACAAATCTAGGCGAGGAACAATACAAACATACAAAATCAGCAAATGACAAACAACAAATACAATAACAGCAAAAACACAACAAAAATGCAATAAAAACATGATATAAGCATGAGGAGTGTGTGGTGTAGTGGTTAGAGCCACAGCCTCAGCCTCAGCACCCTGAGGTTGTGGGTTCAAATCACACACTGCTCTTTGTGACTCTGGGCAAATCACTTAATCCCCCATTGCTCTAGGTATATTAGATAGAGTGTGAGCCTGCCAGACAGATAGAGAAAAATGTTTGAGTACCTGAATGTACACCACTTAGGTTATAAGTGGTATATAAACACTTAAAAAAAAAAAAAAATATATATATATATATACACTAGTCTTTAAGCCCGTTACATTAATGGGTGCTAGAATAGATGGGTGTGTCTGTCTTTCTCTCCTTGGCCACTTTCTGTCTGTCTTTCTTTCTGTCTCTCTCTTTCCTCAGCTGTCCACCACCACCCCTTGCCTGCTCCCCCTGTCGAGCAGTAGCCCTTCTCCCTTCCTTTTACCTCCCACGTGTCCACCACCACCCCTTGCCTGCTCCCTTGCCAGCAGCAGCCCTTCTCCCTTCGTTTTACCTCTCCCCTGTCCAGCAGCACCTTTTCCCTGCTCCCCCTGTCCAACAGTAGGCCTTCTCCCTTCCTTTTACCTCCCCCCCTTACCTGATCCGCCTGTCCAGTAGTACCCCTTCTCCTTTCCCTGCTCCCCCTGTTCAGCATCTGCTAGCCCAGGCAGCCTCGGGGCTTTTGCTAGGCCAGCCCACCTCACATTATCGAAGTGGGCCGGCCTAGCAAATGCCCTGCGGCTGCTGCATTTGCTGGTCCGAGGGTGAGAAGAGGCGTCCTGGCAGTGGAAGCGCAGGAGTCAAACCGCCACCGCCGCTCAAATCTCTCCACACGCCGCCACAAGCCATCGTGAACCGCCCCACACGCCACAAATCGAATTTGGCACGGAGGCAGACAGCATGGGGGCAGGGATCACAAAACCCTAAGCACACATGTGCACTTAGGGTTTTATTATAGAGGATATATATATACACAGTCACAAAATATATCTTCAAGAAGACAGTTCAGTGCAAGTTCAACCCACAGGCTGAAGCAAAATTGCAGAACCTCATACTAACACATGGCTGGTACCAAAAGCGCATTCAAACAACAAAGTTTTTACTCCTTTTCTAAATTGACAAAGCATAGTCAATTGACGCAATGTCAACAATAAGGCATTCCACAATGCCGGGCCCTGAACAGACAACCTAGATTTATGATTGCCAGTGAGTTTCACAGTTACCAAAGATGGAATTTCCAATCTCAAGCTGTTGGCAGATCGTAACTCACGTGAAGGAGAATGCCACCGAAAAAGGGAACGAACAACTGAAGGACAGTTACTTTGGAGCACCTTAAACATCAAGTAAAGAATCTTAAATTCTACCCACATCCCAATAGGCAGCCAATGAAGCGCTCGTAATATTGGAGTGATATGATCGCATTTTGAAGCATGAACAATAAGGCGTGCAGCAGCGTTCTGTGCCATCTGCAAAGCACGCAAAACACATTTAGGCAAACCTAAATATATGGAGTTGCAATAATCAAGTAGCGGTGTTATCATTAACATGACAACTGTACGAAAGTTATCCGAGAGATAATCATGCAACCTCCTCAATAACCGCAGTTTGAAAAAACTAAACTTATCCAACACAACAGCCTTCATAATGGTTCCATATTATTTGTATAGAGACCCGACTGGTTCTTTCTACTTCTGCAATCCATTATGAAGAACATATAAGAATGAAGTAGCACGGCCCCTGGGGAACTTAGCAGTGAAATGGTTGAGTAACCATTGGACTCTAGTTAAGTGCTTCTTCTGGTAACTCTTTGATGCATACAATTGTTTTGAGTTACAGCGCCTAAAAATTGAATGTGCAACAGACCGATGATGAATGAACCACCCTAGTAAGGGCATGAAAGAAATTTGAGTAATGTCCTGGGCAGGGCTGTGGAGTTGGAGTCGGAGTCGAGGAGTCGGAGGAAATTTCGGGTACCTGGAGTCGGAGTCTGAAGTACAAAAAACTGAGGAGTCGGAGTCGGAACATTTATCTACCGACTCCACAGCCCTGGTCCTGGATGTATGAGGTCTGAGTATTTAGATTATATTGTATCAGTTTGCTCTCTTCATTTTTTTTATATTTATGGTCTACTTTTGAGTGTGCACTTCAGATTTTCACTTGTAATTGTGTTTTTTAGAATGCCCATTTCAAAATCTCTGCTGATTAGAGTTCAGGGGTACTGGTTTGAAATTTGTTTGATGCAGGGGTGCATGACTGAAGTTGAGAAAAACAGAAGTTACCTGCATCTGTCTACGTCCCGACCATGTGTACACCCCTCTTTACAAATACACACTATGTAAGTTATGTGTACACATACCCATAAAAGGGCTAGCGTGGTTCTTAAGTGAGCCGTTCCCCTTGCACTCTATATACAACTGTAAGCCTCTCCTCTTACCCTTGCTCCTCTCCTCCCTTCACATTTTATGTGTATACATTAAGCTACACATCAATTCAAATTTTTTATTGCTCAGTTTTATCTTGCAATTAAAACTTTTAATCACTGTTTGCTTAAACTGGTCTTGATACAATGAAATGTACAAATTTGAAATAAATTTAGCATGGGTGCAACAATTTTTTTCAAAGACTAGCATAACTAAAACCTATCAGACTAGAGGGGACTTAAAAATAAATTCCTATTGTATATATGACAACACTGATTGGTTTCCAATAAAATGTGGTGTCAGGCAAGGATGAATCTTGTCACCTTACCTGTTCAACCTTTATAGCAAAGCCATCTTCAGAAGAGTAAATTTGGAAGAAGAGAGCTTCGGTAAAGTTGGTGACCAAAATATCAACAACCTACGCTATGCAAGTAGATGATACAACACTCAACACCAGCTGCAAAGAAGATATGCTATATCTACTTAGAAGAGTCAAAAGCAAAAGTCATAACATGGGATTAGAACTGAACATAAATAAGATGAAGATCGTAAATACAGAAAATGACAAAGATTTTGAGTTCCTGGGCTCTATCGTAAACAAAGAAGTAACTAGCAGGGAAGAAAGATTTCACAGAATAGCACTTGGTCGCTCTTCAAAGAAGGCTCTTGACAAGAGTATTCAAAGGCAAGGAAATAACACTCCAAACGAAGATCAGACTTGTCCATACACTCGTTTTCTCAGTGGTCAATTACAGATGTGAAAGCTAGACACTAATAATAATAATAACAGCTTATATACCGCAGTACCGTGAAGTTCTATGCGGTTTACAAAAGATTAAGCAAAGGTACAAATTGATTGACTTCAAGAGGGGTAGAAGAAAGAGAATTAATAGGACAGGAAATTCATTGTTGAGGAAACAAGACAGAAAGAAGATTGACTCATTTGATCTTTGGTGCTAGAGAAGGATTTTATGTGAGCCGTGGTCCACTAGAAGAACTAAGAAATCAATTCTGGAAGAGATCAAACTGGCTATGTCCCTTGAAGCCCAATGATAAAGTAAAACTGTCTTATTTTGGTCACACCGCTAGAAGAGAGAAGTGGCTCCAAGCATTGTATAAAAAAAACCTAGCCATTTTACAGCAGAAAGTCCTCAAGAACCTCCATCCTCCTGGCTCTACTCTTGTCTGTTCTTTTAAATCTGTGGCAACCTTAGTTTAATGGTGCATGCAAGACTATGTTCACACCCTACCCCTCCATCTCCCCACATTTCTTCCTTGCCCCTTGCCCCCAACCAGTCTTGCCCTTGCATCAGATGGTGGTGTAACTTCTGTAATTGGTTTGACGGATCTCCTTGTCTACTCTTAATGAACAGGTTGACATGCCCAACCGTCAAACCAGAGCGTTTGTCGCCAGTTTATGAATAAGAAAATGATTCCTTGGGCACAATCATGTGATAGGTATTTTAATGTTTACATTTTATGGGGATGAAAGGTAGATGAAAAAAGTCATCACCCAGATGAATTCATATGCTATGCCTAGTGCTGAAGGAAAAATGACAACAGCAGCTCCAAGAAGTGGATGTCGAATTTGGGCACAGGGATTCCCCTGCCCCGCCCCATCCCACCCCCACACTATTGAACTGAGTAGATGAGATGGTAGTGGAGGTACAGGGATCAAATGAAGACTTTTCACAGGGTACCTTTGAGATAAGTGTGGGCAGTTTCTATTTTCTGGGAGTTGCTGCTGAGTTTCTTTTTGCCCTCTCCTTGCTGTGCTCTGTAGTACCAGCTTGATCAGGATCAGTTACTGCACTGTTGTTTTCATTCAGCCTCTAGCTAGGCCCTTAACACCTGTCTGTAAGTTTATTGATGCTTTCTGAGGGATTTGGTTTTGTTAGGAATTTTTTTTCCTCTTCTATTCTTTTTGTGTGTGTGTCTGTGTCTGTGTCTGTCTCACAGTCTAGTGAAGCGGCACAAATAGAGCTCCAGATGCTTTTTTATCTTTTGCAGAAAATGGCCAAAATCAAGAAGGCATTGTTCAGAACCAAGAGGTGGGTTTGTTTGGTTCATAGTCTAAAGCGCGCGAGGACAAAGGCGCGCTGACAACCGAGTGCGGACAACT
The DNA here is from genome assembly GCF_902459505.1 of Geotrypetes seraphini. Lineage (NCBI taxonomy): Eukaryota > Metazoa > Chordata > Amphibia > Gymnophiona > Dermophiidae > Geotrypetes > Geotrypetes seraphini. Next base: position 30,155,423 of record NC_047098.1, read on the forward strand.
GAGCGCAGGACTTCATCGCGCCGAAGAAAAAGCGTAATTTAAAGGGCTCCGACGGGGGGTGTTGGTGGGGAACCCCCCACTTTACGTAATAGAGATCGCGCTGGCGTTGTGGGGGCTTTGGGGGGATGTAACCCCCCTCATTATACTGAAAACTTAACTTTTTCCCTGTTTTTTAGGGAAAAAGTTAAGTTTTCAGTATAATGTGGGGGGTTACACCCCACACACCCCCAACATTGCAGCGTGAGGCAGCGCGATCCCTATTAAGTAGAGTGGAGGGGATCCCCCCCCCTACTCACTGTCAGAGCCCTTTAAAATACGGGTTTTCTTCGATGCGATTAAGCCCTGCGCTCAGTTGTCCACGCTCGGTTGTCGGCGCGCCTTTCTCCTCGCGTGCTTTTGACCCGTCAACGGTTTGTTTAGACCTCAAAAAGGTGGTTTTTTTAAAAAAAACTTGGGGCTCCTTTTACTAAGGTGCGCTAGCGGTTTTAGCACGCGTTAGACGCTAACACCTCCATAGAGCTTGCGTTAGCATTTTTCATTTAGCGCAGGGTTTGCACGCGCTAAAAACGCTAGCACACCTTAGTAAAAGGAGCCCATAGTGGCTAGGTCAGAAAAAAGATGGTTGACTTGGGAGGTGCATAATAGTTTACAGAAAAGGTTTGTAAGGTCTCGCATCAGGAGAAGAAAGTGTAGTAGAATTATTAGAACATAGAAAGGAGGGAGATTAGATGTTTGATCTAACACCCCGCATTCAGAGCCTGTAAATGGGAAAGTTATCCAAATATCCAGTGAAACTTATCCAGGCAAGCCCAAACAGCTCTAGGACAAGCTGTTCTGATCCGTCTTATCTGCCCAAACTTAACTTGTCTGCACTTTCTTGGAAATACAGCCTGCACCACCTCTTTGTATGGGTCAATTTTGTATGGACCCTGCTTTGTCCAAACAATCCATTACACACCAAGATTTGGCTGATTAATTCCTAAGTATGGACATACTAATGGTCTTGCATCACGTGTATTGTTTCAAAATTGGGTAGGGATCACACTATACCCAGGTCTCACCCTCTAAGGCAGGGGTGTCAAACTCAATCACATTAAGGGGCTGAAATCTAAAACACAGGCTAAGTCGCGAGCCAGATCCCGCCCGATCTCCGCCTCAGACCCTGCCCCCATAATAATACCAATTGTAACACCATTTTTTCCATTTTTCATATATATACACAATATAATCTTATTAACAACACAAAATGGTTGATGTTCCATGTGTTCAAACCTGGGAGAAAGGGGAAGGGGAGAGGGGCTTCAGTAGAATAATAATAATAATAATAATAACAGCTTATATACTGCAATACCGTGAAGTTCTATGCGGTTTACAAAAGATTAAGCAAAGGTACAAATTGACTGACTTCAAGAGGGGAAGAAGAAAGAGAAGTAATTAGACAGGAAATTCATTGTTGAGGAGAAAAGCGATCAAAAGGACAGTAGGTTGCTATTGAGAGGAAAGAGATAAGTGGATCAGTTGTCAAGATGTTTTAGGAACAGGTGTGTTTTTAGACGTTTCCTAAATATCTCATAAGTAGAGGGCGAAAGTAATTGTTCTAGATCTTTACCCCATGATGCTGCTTGGTGTGAGAGAAGGAATTCATGGTGTTTTTTCAGTTTTCAACCTCTCACTGGGGGGGAAACGAAGTTGGAATGTGAACTTCTCTTGTGTCTGTTGGTTGAGAAGGAGAAAAGGTCAGTAATGTATTTGGGGGCAAGTCCGTGTAATGCTTTAAAGCAGAAACAGGCAAATTTGAACTTTACGTGTGCCTTCATCGGCAGCCAATGTAGCTGCCGGTAGTAGGGTGTCACATGGTCAAATTTTTTTAGTCCAAAGATTAGTCTGACTGCCGCATTCTGCAACAGTTGTAGGCGTCGCATATTTTTTTGGGAAATTGCCAAATAGGCGATGTTACAGTAGTCAAGCAGGTTTAGTACGAGGGATTGGACTAGGATTCTAAAAACCGATGTAACAAAATAAGCTTTAAGGGATCTGAGTTTCCAGAGAGTGAAAAATCCCTTTCTGATTAAGGAATCTACTTGGTCTTTCATGGTTAGGCATTGATCCAGAGTTACACCTAGTATCTTTATGGAGGGCTGGATAGGGTAACTAAGGTTATTGATACAGAGGGGTGATTTAATGTCAAGTGGATGTGGTGAAACAATGAAAAAAGTCGTTTTATCTGAATTAAGTTTGAGCCTAAAGTTTGTCATCCATTGTTCCATCATGTTTATAGCTTCTGAAGCTTTGGGAATAGTTTCGGAGACAGAATTGGTGAATGGGATGATAATCGTAAAATCATCTGCATAACTAAATAGTTTTATCCCCAGCTGGGTTAGCTTCGTGCCCAGTGAGGACATGTAGACGTTGAAGAGCAATGGGGATAGTGGAGAGCCTTGGTGTTGGATGGATTGCTCCAGGTGTCGGAAAGCTCATAATTAAAACGAACTTGATAGGTGCGGGATATAAGGAAGCCACGGAACCAGTTCAGCACCTTATCCCGGATACCAATGGCATCTAGGCATTGCAGCAGTTTCATGTGGTCCACTAGATCAAAGGCAGAACTCATATCGAATTGCATTATCAGGGCATTAAGGCCTTTACTAAACAGTAGGTGCAAATTGTCTAAGATAGCCGCAATTACTGTCTCCGTACTGAATAATGGCCTAAAACCAGATTGAGTTTCATGGAGGAGAGAGAATTGATCAAGATAACCCATCAGTTGGGTGTGAACCAATCCCTCCTTAATTTTTATAATAAACGGAATGGAAGCTACCGGTCTATAGTTGGATATTAGGGCTGAGGATACTTTATGATTTTTTAGAATTGGGGTTATAATAATGTGACCATTATTAGAAAGGAACTTCCCATTGTTTAGGTTGTAAGCCAAGTATTGCATCAGTGATAATTTAAATTCTAAAGGTGCTGCTTTCATAATTTCTGGGGGGCATGAGTCCAGAACGCAATAGGATCTAGAGTATTTGTTATATAATCTGATATAATCATTCCACTCTAAATCCTGAAAGGAGCTCCAGATCATGTCTGCCGGTATAATGAGGGTTTTTCCCAGGTACCTGTGCTCTTATATCTTCTGTGTCAATGCAGCCTTGGGAGATGGAAGTAAGTTCTGAGAGTAGGTCAAAGGTGATCAGGCCAGCCAGAAACTCTCGTTCCCATTCAAGCTTTGACAGATTGTTGTCCTGTGCTGGAAAGTACTTCCATGGCTTTCAAGCAGTATATCTTCTGGCCGGCTCCCTCCTCCTCATTTCTACAGTGTGCTCAAAGCCGTGGGCGGCAGCTTCTAAGCGCATCCTGTGCCTGAACTGGAAGCCTCTCTGACGTCGCAATGTCAGACGGAATGCTTCCGGATGAGGCGCAGGACGCGCAAAGAACCACGGCCTGCAGCTTTGAGCACACTGCGGAAATGAGGAGGAGGGAGCCGGCCAGAAGATAAAACACCCAGGTGCGGCAATGAAAACACCGCATTGCACTGCGAGCCACATAAAACAGCCAAGCGGGCAGGATTCGGCCCGCAGATTTTGTGTTTGATACCTGTGCTCTAAGGGGATAGTTTTTTTCTTTTGTTTTTTTTGAATTTCTAAAATCTTTATTCATTTTTAAACATACATACAGTGCATCAGAAAATATAACAAATGATACAGTTAAACACTTCCTCCTTCACTGCCCTGATCTCTTCCCATGGCTTCCAGTATCACCTTTATGCTGATGACTCCCAGATCTACCTCTCTACACGTGAAGTTTCACCTAAAGTTCAAGAAAAAGTCTCAGTTTGTTTGGCTGGATGTCCTGCCATTATCTGAAACTCTGCTCCTCTTAATCCGTCTGCTTCTCTCCCTCCTTCTCTGTCTCTGTAAATAATACTGTCAGAGGAGACTGAAACGATGACAGTATTATTTACTTATGGATTGAAGGCTACATCAAAAAGGTGGGTTTTCAGTCTGCTTTTAAACAAGGGAAGTGAAGGGACGTGGTGGACAAACTCAGGTAGTATATTCCAGGCAGCTAGATGAAAGGACTCTGGAATTAGCAGTGGAGGAGAAGGGTACAGTTAAGAGAAGCTGATCTGAGGAATGGAGTTCTCTTGGAGGTGTATAAGGAGAGAGAAGAGAGGAGAAATATTGAGGGGCAGCAGAATGAACACAGATTACGCCTTTCAATAGAATTCGGCCATACTGTTCAGGGTCATTTTGCAGTCTTTGGTCCTGTCTTGCTTGGACTATTATAATCTTGTGCTCTTGGGTTTGCCAAGAACCCTGTTGAGTGCATTACAGGTTGCACAGAATTCAGTGGTTAGAACCCTTTTTCGTTTGGAAAGGACTGAGCATGTTATGTGAAGCTATACTGGCTGAAATTAGAAGATCCGAATACATTTCAGGTTGCTTGTGATTATATATCTGTGTTTGAATGGGTTGGCTCCCCTTGTCAAAATTGTATTTGTCTGTGCCGTCTATAAGGGACCTGAGATTGAACTCCTCACACTTGACTACGTTCTCCTGTAGGGGACCCTAGGAATGGAATCTCCTACCTTTGCACATCAGAAAGCAATGTAAACTTGCTGGGTTTAAGAAGCTATTGAAGAGGCATTTATTTTGTCACATGAAGTATGGGTATTAAGATTGCTGTTTAAGTGTAAAGCGCTGGTCGCTTATTTGTGTGATTGATATGCATGTTATGTATTTTTTATTATGTATGTTTATACTTGTGAGCCACTTTGGGAAAAGCGGGTTATAAATAAAATAAAACAAAAACAAACACTTGGTAGGTTAGTAATAGAAGTTTGAACTGAATGTGAAGGCAGATAGGGAGCCAGTGAAGTGATTTAAGGAGAGGGGTGACATGAGTGTAGCGAGGTTGCTAGAAGATGAGTCGTGCAGCAGATTGTAGGAGGGAGGGAGACGCGGCACAGCGGGAGGCCAGTGAGAAGTAGAGTGCAGTAATCTAAGCATGAGGTTACGAGAGTGCGGACAAGGGTCCAGGTAGTGTGCTCAGAGAGGAAGGGACAAATTTTGGTAAGGTTGTAGAGATAGAAAGGACAGGCCTTAGCAGTTTGTTGGATCTGCAAAGAAAATGAGAGATCAGAATCAAAGACAACTCCAACAAACTACTAAGGCCTCTAGTAATAGTAGACAGATATTGCGTCTGTTTTGTAAAGGCAACATATTGCACAAAGCTTCACCTGTTCCTAGGTGATGGTCATTTCTGCTTGTTTTTATAGAGCGGTGCATATTTTATTATAACACATGCAACTTTGCTGAAATTCTGCCCTTGAGCACCTCTGGGCAGACCAATCCAATCCTTGGTTTTATATATCGATTCATCCCTCAATAGGGCTCGACTCGGTTAACAAAATATTCACAGAACATAGAAAGAGTTCGATAAGACCTCAGCCTCTATAATCATTAGTTTAAAGTAGAGGAATCGGTCAGAAATTTCTGAAATAGATAGGTTTTCAACACTTTCCGAAAGATTGATAAACGAGAAAGAAATCTAACTTCTGAAGGGAGCTCATTCCAAATTTTTGCGAACAAGAAAATAAAAGATTGGCAAAAGTTGCCCTCCTCCACTCCCCCTCCTCCTGGCGGCCAGCAAACAGCATGGTGGACCGCCTTGGCCGCCACCAAGAGGAATCAGCTGCCTGCCTCGCATGTTGGGCCTGCCCCTGACCTGCGACTCCATTCACCACAGCCCGGTAGGCTTAAATTTGGATATTTTTTTTAAACTACAGTAGTAGACTCAAATATAAACTGAGACTGCCATTTCTAGGCCCAAAAATCTCAGTTGATATTCAAGTATATATGGTAATAGTTTTGGAAGGCTGTTTTATAGAGGCACATAGGCATAATGTGACCTGCATTACTCCCACCTAGGACCAGGAAGATCTTTGTGCAGTAGGTTATAGGGTAGCACTTTTAGTTGCCTGCTTTCAATTGAAACCCCCCCCCCCCCCCCATTGTTTATAAGAGAAAAAGAACAAGTAAGATGGGTGCATGTGGGGCAAAACCATGAGCAGACAGAACTGGTGCTTGAGGGCAACAAGTTTTGAACTGTCTACAGGCACTTTTTCACCTACAGCCTCACTGTTCAAAGTGTATACATGTCGTTTCACATTCAAACTTGCCTCTCCATTTTTAGCTATGAAAAATTACACGTGTAACCTACATCTGCAGCCAGGAACAGTTCACCTAATTGTGGGTTAATGAGTACAGATTGTGCAATAACACACACATGCTTCTACCTACATGGGTAAGGCAATTTTCAGATGGCCAGTTTATGGGAATAAATTAGTGTTGACTCGTAGAGAAAAGCCTTTGAAAATTGTCTTTCTGAAAGTTTAAATTCTGTATTTGGAGAACAAGATGGGAAGGGTGCTTCAGCTTTACCACTTGCAGGGTATATTGTGTACCCTGGGACCTGCAAGTTCATCTTCAAAACAGAACTCTCCAGGAAGTTTCCCTTTGAAAATTTGTGGCTGGTAGTGAATTTGTGCACATATGCTTTGCATTTGTAAAGTGTGCACATTAAAATATACATATGGACTCCAAAATGAAACCCCAGCTTCTACTTTTTTCTTTCCTGGCCTGGCCCTGTACCACCCTGTTTGCTGTGGTTAAGATTACACACACTCTCCTAGAACATATATAATGTATTTTTAATCACGTGTACAGTAGCAATATCAAAACAGTTTTACATGGTTCCACACTTTTACCCATGTCAAGACCTTTAGGAAAGCACGCAAGTGTATATCTGGAGGATGGAACTAGGACCAGGTTCCTGCTGAACGGGAAAAGGAGAGGACAGGATTAATCTCTGCCTGTGCCTTTGGAAAGTGTGGATGTAGAAGGCATGTTTGAAGAAATGGATAGTAAAGGGAGGTGTCCTCAGCTTCCTCCTCTGTCATCTAAGCTGTGATATTTACTGCTTTGCTCCCCATGGTCTCCAAACAACTTGAGAACTGTGAGGCTTGAACAGAAGGATATACAAGCATTTAAAATAGTTTTCCTTTTATCTTGTGTAAGTACTGGTTTGCTTCGCAGAGCAGAAGCTAAATGGATTTATTAATTAAAATCCAGACTTCAAGCAGAGTCATCTTCAAATGGCAGATAGTCATTGTCTCTGTTAAGCAAGAATCAATTGTTGAGAGCCTTGAGGGTTGTGTCCTAGAGAGACAGTGAATGTGCATATGTAAGTATAAAAATGGTGGATGTGGGAGCACATCTGCAGTGCTGGGATCACACAGGACACCGAACATTTGCACAGATGCCTGCTTACTCTGGTGCTTCCAGGTGACCATGCCAATAAGGAGGGAGTAGAAATCTCAGCACTCCAAAGATGTACACGAGCATGGGCTTATGTACTTTCAGTGAATATGTGGCTCACTTGTCCAACCTTATGCACATTTGCACACTTGTTCACATGCATACTTTGCACAATTTCATACGCAGTTGTACTCCTACATGCACTTGATGTATAACTCCTCGTGTCTATCGGTAAATGTTTATGAGAGACTTATTAATGTGTGGAAAGATACTATAGGCTGGGAATGAGAGATTTACTGCTGTCCATGTGGACAGACCAGCATATTGTCACATACTAAAACACTGATTTCTGGTTCACCGACTTCTAGAGCATTGGTTCTCAACCCTGTCCTGGAGGACCACCAGGCCAATCGGGTTTTCAGGCTAGCCCTAATGAATATGCATGGAGCAGATTTGCAAACCTGTCACTTCCATTATATGCAAATCTCTCTCATACATATTCATTAGGGCTAGCCTGAAAACCCGATTGGCCTGGTGGTCCTCCAGGACAGGGTTGGGAACCACTGTTCTAGAGAACCTTATTTTTTAGCAACTGTTTGCCTGTATGTAGCCTTCACCCCCTCCCCCTTCATGGTGTAGTTCTCCACTCTTTTGAATGGCTTTAGACACTGGAAGTTGGAGATTCTTCTTCCTCTTCCTTATTCCCAAGAGATCACCCCATGGAAAGTGAACGGTGACTTTCAAGGAGCAGGCAGCAAAACTCTGCGGCTTCTGAGATATTAACATACTTCTTTTTCAGTGAATATTTAGCCCATTCCAAAGAGAGAGAACAAGGACAGGGGGGTGAGCTATGAAATGTAAAGGTGTATATCTCATGCTGTAAAATAATTATGCACAGTTCAGGTCACGCTCTAGCAGTGAGACCTTTGGATCATTCTCTGCATCTCTGAATTCTGATAGCTCAGATCTGGGCGGTTTGCTGTTAAAATGAGATTTTTTTTCCTGCAGCCTGCACACCGTCAGGCCTCATATCCTCAGTAGGGATTGGAGAGTACTGTAGCGGGAGGAGCATGGTAAAAGAAGCTTCCAGTATGAGATTTCTTCACCTTGGTTTCCAGCTGTCCCTTGAGAAACAGCGAGAGAGAGGAATAAGGAATGGTGGTAGATGCAGAGGGATTTCAATGGTGTCTAACAGCTGCCTCATCAGACCTTGGGGCTTAATGTTATCATTACCCACAATCTGACTACGTCCTTAGGCCTCAGCATTTCCTCCCTCTATCCCCATCACAGAACCTTTCCTTCTTCCCAGTCTTTTCCACCACTGCTGCCTCTTTTTTCTCTCCTCCAGTTCTCAGGGTTCTTCCCCCCTTCGTCCCTTCTCTAGTCGTAGTGACACTTTTTTTCTTTACTTAAGACTCAGGGCTACTTATTGCTGGCAGCCTTCCTAAGTGTCACTTTTCTCTCTCCCTTAGCCCAGTTAAGAGAGTGCCCTTCCTCACAAGACCTCAGTGCCCCCCTCTTTCTTTTTCTAATTCAAAGCATTTTTTTCGTTCCTCTTCCTGGGTCTCTGTGCTCCTTCCCTGCTTCCTGTCACTCCTCTCCCTCATCTGTGTCTCCTTCCCTTATCCCCAGGTCTCATGGTTCCCTTTTTTCCCTTGCAGATTCACAGAGGCAGACACACTGGTGATGGGAGACGTGACATATGGGGCATGCTGCGTGGATGATTACACAGCCAGGGCACTCGAAGCAGACTTTATGGTACATTATGGACATAGCTGCCTAAGTACGTATGGGTTCTGATATATGTTCCCCAGTAAATGGGTATTATCACCAAGCTGTTACATGTATATCCAGCAGGGGGTGTTTATAACCAGGATTTTATTAAATGTGTACCGAGCAGGGATAAGGGAGGGTATTCTCACCAAGGTTTTCTTTCATTTTTATCCAGCAGGGGTCTTGTCACCGACATTGTGCTTCCCCCAGAGAATTTCTATAGTTAGTGAAGGGTGTTATCACTGCATTTGTACCCAGCAGATGTTATAGACTACACATTTAGGCATGCAGGAGCCATCAGTTGGATTTTCAGGTTCAGTTTCCATTGCTTTGGTCAACTGGGAATGCTGCAAGTCAGTGTTCATGTTTCCCAGGTTGGGAGAGCCATCACGCAACAACAATGCACACAGTGCCTCAATGTGTGCCCCCCCCCCCCCCGCCACAGATTGTATAAATAAAATGGAAACAGTCTGATAGATGCAAATGAAGCTCATTGCACTGTAACCCCAGTAGAGGCCAGTTTCAAAGGAGTAGGAGGAATCTGGGTGCCAAATGCAAAAGGAAAGTAGCTTTGGGGTAATGTCTCCAAATGAGTTAATATACTGCGTGCCATGACAGCAATGAACTTCACTCCTAAGGCAGGGTATGTGGAATATGATCTCGGTCTCTCAGATTTACTGTTAATGCTTGCTATAACACCTGCATTTTGATCTCAGAGCTGAACTTCCTCTCCTCGCCTGAGTGATAATTCACCCAGAAATCCTTTGCGTCTGCAATATCAGTGGGGAGCCTTTCTGCTGCACCAGGGAATATGTTTATTAGATTTGTTTATTAGATTCTAGATATACTGCCCTTCTGTGTGGTACAACCAAAAAGGTTTACATATTACATACAGATACATTCTCTATCTCCAGTGAGCTCACAGTCTAAACTTTGTAGTCCTTTTGCTCTCTCCTCTCCTCTTTGTGTTGATTTATCTTATGGATCTTAGGGGCATCTGCCTCTCCACGCTCTGGGGGTTTATCTTTATTTTGTTGTTGAGGGGGGAAGTCAAATGACAAAATGTGGGAGCCTACTTTTGCATATTGTTGGATGGTTGTTAGCTGCTTCTCTTTTTAGAGGGCAAAATGCACACGAGGGGGCAAACACATATGAGCCTTAAAGTGTCTCCTGGCCCCTGTTTTCCTGATGGGATCTGTCTCAGGAAGAAAAAAATATCCTGCCTCGGGGCTTTACTCCCTAATGTAGATGCCTATGCATTTACCAATGGACTAAAGTTTCTCTTTTTCTCTCTTGTTTTGTCCTTTGGTTCACGCCATACCTTTCCTTCTCTCATCACTGGAGTTATGCAGCCTGATGGTGGTGAGAGTATAGCAAGAACAGCCCCTTCTTCCTCCTCCGCCTCATTAGAGCTCCTGTTCCTCTTCTGTCCTACCTAGATGGTTTCTGTGCATTGGATTTTGCGTGTGATTGTATATTGGTTTTAATAATTGTGGACCTACCCAGGACTGAGGGTTTTCTATGCTAGGTTCACAGGGGTTTTTTTTCATAATTTTTCTCAGTATTTAGTTTCTGCTTTCCATTTTCAAGAGCCCTCTGGTCCTGCTGCATGTGGCAAATTCATTCTCCTTGCTGTGAAGGTGAGAAGTTAGCTTTGCTATTAAATGCCCCATATTTTCCTCCCTTCCTCCCCCCCCCAAAAAAAAAATAGTGATGCACTAAATCAGGACTTTTCTAAACAGGGAGGCTCCCTGTTCCTTCAGTGCTAGGGCTGCTGCTGCATTTGGTTGCTATGGAAACTGCCTTGTCCCAGATGCAGCTACCTTTGAAGTCCAACGTGATGGATTCAGCCCAAAAATAACAAAGAAAGATGTGAGGATGAAACACTGCACTTTGATTTTAAGATAGACTTGGGTAGTCCTCTTCCTTAACGTGCAAGTGCAGTATGTGAAGAACATATCTTCTGTGACTGTATTGCCTCCATGTCCTGCCCCCCCTCATTGTCGTTTCCAAATTCCATTGTTATATGCTCGAATATAAACTGAAATTTTGGGGCCTAAACAATGGCCCAAAAATGGGGGTCTCTATATATTCAGGTCAGCACTGACCCGCCCCCCCCCTCCTGAACCTGTTGCAAGCCTCTACCGAGTCTGCCATGAGACCTGGTGGTCCAGCGGTGACCAGAAAAGGAGAGATCATTCCCACCACCTGTCCCAGCCAATTCTAAGAAATTTTTACCTCCCTCCCACCTCTCCCACGTACCTTTAGTATCTCTGGTGGTCCAGCAGTGAATCGGGCAGAAGCGACCTTCCTTCACTCCTGCCTGTGCAGAGCCGCTAGCTGATTGACTACTGTGAGTTCTTGGGATCCCTCCTGTCCCGGTCACTGCTAGATCACCAGGACTCACGGCAGCCTGGTGGAGGCCTGCAAGTCATTGGAAGGAAGGGGGGACAGGGTACAGAGCTTGGCATGGTGGAAGTGGGACCGGGTGTAGAGACTGGCAGGACAGGGGAGGAAGTGTGTGAGGGGGCTGGATACAGAGGCTGGCAGAGCAGCGAGGGAGGGGGGAGCAAGGTGCAGAGCAGGGAAACGCAAGGTACTGCACTAGAATAATAACCCACTCCGGGTTTATATTCAAATCAACTTTTTTCCTCGTTTTTTTTTTTTTTTTTTGGGGGGGGGAAAGGTTACCTTGGTTTATATTTGGGTCGGTTTATAGAAACATAGAAATATGATGGAAGATAAAGGCCAAATGGCCCATCCAGTCTGCCCATTCGCAATGACCATTATCTCTTCCTCTCTCTAAGAGATCCCATGTGCCTATCCCAGGCTTTCTTAAATTCAGACAGTCTCTGTCTCCACCACCTTTATTGGGAAACTGTTCCATGCATCTACCACCCTTTCTGTAAAAAAAAGTATTTGAGTATATATGGTAGTTCCTTTTCCTAATCAGTAAGCCAGATAAGAATTTTTTCTCTCTACCATTGGTTGGGACTCTAATTATGGAAAATGCTATGGTGACTCCTGCTAGTTGTTCCATAGAGTAGTCTTATGTGGGAGCTCAAAATGCAACGTAATCCATATTACTTCCAGGGGAATTTTCTTTTGAATGACATACAGAAAATATAAAAAAAAATACTGTAAAATACCACTTATATAGAACAATACACATCAGTATTGTTAAACCCTAACACTATAGGGCTCGCTAAACGGCCTCAGAGATGGAGCCTACGCAGAGCCATACAATCACAAGCTGGGATGATCCGCGTAGATGTAATACTCCTGCTCCAATCATTGGCCAATAAATACTTGGATTGGAGCAGGAGTATTACATCTACGCGGATCATCCCAGCTTGTGATTGTATGGCTGTGCGTAGGCTCCATCTCTGAGGCCGTTTAGCAAGCCCTATAGTGTTAGGGTTTAACAATACTGATGTGTATTGTTCTATATAAGTGGTATTTTACAGTATTTTTGTGATTGTGACATATACCGCTGGGTTGTATGATTTTAGGTTTCATACAGAAAATATCCTCATAACGTTAGGTGGTGAAGAAATTTCTTATTAGTGTTTCTGGATTTTGTGATGCAGTACACCATGTGGGATCTTTAGTAAGGAAGCTGCATTGCTGATACAGTGTGTGGTCTGTATTAATGCAGATGCAGTGCTGACATTCTATGGCCTGCACTAAGGTAGTATTGCAGTACTGATACAGGGGTAATTCTTTTAAGTTGGACATTTTAATATTATACTGTTAACATATTTGTAAATATTATGTTAAACTGTACCTGCTGTACACTGCCTTGGGTTAATCTCTTCATAAAAGCAATTAATAAGTCCCAATCAGTCAAAAAAGAAATACCTGCATGGATGCATGAAAAGTATTTGCATATTCTTCTCTTTGTAAGCTTTAATGAATTTTCAAAATGAAAGTATTCTTTCAACAATTCCGAGAAATTGGTGTTCTTTTACTTCTTTTTTGCACACACATTTTCTGGATTAATTTGTGAAAACGTGTATATAAAAGCCAAATCACCTCCACCCCTTCCCAAATGCCTCTGCTTGAGTGAGCAGTTTAATCCTATTTTTACACCTAAAATGCTGCTTTTCTTCAGAATTGCTTTAGAAAATTATCCTCATAGGAGGTAATTTTTAGAGCAGACTGTCTTTAATAAGGTCCATATCTTATGCCTATTTTATAAAGGTACACAAAACAAAAAAGATATGTATGCAGGTGAAAAAATCCATCCTAGCAAACACTACACTTTTGATTTATATGGGACCATCATATCGGAAATCCTTCCTCATTTCTTTTTTTCCAGAAAGAATTTCAAAGATATAATGATCGGTCCTAAGAGGCAAGTGGTGAAATAATATTTGACTATTCTTTAAATCTATCAATTCAATCCTCTGCGCAAAAGTTCAACATTTTAAAGATCTCTTACCTTAAATAGTTGAATGAAGTAGCCCTCGGCAACACAGGTGATTCATAAGTGACTTCACAGAATCTTCTTATTCAGAAGTGCCATAAAATTCAATTGCCAGTTAATAAAAATACTCTTCTGTTAGATTTGCACTTTTGTCACTGTATCCCAAAAATTCTGGTCACTGTATCCCAAAAAAGATATAGCGGAATTAGAAAAGTTTTAAAGCAGGGCGACCAAAACGATAAAAGGAATGAAATTCCTCTCATATGAGGAGAGGCTAAAGAGAGTAGGTGTCTTCAGCTTGGAAAAGAGATGGCTGGCAGGGGGCTATGATTAAGGTCTGTAAAATACTAAGGGGCTCATAATCGAAAGAGAAAAACGTCCAAAAACCAGCCTAAGTCGGCACTTGGACGATCATAAATGAAAGACGTCCAAGTGCTGATAATCGAAACGGGTTTTGGACATGTTTACAGATGACCTAGGCCTTACCAGTGCCGCTGAACGACCAGAGCTAAACGGGGCGTTTCAGGAGGAGTGTCGAGGGCGGGATTTGGGCAGGACGTGGGCTGTGCTAGACTTAGTCGTACTGAATGTATAACCCAAAGTTTTACAACACAGCCTAGACGGAACTTGGACGTTGTGACTTAGGCCATTTAAAACATTGTCTAAGTCACAAAATACTATATCAAATGACCAGATAAGCACTGCAAACACATAGTACAGACCCCCACACACTACCCCAGTGATCACTGACCCCCCCCCTAAAAATCGTAATCACAACTTTAAATATCTGCCTCCAGAACATCAGCACCTGGCAGCCTGTCATAGGAAAACCTAGTAGAGCTGCACAGAGGCGGCTTAAGTCATCTTGGGGGTGGGTTAGGGACCCATGGAGAGGAGGACTCAGGCCCATAAGCCACTGTAATCACTGCATTCATTGTGAAACATGTGCACTCCCCCCAAAAAATCCAAAACCCTTGTACTGCCATATAAGTGGCTCCTGCAGCCATAAGGGCTATTGGGGTTGTAGACAGGTGGGTATAGTACGTTTTGGGGGGCTCACCATGACCTTTAAGGGAGCTGTAGTGAGATGTTTATGGGGCACCCTTTTTGTGAAGTTCACCGCAGTGCCCTGTAAGGTACCCCATTATTCAGGTGCCATGTCTGGGTGTCCAGTCCATTTCTTTGCTTATCCCTCCCACGTCCAACAGGGCTTATTCTAGGCATTTTTGACCTGGAAGAATATTTGGATGAAAATGTGGTATAAAGATGGACGATTTAGCAGCTTGGACGATCAGACGGCTGGAAATATAGTTAGACAATTTTTGAGAGAAAAAAATATTTTAGGCATATTTTTCGAAAATGTGTCCTAAGCTGTGTCTGACTTTGGACGACTTGCGACATAGGCAAAAATGGAGTTAGACGTTTCTTTCGATTATGCCCCTCCACGTGTATAAAAGTGAATTGATTTTTTACTCTTTCAAAAAGTACAAAGATTAAGGGACACTAAATGAAGTTCCAGTGCAACAGTCCTGAACAGTCGGTAGACACCCTCAAACCACGTGTTTTTGCAGAAGGCATCATTCATTTTCTTTGGCTCCGCCTCCTTCCTCAGTGGGCTGTGCTGTAATCCCTCGGTTTTTCTGTTACGCAAGCATGTTCAGAAGGTATCTGATCTGCTCTGACTTTTTTGTTTTATTTTTTGGGATTTTTTCCCCCAGTTTTTGAGGCTTTAGTACTGCAAAGGTTCTCAGTGTTCCTGGAACAGCTTTGACTGAGGAGACATGGAGCAAAAAAGTCTAGTTAGCAGGCTTCTCTGTTCTCAGAGTATCTGCATAGCCATCCTGCTCTGAAAGTTTAAGGACGCTCTGGGACTGATCCCCTTATAGCAAAGCTTGCCCTGAATTTTGTCCGGAGGTTGGAGTGCAAGTTGTGTGGCCCCAAATCGGTCCCAAGAGCTGGAATTGGAATCAGCTGCGTAGGTTTTTCCCCGCCCTCCTGTGTGTGTGTGTGTGTGGTGGTGGGGGGGGGGCAGCCCACCTTCCAAGATCTGGCTGGTAGTTCACGGAAGTAAACATCTGGATTTTCTGTGCTTCTCGGAGGCAGACATCTCTTCTTCATAGCTACAGTGGCAGCACAAGCAGGCACAGGTGAATACTGGCTTTTGCAACCTATGCGGAAAATGAGGGGGGGGGGAGAATGGTTTTAAAATTTGCATTTTAGAAGGTTTCTGGGGCCAGATTAGGGGTTCCCCATCTCTAAAAACCCCTTGTCCAAATTTTTTTAGTTTGTTTATAGCTTTCTTAGGCTATTTTAGAGCTAAAATTGCTATTGTGGCTGCCAATTTGAATTTTAAAACCTCTATCTGCCTTAATATACATTGATTTTGCAAAAAAATCAACCTAGATGGACTCCTCAAGCTCAGATGCATTGGATTCATGCCAGATTTGTACCATATGATCAGCTGGAGAGCACCCATGTTCCACATGCCACAAGGCGCATGAGGGAGGGTTGGGGGCCTCAGACTCAACTTCCTCTGTTTCTTTGAGGGTGTTGGGATTACAAACAGACTGCTCTGGGGGAGCTAGGGCTTCCCCAGAGATGTCAAAGGCCGAGAGAGCATCAATAGCAAAAAGGTGCTGTGTGAAAGATGCTAGGCCTTCCAGGAGACAGAATAATAATAATAATAATTTATATGCCGCCATACTGGGGAGGTTCTAAGTGGCTCACAGCTCAGAAAACAATACATACAATTCCATAAAAAGTATCCTGGTAAATTAACTTGGTAGAATGAGCCATCACAAGGGGCTTCGGGTCCTCCTGTTCAGGTTTTCACACCAGATTTTGTCAATCTGCTCTATGATTCGCATTTGAATTATAAACAGCAATCAACAGGTTCTGTGTTTGCCCTGGTAGTGGCGTGGAGGGGAGAGCCTACCAGGAGCGCAGAGTGTGCTCGACAGGTTTTGGCCGCAGACCAGGAAGACCAGTTAAAGAAGGACTGGAAGAAAGGGAGTAGAAAATAACATGGTGAAAAATGTGTCCCTAACCCCATGGGATAGGGGGAAAGGGATTGGGACTTGGTTTTGCAATTATAGAACCACACTCAAAGTGTTTTACATACAGGTACTTTAAGCATTTTCCCTATCTGTCCTGGTGAGCTCACAATCTATCTAATATTCCTTTTTTACAGTAAGGGTGGTGGATGCGTGGAACGGTCTCCCGGAGGAGGTGATAGAGACAGAGACTGTGTCTGACTTCAAGAAAGCGTGGGATAGGCATGTGGTATCTCTTAGAGAGAGGAAGAGATAATGGTTACTGCGGATGGGCAGACTGGATGGGCCATTTAGCCTTTATCTACCATCATGTTTCTATGGGGCAGTGGAAGATTAAGTGACTTGCCCAGGGTCACAGGGAGCAGCACGGGTTTGAACCCACAACTGAGGCTGTAGCTCTAACCACTATACCACACTCTCCTCAATATCCCCGTCCTGTTCTTGCAAGTTCTATTCCTGCCCCATTCCTGCAAACTCGGCCTTAACTGCACAAGCCTCGAACATGTATGATTTTAAAGTGTTTGAGACTTGTGCAGATGAGGGACGGAGCTTGCAGGAACGGGGCAGGGACTGGAATAGAGCTGGCTGAGATGGGATGAGGATAGAGAGATCCTGTGGGGATGGGGAAAATTTGTTTCCATGTCATTCTCTAGAACAGAGTTCAGTCTTGATGCCCCTTCATTTTCAAAACAAATTTTCTGTTTTCAGAGGTTCAGAAGCTCAGACAGAGTCCAGGGATCAGCAGGCTGTGGTGGCTCTGGACTAGGGAGATGATCTCTGATGGTTTGCAGGCTTTTGAAGCTTGCTAGTCTGATGGATATCATCACAGGCTTTGCAGGAATTGAATTTAGAACTGCCAGACCTTTGTAATGAGTGGATCTAAAGCACAGCCCATATACTGCCTTTCCTATCTGGATGTTGCACTGCTTCCTAGAGAGCAATGGGAGGCCCAAAGGGACCCTTGAGAGTGGCTAAATCTATGACTACTAGCAGCTGAGTTTCAGTAGCTGTTTGTCACTCCTAAGGTTGATTTCCTGGTAGCGCAGGTCAGTAAGTGAACTTCCCTCCCCAGTGAGGGAGGGGTAGTTCTCAAGGATGCGCAGGATTGTATATTGGATTCAGTCCTCAAAAGACATTTTGACGCTTTAGCAGTGGGACTAAAGGCGGCAGCAGTGGCATTCTTTGTTGCCTACGCTTGTTATACTAGGCTGCATCGCTGTCTTCAATTGGAAGATGACATTTATCCCCACTTACTATTGGCAGGAGTGGATTATGTAGTAGATGCGCTGTATAATATTTTTAGAGTCCTGATTAAATTGTCTGCTTACTCTATTTCCGCCTGCAGAATGCTTTGGATTAGGCAATGGGCAGGTGACTCCTCTTCCAAAGCCATGTTGAGCAGGTTACCCTTCAAGGGGCAAATGCTTTTTGGCAAGGGTGTGAACAATTTGATGACCAGTGTAACAGAACGTCGGCCTAAGCCCCTGCTGGAAACATCCATTAGGATTTTGAACTCTTCTTTGTTACGATTATACAGGTTGTTCTATCCTGGAACTCTTACCTACTGTCATAAGATTGATTAATAACTACCAACTGTTTCGTAAATCACTTAAAACTTTTATTTTTCAAAAATATGTACTTCAGAAAGATTGATGTAGTTTGTTGTATCAGAACATTTACTGTTAGCTCCTGGTCGTATTGTTTTAACCTGTTGAAATCTTTTTGTAATCCGCACAGAACCTTTGAAGGTAGTCGCAGAATATAAGATCAGAATAACATAACATAACAAGCATTCCATTTGTAGATGAAAGTTCACAGGGAATTGACAAAACTGGAAGTAGACAGAGCAGTGAAGTCAGATGGAATCTATCCCAGGATACTAAAACAGATTAGGTTCCACTGCTTTGAGGAAGCAGGACTGGAGAAAGGCCGCATTATCAAAAAGATGTGTGGAGAATTGAGTCGGTTCAGTGAATTGCCACCAGGATGGTCTCAGGACTCGAGGATCTCCCGTATGAGGAACGACTGGGTAAGTTGCAGCTGTACTCACTTGAGGAACGCAGAGAGAGAGGGGAGACATGATCGAGATGTTCAAATATGTCACAGGCCGTATCGAGGTGGAAGAGGATCTCTTTTTCCTTAAAGGACCCACGGCAACAAGAGGGCATCCGTTGAAAATCAGGGGTGGGAAATTTCATGGCGACACCAGAAAATATTTCTTCACCGAAAGGGTGGTTGATCGCTGGAATAATCTTCCACAACAGGTAATTGAGGCAAGCAGCGTGCCAGATTTTAAGAAAAGATGGGATTGGCATGTGGGATCTCTTCATGGAGTTAGTTAGGGGGTGGGTCATTAGTGTGGGCAGACTAGATGGGCCGTGGCCCTTTTCTGCCGTCATGTTCTATGTTTCTATAAGGCCGACACCATTCCTCTTCATACCATTAGAAATACGAAAGAGGTTAGTAATACAGAGTTGCGTGGGGACAGAATTCAAGAGGGCCTGGGATAGGCATGTGGAATCGTTCAGAGAGAGAAAGAGATAATGGTTACTGTGGATGGGCCATTTGGCCTTTATCTGCCGTCATGTTTACATGTTTCTGTCTCCTGGAAGAGGTGGTGGAAATAGAGACTGTGTCTGAAAAAAAAGCCTGTATCCACTGGAATCAAACCCATACCTGCTGGAATCAAATATGTCCCCACCCGTCCCTATAAACTTCAATAGTTATTTTATTTAATTATGCTACTGAATTAAAGGGTCTGATAGAGACCCACTTACAAATAAGCAAAGACACTTTATTAATTTGGAAATATAAATTGGGAAGAATACATATTTTATAAACAGGTCTCTACCAGAGCCTCTAGTGGCAAATATAAAATATAAATACTTCAGCTGATGAGGACTCCCAAGCTATGTCAGCTGAGGACTTCCTCTGAGGTGGCTGGGGGTCCCTTTTGCCAAGAGGTCCCAAGATGTAAATAAGGAGGGGGGGGGGCAGTGTTACAGCATGTTTCCTAATGCAAGTGTAACACCAAATATCTATGCTCCACTGCAGTAAAATTATATGCAAATAAGAGCTGCGTAAAACTGGCGTACTAACCATAGAGAGCGCAATGTATACATGCGGACACGATTCCGTGCTAAGAGCAACTAGTGCTGCGCAGGTGCCTATGCAGAAAAATAAAATGTATCGGCGCACATCTGCTGAAATGCTATTGTGGGCTTCAAATAGTTTCAGTATTATTTATGTGCACAATACCAGCAAGTGTGCAGATGAGTGCTGATGGCATTTCTTTTCCTGCTTGGGCCTGTACATGTGTCTTGTCTGCCCTTAGTGCAGAAACATGTGTCCTCTCTAACTTTACCAGCATATTGCCCTTGTTCTCTTGTGTTTCATACCCACGCTCTTCATGGAGGCCACAGACAAAAGTTACGGGAACTGTAATGCTTGCAACAAAAGGAAGAAACAGGCATTCTCCAAGGATAACCTGACATAATATTCTCACATGTGGGTGATTTCATCCATTCAACCCAGTACGGACACTGCTAAATGCACTGTCACTTTTTAAATCTTTAGGCAGTACCCACATCGTGTGTGTGCAGATGTCTTCCCGCCTGATGTTTATTTATTTTAAAAATTTCTAACCTGCCTAGATCTAAGCGGTTTAATAATAACAGTTTATATACCGCAGGACCGTGAAGTTCTATGCGGTTTACAATGATTAAAAAATGCTACAAATTGAGAGGAGTTAACAAAGTTAAAAGCTAGTGATTAACATCTCTAAGGAATAAGATTGTGCAGGTTAGTTGCCTAAATACTTCAGGGACAGATATGTTTTTAGGCGTTTCCTAAATTCCCCATAAGTAGTAGGCGTAAGCAATTGTTCCAGATCTTTACCCCATAATGCTGCCTGATGTGAGAAAAGATGTTGATGATGTCTTTTAAATTTACTTCCTCTAACCGGAGGGGAAACAAAATTCAAGTGTGAGCTTCTCTTATGTCTGTTGGTTGAGAAAGAGAAAAGGTCAGTTATATATTTAGGAGCTAAACCGAATAGTACCTTAAAACAAAAACAACCAAACTTAAACTTCACCCGTGCCTCCATCGGTAGCCAATGCAGAAGTCGGTAGGAAGGTGTTACATGATCGAACTTCTTCAACCCGAAAATCAGTTTGACCGCTGCATTTTGCACCAGTTGTAGTCGCCGCATGTTCTTCTGGGAAATTGCCAAGTAGGCGATATTACAGTAGTCAAGTTGACTCAGTATGAGGGATTGTACCAGAATTCTGAATGATGACACATCAAAATATGCTCTAATGGACTGAAGCTTCCAGAGAGTGAAAAAACCCTTTCTGATTATGGAGTCCACCTGGTCTTTCATGGTTAGGCTCTGGTCCAGTGTTACACCCAATACTTTCATAGTAAATTGAATAGGATAACTACAAACATAATCATCATATAACCAACATTCAAATAAGTAAACAAACATATCTAAAACATCTTCAATCAAGATCCCAGGTCAATCAAGAGAATGTCTCCACAAAATTGTTTTAAATTGTTTCTTAAATTTTTGAATATCAGAAAGCAACCTCAGCTGTCCTGTTAGATTGTTCCATAATAAAGCACCTTCAACTGATATTATAGATGTCCTCATATTAGTATAATGTACATTCGCTAATCCATCTGTTGATGATCGTAACTTTTCCTCTGATCTTAATGATCTAGATGGATGGTAAAGTCTCATCAATTGTGTTAGATACCAAGGGATCTTATAATGAATGACTTTAAAAGTTAATACCAGAACCTTGGGATGTTCTCTTGTGAGATATGAAAAGTATTTTATGAATGGAGTTTTTTATGCCTATGATAGTATTAAGTCAATACTACACAGGAGGAAAATAACTTCAAAAATCAAAAAGCATGAAAAAATTCCAGAAAATAAAATTCAAGACAATGTTTATGATAGTATTAAGGCAGCTTGTCACAATGTGGTTGAAATGTGCTGCATGGTGTTTTTGAGGCTTTTTCTCTTCTGTTGAAAATACCACATACTCCTCATTGTTTTCCAATTTTTAGCATAGTAACTTTCAGAATAATTTTGTAATAGGACAGGTGGCTTCCTATGACACAGTGCAGCAGCCAAAGTAGAGTCATTCAGGCAGATCCAGGTCTCATCTATTGAGGACATTTGCAAAGCAGCTACTTGGTCCACAGTATATACATTTATCTCTCATTACTGTTCAGAACACAACTTCAGAAGAGTCGGTCTGTTTGGGACCAGGCAAGTGGCAAAAAGTCACTCAGCCAAGGCATGGAGGCAGCCGTCCAGTGAGGGAGGGGCAGGAGATACAGTTCTGGACTGCTGGAATTTAGAAAAGAGGTACCAGGGGTGTGTGTGTCTGCCTGCCTGCCTGGACCGCCGGTATTTAAAAAAGTACTGGGGGGGGGGCATATTCGCTCCATAAGACGCACCCACTTTTCCACCCCCGTTTTGGGGATGGCAAAAGTGCTACTTATGGAGCGAAAAATACGATATATACCTGTTGTCCTCAGAGAATACCTGCTACAGGTAAGTATCTTTGCTTTACTGCAGAAGAACCAGTTACTCCTTCTGTTCCTCTAGAACCTAGCATCTTCGGTTTCTTCTGGAACTAAACCTGTGACCAAAATTAGCAACTCAGTTTTGGCCGAAGCCAAAGATGAAGATGAAACTGGCCCTGCCCCACATCTGTCCAAAACGTGTCCTCCCCCAAACACACTCACCAGCAGCAGCCCTCCTCCCGAGTGTGAGCCTGAGCCTGATCCTTGGCAGCCCCTTCTTGGGCCTATTGTGTCTTGGTGGGTAGTGGGCACAGCAGCAATCCCCATTCACTCCTGTGCACAGTCAGTTCCTCCTTCAATATGCCTTCTGGGATTTTCATTGGCAGTCTCAAGAGACTAACTCGGAGGTTCCAATAACCATATTGAGATTGCTCCTGCTTATGCCATTTCCAATCTTTGTGCCTCCACAGACTTTGTTGTCTGGCATTGTGTTGAACCTTTGCCTTGTGCATCTGTGCAGAATAGCTAAGAGCCTCTTTACCATTGATTTTAATTTGCTGTGCACTGATCTCTACTGCATTACTATAAAAGGCTTTTTTACATAGGGTTACCTTCTGTGCAAACTCTTTTTTTTTTGCATTTTTTCTCCTTACAAAATTGTGCCCTAAAGCCATGCGCACCCTGCGCTAGCCTTGTACAAAGCCTTGCGCGTACTGCATAAGCCCCACCAGGTTAGAGATAAAACAGTGCTTCTCAACCCAGTCCTTTGCCAGTCAGGTTTTCAGGATATCCACAACTTAACATGCCTGAGATAAATTTGCACACACTGCCTCCATTGCTTATAAATTTATCATATTCATTGTGAGTATCCTGAAAACTCGATGAGCTTGATGTGTCCCAAGGATTGGCTTAAGAATTGCTGTAATAGAGGGTGCTGGTGAATTACTTTCATCCCCAGAGAAAAAGGCTGTGTTGAGGATAGTGCCATAAGGGTCAGTTCTTGAACTGATTTTCTTCAATAGCTTTGTATTACAGAGGGATTGGTAGTAAGAAAGGTTTGTCTTTTTACAGATAATGCCAGGAAGCACAACAGGGTGAAAACTCTAGGTGGGCAGAAAATAGGAGAAGTAATTTGAGTAAGCTTGAAGAGCAGTCAAGGACTTGGCCATAAAATTTCATGCATAAAAGTGCAGAGTTATGCGTTTGGTGCTTAGAAATCCAGTGGAGCAATACATGATGGGGTGAGATACTAATTGGTCCCAGCCACAGAGAGAGAGAGAGAGGCCTTGAGGTAATCTGTCCAACATCCCAAGAGCTCTGTGCAAGTCACTGACAAGACCCCCATCTGGAATAATATGGTGCAGTAGTAACAGCATTGGCTCAGAGGAGATCTTCCCCAGCGCCCAGTGCTTTGCTATGAACTGGAGTGAAAGGGCTGTTTGTTGTCCGTTTTTATTTCCTCTGTAATGCTGTTTGGGGAATCGATAAACAGAAATCTAATTCCCCTTAATGCTAAGGAACACTGTGTCACGGCAATTAAGTGAATAATTAAAGAATGAGGGCTGCCTAACGAATCACGGCTGTTCATTAATATTTAATTATATTTGCTATTGACCCCAGCACAGTTAAGTGCAAAATCCCTCCTCCCTACAGAGGGAAAGTAGCCCACAAAAGCTGGGAAAGGAGCAGCCAAGCAGCTCGGTGCATGAGTGTTTTGGTCACCAATTAAACATATTGAATTTCTTTTGGATGTATAAGGAAACTAGTGCATCCTTGTTTAGAAAACCTCAAACTATAGATATAGAAAGTACATAGTCCCGTACACCGCCAGTACATTTGTACCCTTATACTCTGACAGAGGTGCCACCAACCCGTACCTGTAGGACGTTAGTAGATCACTTAGATCAGTGGTTCTCGAACCTTTTCTAGTGGATCACCAGCAATTCCGGTTTTCAGGATATCCTTAATGAATATGCATATAATGGAGGTGACAGGCATGCAAATCTGTTTCAGTCGTATTCATTATGGATATCCTGAAAACTCAACTGACATGGATCTCAGGGTTCACCTGCCTAGTCCTTAGAAACACTTTCCCCATTTGTAAAACCAAGTTTAATATTGTCTCCGCCCCCTTGTGATCTGTCGCCATTTGTCTGAGGAGCACCACTGCTTCTGTTTTTGCATCTCCAACAAGCAACATTTTATCTATCTTTGCAATCTTATATGTGTCTTTTGACTAAATCTGTTTTCAACTCCTTTGCCCTTGATGGAGATTGTATGCCTGCTTGTCCTCAGAGAAGGCAAAGATACTTACCTGTAGCAGGTGTTCTCACAACCCGCCCACCCTCCTTAGTTGGCTTCATAGCTTTTCTACTGAATTGATGGTTCAGCAAGCTGGGTATTGCCTAAAGATTTAAAGTGACAGGGCACTTGGCAGTGTCTGGACTGGGTGCTGTGGATGACATCACCCACATATGAGAATATATGCCTGGGTCTGTCCTTGGAGAACACCTGCTACAGGTAAGTATCTTTGCTTTATCTCGCTAATTAAAATTGTAATCTGGTATGCCCATTTCTCAGTTATGGGACTTACTGAAGCCACATCTCTGATGGCAACAGTATCCAAACCTGCCTCTGCAGTTAGGGCTTTGTTTGAGATCTTATTACCCAACTGTGTAAAGATTTTCACCTATGACTAGATTAGAATTGGGGTGGAGTCACAGGGTGCTAATTGTATAAAAGATGTTTCATGGATAAACCCTGCTGTATGTGGTAAAAGGCCACTTATAAAATTACCTCACAGTATCAAGAAGGTGCACATTTACAGTCTGAGTGTAGGGATATTTGGAGGAGTTTGGATAGAACATGGACAGTCACAAAGTAGGGGTTAAAAGTACCTGTGAATGCCTGTGCTTCAATTGCATACAGTTACATGACCTCCCAAGCAGGTGTGAATGTATGTGGCAGCATTTATAGCTGATTTGGCCTGTTTTCATGATGGTATTGTATTAAGACATCCAGGTACCTTCCTGGCCTTCCAACCTAAGTGACCAGTTACAAAGACTGGCTATGGTGTCAATTTTTCAAAGGGTTTGACACACTACATTTTTTAGATTTTCTATTCAAAACCTGAGGTTTTGAATGTTAAACTAAACTAAACTAAGCCTTAAGTTTATATACCGTATCATCTCCACGGAAGTGGAGCTCGACACGGTTTACAAAGCTTAAAAATAAGAAGAAGGGTTTACAAAAGCATATAAAAAGAGGGGATGTAGACAGAAGGAGAGAGAGTTATATGCTAGGGAAAAGCCAGGTTTTCAGTTGTTTTCGGAATAGTTGGAGGGAACCCAGGTTCCATGTGCTCTCCCCTGCTTACCAGCTAAATTTTTCCCAGCGAACTTGTTCACTACATAAAGTTTAACTAGCTAAAAAAAAAAAATTAGTCAGCATTGATATCCGATGATGATTTGATGAAGTTAGGCAGACTGATTAGTCCTCACAACCTGAAGTTAACCAGATAAATTTTATATATTCCACAGACTTGATGACTATTGCCCTCTGTGTGTCTGTGAGCAGGGAGAGGGGAGTCCTCTATTCTTGTGTCTGGATCACTGGTGGAGGAATGACATCGTCACAGTGCTAGAGGGAGGGGTGTCACTGTGCCACTGCGTACCTTTACCTGTGACTGTTTCTTGGAAATATGGATTGTCATTGTGTGCCTAGACTTTGTCACAGTGGTGGGGGAAGGATGTGCTTGTGATTGTTATGCTAGGGGGATTCTACCAAGTGGTGAATTATCTTGTTGCTTGCATTTCTAGTTCCCATTGATGCAACAAAAGGGATTCAGATGCTGTACGTGTTTGTGGATATCAAGATTGACACATCCCATTTCTTAGAGACCTTGCGCTTTAACTTTCCCCCAGGCCGAACTCTGGCACTGGTCAGCACCATCCAGTTTGTGTCAGCAATACAGGTGGGTCTGGGAAGAGGATAACTAATTTTAGAGCGAAAAGGAACAGCTGAATTGCTTAGAAAAAAATCTTAGTGGTTTATTTAGGTGTTGTGGGTACCAGGGTTTCATCGGAAGAGCTGACTCCTTTGACCCCAACAGAATTGGCATTCCAGTTTTCAGACTCAGTAAATTGGTTATCATCATGCATCTAATTCTGTTATGAACAAACAGATATTTCTCTAAATAGCAACATAAAATCTAATGAGATCAGAGCTACTGTGGCTCTCCTGAAGTTTGCTTTGCTGGATACTATTTTTAAAGCAGCAACCTGGACCTCACATCTTTGTATTATGCTGCTTGAACCAGTCCAAAGTAACAGACCATGCATTTGGTTGAACTGTACTAGCCAGTCTGTCTGTGCGATACTGTAGCTGTCTTGCTCTATTTTTGTGTGTGCTGCTCCTGAAAGTGGACAATACATGAAAAGATGAGCAACCTTGAGTTTGAAAGTCATGTTTGTCTGACTAAATCCTGCTTGTTGATGGAAAAAGCATTGTTGCTCCCTATAAAGCCTTAGACAGCAGGATTGATGATACACACAGTCCCTCTCATTTCTTCAAAGATTGCATTGCATTATATGTTGAGCTATGGAATTAACTAAGGAGCTGAGGAGACTGTGTACAGGAATGACCACGCTGGCTCAGAACTTTATACTACACTAAGATTAAGCTCTGGGAGTATTGTTCTATTTCAGTGATATGCAGTGACATCACCCACTTGCGTGCCTGATCAATTCTTTGATGCTTTTAGTACAGCAGACTTTTTATGACAGGAGAAGGTGACTTAAAAGCAAAGTTTTAAAAACACCTTCTCTGTAGGCTGCTAAGAGAAGGAGGTAGATATAGACATGATACAAACCATGGAATGTTGCTACTAGTTGGGTTTTTGCCATGTACTAGTGATCTGGATTGGCCACCGTGAAGATGGTCCACTGGGCTAGATGGACCATTGGTCTGACCCAGCAAAGCTATTCTTCTGTTCATCCAAAAGATAGCAAGCAAAAATGATGTCAACAATTTCTGTTAGTCATGGAGGGTTATATTACGGAACAACTTGACTGCTATCTCCAATGTTTTATACTTCACAGTTGTTTTTCAGAAGAAATCATAGTATAGAAACGGTTGTTTCAGCATCTATTATCTAAGGGACACTGCGTTATAGTGATTCAGTTTGAGCAGTGCTTTTGATTTAGTTGATTTTGATCGTATGCTGGAAATTTTAAATTATTTTGAAATTGAAGGTTCCATTTTGTCATGGTTTCAAGGTTTTTTTTTGATTGAATGATACTATACTGTGAGAAAAGATAAAAAAATTTTCAGATACCTGGTATCCTTTGAATTGAGTGGGGTACCACAAGGGTTCCTCACTCTCTCCCCCATCGTTTAATATAATTATGCAATCTCTGGGTTCTATTCTGGATCAGACAGGAATTCAACATTACATATATAGAGAGAGAAATGATATTAACCAGTATCCTCATTTTTTTTTTTTATTCTTTATTTATAATTTCAATATTACATATCAAGTTCAAACTTGTACAGAAAGTAAAAGTTAAGTCATCAAGAATTATACATATAAAGAAAATATACTTCCTAAAGCAATCAAATATGTGCTTAAATTCCACTTAAGTCCTCCAAATTAGGATCTAAAATGTTACCAAAAGCAAGACTAAAGGTAATTGTAATCAGAAGAAAAATAAGGTTTAATTAACTGAGGACAGGACTATCTCTTTTCCTTTGTATTACATGACATTAGCTCTTTTCTTTTTCCAGTCGTGACAATGATAAGAACGTGGACAGTTGGAAAGGTTCAAAGAAAACAAATTTTTGTAAAGAATAATGCACAATACATGTATACGGATGATGCAAATAGAAAGTTGCCTCTAGAGCTAACATTCCTGGTTTTAGAAGTAAAAATTCTCGATGACGTCTCTGGATATCATGAGCTAAATCTGGATATATTTGTATTTTTTGACCCAAGAAATCTTTCTGTTTATTTTTAAAGAAAAGTTTCAGTAACCAATTTTTATCTGGCGCTAAAGCAACCGTCAGAATTAAAGTTAATGGTATCACTTGTTCTTTATCAGAAAGTTCTCAGTATCCTCATTTTTAAGAGATACAGTTTCCAATATAAAGATCTGTTTTAATATTATTGAAAATTGGATTTCCATGCAACAACTTTAAACTGAATAAAAATTTTTTAAAAAGTTTCTGTGGCTTGGTTCCAAGAAAGACCGAAGATATGTTCCTACAATTTCTATAGATAGGAATCATTTTCCTCTTGAATTACATTCATGAATACTAGGAGTAGAATTGGATAATAACTTGTCCATGTATTATCATGTACAATAAGTAGTTAAACAATGTTATCTGATCATAAGAAAACAGAGAACTATAAGGAAATATTTTGAGATCCGGATTTTAGTGCAGTCCTTGATTTTGTCTAGAATCAATTACTGCAACCTAGTATTGCTCTAAATCTCTTATTAATCAATTACAGTTGGTTCAAATTTCAGCTGTAAGATTAATATGTACAACCTTATTACAGTAGACTTTATTGGTTACCTTTTGGAAGCTAGAATAAAATTCAAGTTAGGAATTACAGTTTATAAGATCTTAACAGATAATGTTCCTGATTATCTGTCAAAGCTAATGTCATTGTATTAACCCTCTTTCTAAATATCAAATGAGAAATTCTTTTCAATTGAAATTTCCTTTGGGCTAAGAATGTAAAGTCTATTAGACAGTTTTCTTTGTCAATTCAATGTCAACTGGTTAATTTTTGGAACTAACTTCCTTTGGGATTATGTGTCTGTGGGCATTATCTTTGGTGCAGAAAACTTTTAAAATCTTTTCTGTTTCCATCTTGATTGATTTTAAATTGGGCTTAATTATGTTATATAAGTTTTATGTTTTAAATCTGTAATTCCTGGACAGAAGAAAGGACTGCCAATCCATTCTATTGTGCCAAGAAAACTTGATGATGTTCATCAAGTTCTTAGGACTCGAATATGAGTCGATGGCACCTAACAAATTCCCGGACAAATTGGTCTGTTTTTTAATTTCTGTTATCCGTCCTTGAACTATTTAGGTAAAGGCGGAATAGAAAAAACTTGTTAAGATAAGGTGCTGTTAATAGGGGATCTGTATCTACTGCTAGCTTCAGGAAGGTATTTGAATCTTTGCAAAAGGTATTTTTCCCATGCAGATGCAAAGAAGGGTGACCAAAATGATTTAAGAGGGTTGAACTATTTTCATATGCGAAAAGGCAAGGGAAGTTTGAAGAAGAGATGGCCAAGGGGCGATAATAAGAGGTCTATAAAATCCTGAGTAGAGTAGAACAGTTTATCACAAATTGTTTACTTTTTCAAAAATTAGAAATACTAGGGATTGGCATTCCAATAAGCTACTAACTTGTACATTTCAAACAAATCAGAGAAAATATTTATTTCACTTAATGCATAGTTTAGCTCTGGAACGCGCTGCCAGAGGATGTAGTAAAGGCAGATTGCATAGCTGGATTTATAAAATGTTTGGACAAATTCCTGAAGAAAAGTCCATAAGCTATTATTAAGGTATACAGTATATGGAGAAGGCCATTGCTTATTCCTGGGGTTAAACAGAATAGAATCTTGCCACTTTTGGGGGATCTTACCATATAGTTGTGTCTTGGATTGGTCACTGTTGGAAACAGGATGCTAGATTAGATGGACCTTTGGTCTGAACCAGTAAGGCAAATTTAGGTAGCATGGAACCTGATGCTGATAGACAGTTTCACCAGTACCATAGCAGGAGATAACTTGGGGGTCCAACGATTTATCATAGTGTAAATACTGGATTAGAACTGAACAACAGAAGAACAAAGGTTTTAAACTTCAGAAGGACTGACTTGAAGACATGAATGATTTAGGATAAATAAGTCTTATTAGAACAAGTGATCAAAGAGGCAACATTAAAAAAAGGCCTATTGAATAGCAATAAATGTTTGCAGCAGACATGTTAGCAAGGGGAAGTGAGTAAAGAGACCAGAGCAGTAAAGGACAAAGAAAAAAGTTACAGAAAAATAGACTTCACTGTTTAACATTCTTTAGCAATACAAACGTTAACACAATCATTGTAACACTTTGGGCTCCTTTTACTAAAGTGCACTAGCGTTTTTAGCGCACGCAGGATTTTAGCGCACACTAAACCAGCGCTATGCTTCTAGAACTAACACCAGCTCAATGCTGGCGTTAAGGTCTAGCTCGTGCGGCAATTCCGCGCGTTAAAGCCCTAACGCACCTTTGTAAAAGGAGCCCTTTGCCTAGAGATCCTGGCTGTTGAATGTAGGTGTGTAATAAGGTAGGGATCTGCAATGTGAAGAATGTGTGTTGTGCCTTTAATACAAATAAAAGCATTGTAATGTACTTTGTGCTATATTTGAACAATGTCTGAAAATCAGTTAAGAAAAATAAGAATATAGAAAAGGATAACCAGCACCAAATGTTAAGAGAGACATCCTTGACAACTGTTCAACTTACACTCCAAATAGAGTTTTGAGATCTAATGAACAGAATTTATTGACTAT
Source organism: Geotrypetes seraphini (assembly GCF_902459505.1). Classification (NCBI taxonomy): domain Eukaryota; kingdom Metazoa; phylum Chordata; class Amphibia; order Gymnophiona; family Dermophiidae; genus Geotrypetes; species Geotrypetes seraphini. The sequence goes on from NC_047098.1 coordinate 30,186,116, forward strand.
TCCCTCGCTGAAGGTTATCAATACAAGACGGCAGTTTATTTTTTCGGTTACCGCACCACAGACTTGGAATGCCCTTCCAATGTTTTTAAGGGAAGAACAGGAACTTGGAAAATTTAAAAGTAATTTAAAAACATTTCTCTTCAAAGATGCCTTTGAAAATTAATTTTAATACTCCATATGCCCTAACTAATTTTATCTTATAAAATTTTAATTGTTATTTTGTTTACCTTCTGTATCTTTCCCTTTATTGTTTCTACTTTACTATATTGATTTGTATTTCATTTCCCTATTTACCCAATGTTATGAGTATGTTAAGTTAAATTTCAATTCCTTGTCAGTATATAAATTTTGTTTTGTATTGTATTGTTTCCCATCAATATGTAATTTTAAACTGTTCATCGCTTAGAAGTATGATTAAGCGATTAATCAAAAAACCATTAAACTTGAAACTTGAAACTTGAAATGAGGATGCTTAATAACGTAGGGGAAAGACTGTTATGTAAATAAGCAGATGATTCATCCATTTTAGGTGGGACTGCTGAATATAAAGTAACAGAGAAAGTGACAGCAGATAAAGGCCATATGGCCTATCCAGTCTGCCCATCCATATCGTCTGCTGTCTCTTCCTCCCCTAAGAGATCCCACATGCCTGTCCAAGGCTTTCTTGATTTCAGATACACTCCTTCTCTCCACAAGGAGGTCATTCCATGCATCCACTACCCTCTCTGTGAAGAAGTATTTCTTTAGATTACTTTTGAGATAATTCCCCTTATATACCCTCTCGTCCCAAAGCTTCCTTTCAGTTGAAAGAGATTCACCTCTTGTGCAGCTATGCCACAGAGATACAGTGGTGTGCAAATGGCTGGAACCACTTCTGAATTTTTCATTCTTTCAACTTTTTGGCTTTCTATTTTAATTTTTTTGTTGACCCAATTCATTTGGCTAGTAGAATCAGCTTTTTATTCAAGCTTGGCCTTAAATTTCTCAGTTTGTTAAAGTTGCCATGCTAATCGATTTTATGCATAAATTGAGTAATGTACTTCGCTGGCCAAAAAAGTACATACGAGCATCATCCTTCATATTCTTGTAGGTGGCCTTGAAAAAGGCTGTTTTGTGTGTCGGTGATGGCTCAGTATTTGGTGGCAAAACATTACCATTTTTCAAAATCAGTCTATCTACAAAAGTAATAATTGATCCAAATTTATTCAAAAAACATAATACATTTTCTTTGAATCCTCAAGACGGCTGTCAGAGTATTTAACTCAGACAGTATTGGCCCTTATCTTCATCGATCCATTTTTCTTATATCTTAATCCATTTTATTCTTTTTTTTTTTTTTCTTTTTCTTTTTATATAAGAATTAAGAATTTATCTTTAATAGATGTATCACCCTCTCCTGATATGAAATCATGTTTCATTCTTCTTCAGGGTCGAACCATGTAATTGATAGAACCCACTGCTATGCTCCTTCACTGACCTCTCGTCTAAGAGAAAATGACCATGCCATGCACTATGTGCCTTGGAATAATGCTGATATGTTATTATAAAAATGCTATAACTAATAAATGAACAGCGAATAAAATAATGATAAAGAAATATTCAGCATATAATCAGACAGCACACAGGAGAGAAATTTACAACATGACTGAATGCTGGCCAATCTATTCGTGTAAAAAAAAATTCTCTAACCAGGGCTGTACTCTGTCCACATTTTTATACTTTTTATAATGTCACTAGAGGATCATCTGATCTGATAAAGCATACCTAACTTTACCCTGGACATGTCCTGTTCCTAATCCGCTTCCCAGCTCTCATGGGTCTCCTTGTCCATATAAGGTGATCGAAACATTCAAGATAATGAAAGGAATAGACTTAGTAAAGACAGGTTGTTCACCTTCTCCAAGGCAGAGAGAACGAGAGGGCACTCTCTAAAGTTAAAAAAGGGGATAGATTCCATACAAACGTAAGGAAGTTCTTCACCCAGAGAGTGGTAGAAAACTGGAATGTTCTTCCGGAGGCTGTTATAGGGGAAAACACCCTCCAGGGATTCAAGACAAAGTTAGACAAGTTCCTTTGATCTAAGGGCCACCATGTGAGCAGACTGCTGGGCACGATGGACCACTGGTCTGACCCAGCAACGGCAATTCTTATGTTCTTATACAACTGGAGTCAGCTTTTTCTATTCTGCTTGGCCTGGACCTTTGGCCAAGGAAAGATGAGTCATCTATAGACAGTGTTCAGATCTGCATGTCCAGCTGAAAGTTTGTTTCCTTGAAAATGCAGGTAGTTTACTGGGAAATACATCAGCCATTTTTTATAGACTTAGGTTTCAGTCTGTGCCATTTTGTATGCCTTCCTTGCCTCCAGCAACTTAGACAGGTCAGGGCCCATCTCATAAAATACTGTGCTGAGAATTTAGTGGCCGTGTTGTATGCACCCTCATCACTTGCACTTACTTGCATGATGTTGCACTGTTGGATGGTGGTGTCCTTGTAGAATCAAAACTAGTACTTAAAATTACATTTGTAAGCCTGAAATCTTTTGTGGCACCCAGAGCTTGCAAACAAATTTGATTGTGTTTTTTTTTTTTGTTTTGTTTTGTTTTTTTGGGGGGGTTGTTTTTTTTAACATGATCAGAATAGTAGATCTGGGAGAGTTTACATCATTTGATCCATCTGGATTTCAATAAACACTTTGATAATGTTCCACAAAGAAAACTGATGACCCCGATAGCTAATCTGGAGTTAAAAATTATGAGAAGTTGGTTGAGCAACAGAAGTTTGTGTGATGATTGGTGGGGTCCATTCTAGGGAAGGGAGGGTAACCAATAGGTGCCACAAGGTCTTTATAAGTGACATTACGGGGAGGCTTTGAAAAGGCAAGTTTGCTTAATTGTGACTAATACAAAAATCAGCAAAAGAGGAAATATGCCAGATGAAAGAAGATACATTTTGGAGGAGTAGTCAAGGGTTTTGGAACTGTTTAAATCATATATTGGAGGGACATAAAGTCAAAGGCAGTATACCATAAGAGAGGGGGAGAACTGGCATTCACAAAAGAACATGAGGAGTTATACCACTTCTTTGCTCCTGCAAATGATACCTGTTCTTATACATTCAAGTGTGCTATTAACTTTACCAACTGATTTTTTCCCACTGAAGTCCTTCAGATCTTCATTTGTAATGATCAATTAATCCGATGGCCTGTGTGAAGGTGGATGTTAGGAGCTAAGGAAACATCCTCTCAAAGTGAGGAGAAATACCATAGATATGTTCAGATTTTTAGGAGGCTTCGGTAAAGTACCTTAAGACAGCTTGTAAACCTAACACCATCCCATATGTAATGCAACCGGTACCTTCTTTTTATGTTTGGGCAGCTTCATTCCTAATCATTCTGCATTGAGCTGAGCAAAGAGTCTCTGCCTGGAAAACTTGTCATAATTGTATTAAGTGAGCTTGGTGCAAACTATCACACCCAACTTATTCGATGACCTTTAATTTTAAGTATTGATTAATTGAGAAGTTAAAAAATGATTGTGAGAAAATACGTTTTTTTAAATCGGGCACCTTGAACATACTTTCAAAAGAGGTGGGAAGAGTCTAAACAATGGCAGAATTCAAGCCTTCTTTGCACTGACTCAGAGGGACAAGGGTGAAAGAGAATGTCAATGCAGTAGTCAGATACTAAAGAGCAAAGTGGCCATTTTCTCTGTTATTGTGCCATTTTCGATGCATTTGAAACATACGTCTAGTCTAGCATGATAACTGAGCAGAGGTCCCAGTAGCTGCATAATGTATGATTATCTAAAGAATCATTTGGCCATAAATTTTATAAATTAAGTGCCATCTTTGTTATGAAGGTTGGCAATAATGGTGTGGCACAGTTCTCTTTCTGTTTGATTTTCCTCTGAACTTTGACACAGACCTGAGACCAGAGAGACAGTTGAGGAAGGGGAGATCCGCTATCGTAGTGGGAGACTCAATCTTGAGAGAAGTGGACAGTCACATAGCCGGAGGGAGAGAGAACCAACTAGTGACATGTCTACCGGGGGCAAGAACGACGGATGTCATCAACAGAATTGAGAGGATCCTGGAGGGAGCCGAGACGGAGGAGACAGCAGTAGTAATCCACATGTAGTAATCCACATTGGAACCAATGACGTCAGCAGGAGGAACTACAACAGGACTACACTAACCGATCCTGGGGAGGAAATTGAAACTGAGGACAAGGAAGATAGCCTTCTCGGAGATCCTGCCAGTACCGAGAGCGGACGCAAGGAGGCAGAGCGAACTACAAGCAATAAACGGTTGGCTGAGGAGATGGTGCGAAGAGGAGGGTTTCCACTTTGTTCGGAACTGGACAACTTTCTTGGGGAAGAACAAGCTCTACAGGAGAGACGGACTGCACCTGAGCACGGCTGGGACAAGGATGCTGGCACGCAACGTCCAGAGCGTCATAGACTTGGCTTTAAACTGAGGAGAAGGGGAAAGCCGATAGTCGATCTGACCTCGACACATCGGACAATAGTATCAAATAAAGATACTGAGCAAGGACATTGTAAAAGAGGGCTCGGGACTGAATGGGAATTTTTGGAAAAAGGACCTAAGGACGCAATGCAGGGGCTCAGGGCACAAATGAAACTAGCAATCAGGATCAACAGAGAACAACAGGAGGCAGAGGGGCAAGGACATTGTAAAAGAGGGCTCGGGACTGAGTGGGAATTTTTGGAAAAGGGACCTAAGGACGCAATACAGGGGCCCAGGGCACAAATGAAACTAGCAAGCAGGATCAGCAGAGAACAACGGGAGCCAGAAGGGCAACCAAAAATGGGGAAACAGGCTGAGGACAGAACAGACACAACGCAGGTGGAGGATGACCGAGACGAGGTTCGGGGACTAGCAGCCCATGAGGGGGTCGCCAGGAGTGCCAAACCACGAGAAAAACCAGCAGGGAAGGCAAACAACCGGGACTTACATTGCCTATACACCAATGCTAGGAGCCTAAGGGCCAAAATGGGAGAGCTGGAAGTCATAGCCAGCAAGAAGGACCTAGACATAATTGGAGTCACAGAAACATGGTGGACTGATGACAATAAATGGGATGTGGCCATACCAGGTACAAACTCTACAGGAGGGACAGGACACACAAGAAGGGTGGAGGAATAGCGCTATATATAAAAGACTCCATACCCTCAACCAGGATGGAAACAACAGTAAAGGCGGATGGCTTAGAATCACTATGGGTTAAGCTACCGGGAGGAACTGGAGCAGATATAAAATTGGGATTGTACTATCGCCCACCTGGACAATCGGAAGAAATCGACCAGGACCTGGAGACTGAACTGAGGCAGGTATGCAAAAGCGGAAGTGTGGTGGTGATGGGGGACATCAACTACCCTGGGATAGACTGGAGTATCGGGCACTCAAACTGCACGAGGGAGACCAAATTCCTGGAGGCCACGAGGGACTGTTTCATGGAACAGCTGGTCACGGAACCAACACGGGGAGATGCCACTCTTGACCTAATCTTCAGTGGTCTAGGGGGACCCGCAAAAGAGGTGGTGGTACTAGCCCCACTAGGAAACAGCGATCACAACACGATCCATTGTAGGCTAGAAATTGGATCATCAAAGGTGAAAAGAACCACAACAACGGCACTCAACTTCAAAAAAGGAAATTATGATGCCATGAGGAAAATGGTAAGAAAGAAACTCGACGGAAACACAAGGAAGATGGAGTCCGTAGAAAAAGCCTGGACCCTACTCAAGGACACGGTGCACGAAGCACAGAACCTGTGCGTCCCCAAGTTCAGGAAAGGGTGCAAAAAAAAAAAAAAAAATAGAACAAAAAACCCAGTGTGGATAACAAATGCAGTGAAAAAGGCGATAAGTGACAAGAAAGCATCATTCAAAAAATGGAAAAAGGACCAAACAAAGGACAACCAAAAGGAGCACAAAGAACACCAGAAGGAGTGTCACCGAGTGTTTAGGAAAGCAAAAAGAGAATATGAAGAGAGACTGGCGGGGGAAGCAACAAACTTCAAATCATTCTTCAGGTACGTTAAGGGGAAGCAACCAGCAAGGGAGGAAGTGGGACCCTTGGATGATGGAGACAGAAAGGGAGTAGTAAAAGAGGAAAAAGAGATAGCTGACAAGTTAAATGAGTTCTTCACGTCAGTCTTCACGAGGGAGGACACAACCAACATTCCGGAACCCGAAGAGATTGTAAATGGAGATCAGGACGATAAGCTGGTCCAACTAGAGGTAAGCCAAGAAGATGTCCTCAGGCAGATAGACAGGCTAAAGAGTGACAAATCACCAGGTCCGGACGGCATTCATCCAAGGGTACTCAAGGAACTAAGGAACGAAATAGCAGAGCCACTTTGACAAATATGCAACCTATCCTTAAAAACTGGAGAGGTTCCGGAGGACTGGAAAATAGCAAATGTCACGCCCATCTTCAAGAAGGGTTCAAGGGGTGACCCAGGAAACTACAGTCCGGTGAGCTTGACCTCGGTCCCGGGAAAGATGATGGAAGCGCTGATTGAGGACAGCATCTGTGAGCACATCGAAAACAATGGGCAGCTAAAGTCGAGTCAGCATGGCTTCTGCAAGGGTAGGTCATGCCTCACAAACTTATTGTACTTCTTTGAGGGGGTAAACAGCCAGGTGGATAAAGGGGAATCCATAGACATCATTTACCTTGACTTCCAAAAAGCCTTCGACAAGGTACCACATGAAAGACTGCAAGGGGGGGTGCAAGGGGAGGTCCACCGATGGATCAAAAACTGGCTAGCAGACAGGAAACAGAGGGTTGGAGTTAAGGGCCATTACTCAGACTGGCAACGGGTCACGAGCGGAGTTCCGCAGGGGTCGGTGCCGGGACCGCTCCTGTTCAATATATTTATCAACGACCTGGAGGCGGGAACAAAATGTGAGCTCATTAAATTTGCGGATGACACCAAACTATATAGCAGGGTTAAAACTACGGAAGACTGCGAAGATCTCCAAAAGGATCTGACGACACTGGAAGAGTGGGCCAAAAAGTGGCAAATGAGCTTCAACATAGGGAAATGCAAGGTCATGCATGTGGGGAAAAAGAACCCGATGTTCACTTACAAAATGGGGGGATCACCGCTAAGGGTAAGTAACCTTGAAAGAGACCTGGGAGTGATGGTGGACACAACATTGAAGACGTCGGCGCAGGCGCCACAGCCTCAAGGAAAGCAAACAAAATGTTGGGTATCATCAAGAAGGGTATCCGACCAGGACGAAGGAAGTCATCCTGCCACTTTATCGTGCAATGGTGCGCCCGCATCTGGAATACTGCGTCCAGTACTGGTCACCGTACCTCAGGAAGGACATGGCAATGCTTGAGGGAGTCCAGAGAAGAGCAACTAAGCTAATAAAGGGCATGGAAAACCTTTCATATACTGACAGGCTGAAAGAGCTGGGGCTGTTCTCCCTGGAGAAGCGGAGACTTAGAGGAGACATGATAGAAACCTTCAAGATCCTGAAGGGCATAGAAAAAGTAGACAGGGACAGATTTTTCAAATTATGGGGAACCACAAGTACGAGGGGGCACCCGGAGAAATTGAAAGGGGACAGGTTTAGAACAAACACTAGGAAGTTCTTTTTCACCCAGATGGTGGTGGATACATGGACCGCACTTCCGGAGGCTGTGATAGGCAGAAGCACGTTACAGGGCTTCAAAGAAGGTTTGGATAGGTTCCTAGAGGACAAAGGGATTGAGGGGTACAGATAGGAGTAGAGGCAGGTTATAGGGATAGGAGTAAGAGGTAAGTTATAGAAATAGTCAGGGATCACTGCTCAGGCAATAGGCCTGATGGGCTGCCGCGGGAGCGGACCGCTGGGTGAGATGGACCTCTGGTCTGCCTCAGCGGAGGCAACTTCTTATGTTCTATTTTGAAGTGATCACTCCAGGCTGCTTTCTCTTTTTCTGTGGGAATTTTGCCCTCTACCATATGCAGATACCTTAGGTGGCCAAATGAACACAAGTCTTCAGAAGAATTCAAGTTGGCTCTATCTGACACGCTGTCAGTTGTGTGTGTCTTCTTGATGACTGCACACAGTGCCTGAGAGGGCTGAGCTCTTGCCTTAATTCAGTGCCACTGTTCTCTTGCTAGAATGTTTGTCAGATACTTTGTACAGTTTTTCATGGCGGTTTCTCTGCTCCTCCCACTCCCAGGAGGTGCTGCTGGAAATGTCAGTGTGCAGAGCGGAGTGCCTGGCATTTTAATGCGGGGGGAAGGGAGGCTTAGCCTTCTTCCTCCTTCATGACCCAGAGGCTGTCTGCAGGATGCTGGCAGATGAATGGCAGTGCCAGGCTCAGGAGCTCACTGAGGCCTGCATGAAACTTCTCATTTCATCAATGCCTCGTTCTAAACTTTTAAGGCATGTTTCTGTTGCAAGCAGATCAAGGAAAGTTTTCCCTATGAAGCCTAAATATTCTGTTTAGCTACCCTTAATATCACTGGACTTTTCATCCCCGTCCTGACAGTATCATCTGCCTCCACCACGCCAGGATTTACTGTCGCACTATGTTGTCGATGCCCCCCACCCTCGAGTTCTCTCCTCATATTGTCAGCACCCCTGCCCCACTTCTATCTTTGTCTTATTTTTTTATTTAGTTGCATTTTAAATCAAGCATATATCATGCATTAGGAAAAAGGTTCAACTGCATTATATTTATTTAATCCCCTTTAAGTCACTATTGGGCAATAAATTTGCAAACTAGTGTCCCAAAATGGTGAAACATTCATCAAAAACAACAAATAGATTTGGGCGGAAAAAAGACCGCGGGTGAGTCGCCGAGTCTTATATTTGGGCAAGGGCGAGGGTGGGTTGGCGGTACCTAATGTGCTGAAGTATTACCAGGCGGCGCAGCTGCGAGCACTCTTGGAGTGGCAGACTCAAGCCCCGAAACTTTGGGTGGACCTTGAACAGGGCTTGGAGGGGGATGTGCCCTTACTACATCTGCCGTGGGTCCCGGGGAGTGGGGGGGGTAGATGTCGGATGTCCTCCGTCCGGACAGCGATGCGGGTGTGGAGAGCGGTGCGCTGTGTGCTTTTACAGGGGCGGCGATATTCTTGGTATGCCCCTTTGCGTTTTAATCCTGAGTTTATTCCGGGAAGGGGGGCCGGGGTGTTTAAGAGGTGGGAGGCTCAGGGTTTGGTTTGTTTGGGACAATTTTGCGATTTGGAAACGAAGAGGGTGAGGTCTTTTGGGGAGCTCCAGCCTCGCTACCAGTTGTTGCCCCGGGATATTTTCCCCTATTTGCAGGTGGTTCACTATGTTCAATCCTCTGGTTTCCTGACTGAGATGTTGGGGGGTAAAACAGGATTTGAGCTTTTATTGGGCCCTGTGGTTCGGAAGGGAGCTCTGTCGGCGATCTACAAGTGTTTGAATTCTGGGGGGGTGAGTGTATTGCCTTATGTGACGTCCTGGGAGGGTGATTGGGGTGCCCCTATCCCGAGGGAGGTGTGGGTGGAAATTTGGCGGGCGATCTCTTCTTCTGGTATTGCTACTTTGATTGTGGAAAATGGGTTTAAAGTTCTGCTCCGGTGGTATTATACCCCCCTGCTATTGGCCAAGATGGGGAGGGGGGGTGGGGGTCTCTGTTGGAGGGGTTGTGGGGAAGTGGGCTCATATCTTCATATGTGGTGGTCCTGTAGGATTGTGCGGGATTATTGGATCGAAATTTTTGATCATATCTCTGTCATTCTGCAGCAGAGGATTCCAGCAGACTGGCGTCATGCCTTGTTGTTTTGGCATGAGCTGGACCTGGAACGGGGAGAATCCACCTTTTGCATTTTAGCTCTTACTGCTGCCCGCTTGCTTTTGGCCTCTAGGTGGAAGCAACCGGTACCTCCATCATGGCAGGAGGTGGAATTGAAGTTACACCAGTGGCAACTCTTGTACCGCCTTACAGCGGCTCAGCATGGGCTCCGCCATAGCTTTGCTCATATATGGAGGAATTTTCGCTCCCTTACTTGACTTCTGTGGGACATCTACTGTGGGGGGTGGGTCTGTTTGGTCTATGCTTTCCTTTCGGGGTACCTTTTTCTTTACTTATTGCTCTTTGAACCTTTCCTGTCCACTGTTGGAGTGGGAGTCTGGGCTTGTCTGGGCTTGTCACCGGGGGTGGGGGGGGGGAGGGGGAGGGCTTGGGACGTTGTTGATTCTGTATTTTTGCATATTTTATTGTACAACATTGTTTTTCTTATTTTGTTCTTGAGAGCCTGATTATTGATTGCCTTTGTTTTCGCTTGTGATGTGTACTGCCTTGCTCTCTTGTGCATTTTCTTTATTAATAAAAATTTCAATTATAAAAATAAAAAAAAAAACAACAAATAGGAGCACTAAAAACTTAAAACCACTTTATAAACTGCCTGAAGGAGCTCAGAACCATGAGATGGTGTAATGAACACGACCAGGATAAAACCCTGTTTAGTGTTTCAAATGTCTATCATTGCTCCCTTTTGGAGTTGTTTATAAAGTTGTTTCATATAGTGTAAAAAAAATTTTAAATAAAAGTGCAAAAGTGTTTCACTGATTCACAACAGCTTTCTTATATTTTAAACTTTGAACTTAGTCTTTTTGAAAAAACTCAAGGTAAGTAAAAGTTATCTTTCTGAAGCAGAATCTTATCTTGCTAAAAGCCAGGTCTGACGCATTTCGCCAAGACGGCTTCCTCAGAGAACCCGCTTCAACAAGTTGACAATCAAAAAGAGAACTGCATTCTGAAAAAAAGAAGAGAAAAAATGCTTGTTACTATATAAGAAAGCTGTTGTGAATTAGTGAAACACTTTTGCACTTCTATTTAATTTTTTTTACACAATATGAAACAACTTTATAAACAACTCCAAAAGGGAGCAATGATAGACATTTGAAACACTAATCAGTGTTTTACCCTGGTCATGTTCATTACACCATCTCATGGTTTTACCCTGGTCATGTTCATTACACCATCTCATGGTCCTTCAGGCAGTTTATAAAGTGGTTTTATTTGTTATATTTATTTAATTCATTTTCTATCCAGCCGTCTCGAAAGAGCTCAGGACAGGTTACAGGTTAATTAACAGACTTGTACGGTCTGTGTCTGTGCATGGCCGTTTGGAGGAGGATGGGCAGGGGAGGGCTTCAATGGCTGGGAGGGTGTAGATGGGCTGGAGTAAGTCTTAACAGAGATTTCGGCAGTTGGAACCCAAGCACAGTACCGGGTAAAGCTTTGGATTCTCGCCCAGAAATAGCTAAGAAGAAAAAATAATAAAAATAATAATAATTTAAATTGAATCAGATTGGGCAGACTGGATGGACCATTCGGGTCTTTATCTGCCGTCATCTACTATGTTACTATGTTATAAATCCAGCAGATAATAACCCACTTCCATCTTTAATAATAATAATAATTAATAATAATAATTGTATTTCTTATATACCGCTATACCCTAAGTTCGAAGCGGTTTACAAAGAGGGTCGTGCCGGGAGAGGGTGCAGTGTTTACAGCAGGAGACATATGTTTACAACAAGATACATATGTTTGGAACAGGATATAAGCTAGGTATTGGAACCAGGGATTTGAGATACATAAGCTTTGTGAATGAGAATGTGCATGAGAAGTTGGATATTACAATGAATAAGATACAGGGAGTTACAATGTGCATGAGATATTGGGGGAAGTTTACAGTGAGAAGAGGATATTACAAAGTGAACAGGAACAGGAGATGTTTACAATACGATACAGGATAATACAAAGTGAGCAGGTACCGGGGAGGTTTACCATAAGATAAAGTAAATTACAGAGTGGACCGATACAGGATGTTTACAATAAGATACAGGATGTTTACAATAAGAAACAGGATATTACAATATGAACAGGAATAAATAGTTTTTATCGATGACTATTAAAAACAACTGAACAATAAAGCGCATCAGTAAAAATAACTGTAGTCATCTGCATCTAATATAATAAAAGCCTAAGCGCGCATGCGCACTCTTACCAGCGTGTTCCCATTTTCTGTGCGCTGTAGGTCCCTGCAGGTAGGAGTGCACATGCGCGCTTCCACGCGTATCTCTCTCTCTCTCTCTCTCCCAAGGCGGATGTCGGCTTCAGGCGACGCAGAGGCTGTGGGCCACGGTGGCTCTTGGCGTCTGCAGGCTGCGGCAGCTGTCGGCGTCTGCAGGCCGCGGCAGCTTAAGGCTGCTGTCGGCGGAGGGCAGACGCGAGGTAATTGGTGCTGATGGACAGGGGAAGAGATGGGGGGGAGAAAAAGGAAGGGAGGCCTACTGCTGGACGGGGGAAGCAGGAAAGAGGTGCTAGGGGGGAAGAAAAAGGAAGGGAGGCCTACTGCTGGACAGGGGGACAGGAAAGAGGTGCTGCTGGACAGGGGGAGATTAAAAAAAGGGAGAAGGGCTGCTGCTGGATAAGGGGAGCAGTGAAGGGGTGGTGGTGGACACAGGGAAGGTAAAAGGAAGAGAGAATGGGTAGACAGCCGAGGAAAAAGAAAGACAGAAATACAGAAAGCGGCTAAGGAGAGAGAGAGAGAGAGAGAGAGAAAGAAATAAAGATAGACACACACACACATATATTCTAGCACCCGTTAATGTAACGGGCTATAAGACTAGTTTGGTAATAATCCCACAATCCCTCTCTCCAAACTCTTGATAAATATGAACAATGTTATCGATGACAGAATAAAAAGTACTACTTATACAGCCACATGGATGCAGTTATCAATAGACAGAGAAAGAAAAACAACCCCCCACCCCCAATTCTTCATAGAAGAACAGGTCGAACCAAGAGCACCCATAACAAAACAGCTACTGTAAACCCACTTCCATCTTTAAATTATACCCGTGTCTTGCAGACTTTGCGAGCCGCGGTACACTAAACCGGCGGCCGTGACTCAAGGGTACCCAGAAGTGCACAGACGTCGGCGTGATGACATCACGTGCATGCCTGACATTATCACACCGATGTCCGCACATGCTCGGAGGCCCTCCAGACGGGGCCCTGAGCTGCCAGAGGGGGGGGGTGTTAAAAAATAGGAAGAGAGACACCAGGGCGGAGGAGAGGCGCTAGCGCTGGCTGACTTCCACAAGAGGCCCATCCTGTAGGCAGTCAGCCAGCGCTGGCGCCTCTTGGCACACCTGAAATGCAGCACACGATTTGCTATGCACTGATGTATACCATTGCATTGTACTCTCATTGTCTTCACTCCTTGGGTTTCCCATCACACTTTTTGCTCACAGTCTTCACTGGTCTAAGTTTACCAAGTTTATTAAGAATTTGTTATACCACCTTATCATGTATTTCAAGGTGGTTGTACAATAAAATCAAGGGAAGAACAAATAATAAGCCAAAAACGGACAACAAGACAGACGAAACAAAGATAAACAAGCTGATACGAGAGGAAAGGGCAAAAGAAAAATAAAAAGCCGGCCCAGAGATCCAGTAAAAAGTTTTAAAAAATGATCACGGCTCTGATGGGCATGCGCAGACCATCTACAGATGGTCTGCGCATGTGCATGGATTGCACAACAGCGATCTGTGCAGGCAGATGGGGGCATTCCTCTGATCGCCCCCATCTGCATATTTTTCTTTCCTGAATTCGTCGGACCTGCCCGGATTGGGTCCGATCGGGCAGATTAGTGAATCTGGGCCTTAGTGCCCCACTGTGCTTGCTATCGTGTGATATCCTCCTGCCCCACCCCCACCTCTCATGCATACTGTTTATTGTTCTGTGATCCTTCTCTCTTATTTGCACACATGTCTTGCTTTAATAGTCTGTTCTCTCTCGTGAACTCCCACTTTATTGACCTTTCTATTCTGTGTGATTGTGAGGTGACAGTTTCGCTCTTTCTCAGGAATTGTATTGTCTCATGATGGCTTTAGCCTGACAAACAAAAACCAATTATTACAAACGTACTTCTCATTTGAATTATAGCCTCCGGTGGAATTCACTATGTGTGTGTGTTATATAACTATGAAACCATTATGGTGGAAAAGTTGGGTTGAAGGTCTAATTATTGGAGGATTTGGGCTCTGTTTAAGAGGGATAAGTAGATGACGTAACTTGAAACCTAATGATCTCTGTTTGTATATTGATGTGTTACTAAATGTTAGATTATTATAACTATACTCCAGCTCTGTGGTTAAAGGGGAGGGGGGCTTGGGGTTAGATATGAATATGTGCTGCACTGCTATGCTGTCTTCATATATATGAATAGGGTGTTTAGGAAGAGGGGTTTTTTTGTTCTTCATTTCAACGTATATTCTCTATAATCAATACAAATATTATGACTTTAAAAAAAATTTTTTTTTGCTCTTTCTGCAGGCTGTATCGCAGGCTCTGAGATCTGAGTATCATGTCATTGTTCCTCAGAGCAAGCCTCTCTCCCCAGGGGAGATACTGGGCTGTACATCTCCACGACTAGAACAAGATGTGGATGCAGTGGTGTAAGTATCATGATGCCTCAAAGAGGGGAGGATTAGGGGAAATTCCTTTGGTGTGAGCAGTGAATAGAGAGCAGATTTTGTTGAGAATTTTGCTTGCTGGAAACTGGAATGTAGGCAGAGTCTCTACTGCAGGGTTGTATTTAAGATTTTGGTACCTAATAAGCTATGAAATCCTGAACTGAGTGGAACCATAAGTATGGATTGATTTATTTACTTTTTTGCTAAAGCTAGGGGACACTCCATGAAGTTTCATAGTAGCACATTTAAAACAAATAAGAGGAATTTTTTTCACTCAGCATACTGTATAATTAAGCTCTGGAACTGATGTTAGGTTAATGTATCTGGTTTTAAAGAGGTTTGTACAAATTCCTGGAGGAAAAGTCTTTCAGCCATTATTAAGGTAGGCCAGACCAGTTGAGAGAGAAGGTTTCTTCAACTGAGATAAAAAAAAACCCATGAATAATAAATCAGGTGGAGTCAGGCTCCTGCTTAGCCGAAACGGTGCCTGGGTTGCCTATGTCTAAGTCCAGGCTTCTGCAGGGACAGTAGGGAATCTATCTGTCTTTAGCTTGTCCTGTTCATGCAAAGCATGTATTTGTTAGGGATCTGCATGAAACGTCTGCCCACGGAAACTATTAATAATGGGAGTGTGTGGCGTAAGGGTTAGAGCTACAGCCTTGACACCCTGAGGTTGTGGGTTCAAATCCCTCGCTTCTCCTTGTGACCCTGGGCAAGTCACTTAATCCCCTCATTGCCCCAGGTACACTAGATAGAGTTTGAGTCCACCGGGACAGATAGAGAAATATGATAAAATACCTGAATGTAAACCACTTAGGATATAAGTGGTATATAAATAAATAAAGTCCAGTAAAATGACTGGGCCAGTATTTCACAAGGATACCTGAGAACATAAGGAGATGGTAAAGCTCCTGTCTATCAATAGATCTTTGCATGCTTAGGCTTTCTGCTCTCAAGAAAAGACTTCAGGGGCTCTCAGGAGTAACCTTAAAACTGTCCGCAATGATGAAAGGTATGCTGGTGCTTTTCAAACTGCAGACTTGGCAGGATTCTTGGAGTAAAAGTACGTGTGTAGTTTCACACTGAAAAATTACACTTTTACTGTACACCTGCTAATTTATGCAAATACATTTTCTGATTTTCAAAAGCATGCACGTATTTTTTTTTTTTAATCTTTATTAAGTTTTCAAAGCTAACAAAAAGTGCAAAACAATATACATACATGTACATTGCATTACATTAGAGATTCTATTCCACCATTGCCTTGCAGTTCAAGGCGAATTACAAAAGAATTACAAGAAACATATTACAAGAAGAAGATATCTGGTAATTTCTAGAGGAGATAAAGAGCGCATAAGGTTGCTTTGGGGAATCAGGAAGGTATTAGGGAGTGGTATTAGGAAGTGGGAAGGAGCTAGTGGTATTAAGTCATTTGCAGGAATTTCTTGAAAAGTAGCGTCTTTACTTCTTTTCTGAATGTTTTGTAGTCTGCGGGGTCATAATTACCGTATTTTCTTGCATATAACGCGTGCGTTATACGTGGTTTTTACATACCGCGCATACCCTTGCGCGTTATACAAATTTTTTTTAACATAGTTCCCCCCCCCAACGTCCGATTCACCCCCCCGCAGGACCCCTCGCACCCCCACCCCGAAGGACCGCTCGCACGCACCCACACCCGCATCCCCACCCCGAAGGACCGCTCGCACGCACTCCCACCCGTACCCCCACCCTGAAGGACTGCTCGCACCCCCACAGCCTCCCGACCCCCCCCCCCCCCATCATGTAGAAGCTCCTACCGGTGTCCTGCTGCTTCCTCTTGGCGGTCCCGACAACCGACACGATCGGGGCAAGAGGGAGCTCAAGCCCTCTTGCCCCAGCCAACCGCGGCACCCCCGACACGATCGGGGCAAGAGGGAGCTCAAGCCCTCTTGCCCCCCGACTCCCCGACACAATCGGGGCAAAAGGGAGCCCAAGCCCTCTTGCCCTGCCGACTCCCCAACTCCCTGACAATATCGGGCCAGGAGGGAGCCCATGTCCTCCTGGCCCTGGCGACCCCCCCCCCCCCCGCTAGTTGTTCAGGCCAGGAGGGAGCCCAAACCCTCCTGGCCACGGCGACCCCCTACGCCCACCCCGCACTACATTACGGGCAGGAGGGATCCCAGGCCCTCCTGCCCTCGACGCAAACCCCCCTCCCCCCAACGACAGCCCCCCCCCAAGACCCCCCGACCGCCCCCCCAGCCGACCCGCGACCCCCCTGGCCGACCCCCACGACACCCCACCCTCCCTCCCCGTACCGTTGTGTAGTTGGCCGGACAGACGGGAGCCAAACCCGCCTGTCCGGCAGGCAGCCAACGACGGATTGAGGCCGGATTGGCCCATCCGTCCCAAAGCTCCGCCTACTGGTGGGGCCTAAGGCGCCTGGGCCAATCAGAATAGGTCCGGAAGCCTTAGGTCCCTCCTGGGGGCGGGGCCTGAGGCACATGGGCTCAACCCCATGCCCCAAGCCCATGTGCCTCAGGCCCCGCCCCAGGAGGGTTTGGCTCCCGTCTGTCCGGCCAACTGCACAAAGGTACGGGGAAGGGGGGTGGGGTGTCGTGGGGGTCGGCCAGTGGGGTCACGGGTCGGCTGGGGGGGCGGTCGGAGGTTCTTGGGGGGGGCAGTTGTTGGGGGGTGGGGGGTTTGCATCGAGGGCAGGAGGGCCTGGGATCCCTCCTTCCCGTAATATAGTGCGGGGTGGGGGTAGGGGGTCGCCATGGCCAGGAGGGTTTGGGCTCCCTCCTGGCCCGAACAACTAGCGGGGGGGGGGAGTCGCCAGGGCCAGGAGGACTTAGGCACCCTCCTGGCCCGAACAACTAGCGGGGGGGGGGGGGGGTCGCCAGGGCCAGGAGGACTTGGGCTCCCTCCTGCCCCGATATTGTCGGGGAGTTGGGGAGTCGGCGGGGCAAGAGGGTTTGGGCTCCCTTTTGCCCCGATCATGTCGGGGAGTCGGGACCGCCAAGAGGAAGCAGCAGGACACCGGTAGGAGCTTCTACATGATGGGGGGGGGGGTCGGGAGGCTGTGGGGGTGCGAGCGGTCCTTCAGGGTGGGGGTGCGGGTGGGAGTGCATGCGAGCGGTCCTTCGGGGTGGGGGTGCGGGTGCGTGCGAGCGGTCCTTTGGGGTGGGGGTGCGAGCGGTCCTGTGGGGGGGTGAATTGGACGTCGGGGGGGCATCAGGCTTTCAGGGTGGGGACAGGACTTCAAGGGAGAGAGGAGACTTGGGGCGGGCGAAAGGAGAGTCGGGGTGGCCAGAGGAGAGTCGGGGCGGGCGAAAGGAGAGTCGGGCGGCGACGGGAGAGTCGGGCAGCATGCGCGGTATACGGGTGTGCGCGGTACATAAAAATTTCTGTACATAAATTTGTGTTTTTCGCGCGCTATACCCATGTGCGCGTTTTACACGGGTGCGCGTTATCTACGTGAAAATACGGTAGTAGATTGGAGATTTGGTTGTTGAGTTTTGCTGCTTGTGTGGCTAGGAGGCCATCATTTAGTTTTTTCCTTTTGACTTCTTTAATTGGCGGGTGCGTGAATGGAGTATGGATTTTCTTATGTCTAGTTGATGTAGTTTGGATGAGGCGGTTGTTCAGGTAGGTTGGGCTGTCGCCGTTTATGGTTTTAAATAGTAGACAGTAGAATTTTAATAGTATTCTTGCCGGAATTGGAAGCCATATATTAATAATCATAATAAGCACTTATAATCCATCAGTAGCAATACAGAAATAATAAAACCCTCAATCCCATCCAACATTTTTATGCATGTATTTTTGATTCAGGAGGGTTGTCCAGAAAAACCTAAAGTTGGAAAAACTGCGAATTGAAATTTTTCCCATGAATTTGATTGTGCTTGATCAGAAAATAATTTTTTTAAGCCCATCCTGGGGTCCCTCAAAGCCGCTGATTACATAAAGCTCTGTTTTTCTTAAAATTTCTGCTCTTTTTGCTTAATGGAGCAAATGGTTATTATAGCTATAACTTTATGTTTTCACACTCAGCAATAATACATTGATAAAAAGGCATTTTCTCTTAGTGGGTAAAACTTCAATTTGCAGTTTTTTCCAACTTTAAGTTTTTCTGGACAACTCTACTGCCCCCTACAGCAAGAAAATGTATGCACTACATGCATTCTGTTGACTGCATAAAGGGTAGACAGGTTTGTAAAAGCCCATTTCCATGGATAAAATATTGCAGGGAAGAAAACCACAGAGGCTTGGTAATACAGAATAGACTAATTCATGCTGTAAATCTGTGTGAAGGATACTGTGAGAGCAGTTTGATACTGCTGTTTTATTCTGTAACTGAAATAACCTAGTGTTTGAACTGGGATTTACTGTATCTTTTGCCCCTGATGCAGCCTGAGGGTGAAACTTGGCCATGCCACATTTTTATTAAAGAATTACATCTGTTCAAGGCTGAATCCCTGCCACCCATGCTGTACCCAGCCAGTTGTTGTTGATCTTTTGTCTCTGCTCCCCCTCCCCATCCAAATTTGGGCAGCTTAGGTAATTGCAAAGTTCTCCAAGTGGTAGAACCAGTCCCAATTTATTTCCAGGACTTAGAGTCCTGGAACAGAAAAGTCACAGAAACAAAAATGAGATAAGAGATGTGGCTAGGGAGAGACAGACTGGACTAAAGAAAGCCAGGTCCTGCTCTACCATCAGGCAAATTAGGTGGCTTTCTAGACCTCGATTGATAGTACACATACTTCCACTGCTGCCTTAAGCAGCTATCTATTCCCCTCTCTGATGGGGTAAAAGAAAATCCAGCACTCTCCCATGCCCCATGTTCCAACAGAGCTCATCTGGGCCTTTGGGAAAAGAAATTTTGTGGCTGCTGCTGAGTCAAATAAAGTCAGTACTGTTTTGCCTCAATTACTTTGCCTATGGCCAACAAGTGAGCTCTCAAACAGCTAATCTCAACTTGGTAGGATGAGCAATAGAGAGGTAACAGGGTCAAGAGAGAAAGAAATCCAGGAGGAGTGGGGCCAAGATCCTTAAAGTTGACTTGTGCTGCTGCTGCTTATATGTGCCACCTTGCAGGTTCCTGGGATCTGCTCTGCAACTTGTAGCTGATAGCTCGGTTTTACTCTTCCTCCCTGCTCCAACATAAACAAGTTTCAAGTATGATATAAATTTGATTGATCGCTTATTCAAAATTCTAAGCAATGTACAAATCAGTAAAATTACAAAATTTAGGGGACAACAAAACAGACAACACAAATTAAATCTTGTAAGACATATTAAAAACTTCTGAGTTCACTAGTGCAAGATAACTACTGTCCCTTTTGCCAGTTCCTTTTACCAAAATGTTTAAAATCCACTTCAGGGACTGCAGGGTGTTGATCTTCCTTGGCTGCTAGCTCCTTCAGGACCCCCCCCCCCCTACAGTGATTCATGTACAAATATATTTAATTTTAAATTTTGTATCTGGCTACAATTCCTATATGGGTGGGACCTCAAGGAATGGGTAAGAGATAAGGCAGAACAAGGATGCAGAAATTAGATTGAGGAAGTGAGGCAAAGGCTCTAAGAATAAGGAAAATAGAAATCTATGGTTTGGAGACAGAGTAGAGACATGAGGTTTGGTTGACAGGGGATTGAAGACTGTGAGGCTTAGTTGAAAGCAGGAACTCTGGAGTTAAGTAGACATAGGCAAGCAGAGATTCAGAGATGAGGGACCATAGGGATGTCCGAAATTAGAGACTTGGGAACTGGTGGGAGGAAACAGAAGAAGAGTAAAAGACAATAAAAGATATAGAAGGTGGCAAACAGAAGTGCTAGAGAGATTGTGATTAGGTAGAAGGTGTATTGGTGTTATAGGATCTGATATAATTGCTATGCTGCCTTTCCATAGGCAGCGTTAGTACTGCTTGAGTCTTGGAAGTTTGTGCTATTATGATATGACCATTTTGCTGCATAGGTTCTAACCCCCTATTTGACAAAGCCAGGCTAGCAGCTGCCATGTGGTGACGGTCCCGAAGCCCATAGAGATTTAAAAGGCTTCGGGGCTGTAGCCACGTGGCTTTGTAGAAGAGGGGGTAAGTGTTGTTTTGTAGGGTTTTAAGCAATTTTTTTGAACCACAGCAGTGCATGTAAAGACATTGGGCTCCTTTTATGAATCCGCACGTAAAAGCGTGCATTAAACCGCCGGCCGCGCTAGCCGCTACCACCTCCTCTTGAACAGGCGGTAGTTTTTAGCCAGCGCAGGGGTTAGCGCGTGATGAAAAGTCGCACGTGTTAACCTCGCTAGCGCGGCTTGATAAAAGGAGCCCATTGTCTTTTGAGGCAAATCTTGTGGGTGGTTAACTATCAAATGACCTGTTTTTATAAAGGCAAAATTAGCTTGCAGACATTTTATTGATAATTTTTAGAATTGTACATGTAGAAACGTACATGTGGTTATATGATAGTAGGGGAGGAGTTGAGAAATCCTGTAGAAAAAAGTCCATTAAGATGTAGCCAGAGTTGCTGCCTTGCTCACAACCTTCTACAAAAGGAGGTCTCGACTTCTGATCTAATATTGTGTATTTGGAATCTTTTTGCTATTTTTTAAAGGACCAATATTTATGGTTCATATAGTCACAAAATATACATGTACTTTCTGAAGCTAATCTTCAGAGAGAAACTATCCTTGGGGATTGGAGAAGAGTGTGTATATTCATGAACATTGCAGATGCCCTTGCTGGGTTGTTGTTTTTTTTTGCCTAATAATACCTCTTTTTAACTCAGTTAAAAATATATACATTATGAAAGCCTGTGCATATTTCTAGCTGGATCCCTTTTTTGTTTTTTCTTCTCTTCTATCAAAAATTGTAACTATTCCCCCTCTTAACCACACATGTCTTGTATGTCTTACCCACAAAATTATTTTAAACTTATGTCTACACTCAGTTTGTTAAATGTGTTAAATTTTAACTAACAACAAATTTGTTTTTATGTTAACATTAACATTGTACTTGTTTAATTTATTAATATATGTTATTATTATTGTACATCGCCTAGTAATTTAAATAGGCGATTCATCAAGAATAAATAAACTTGAACTTGAACTTGAATAGCTTGTAAGAAAGTTGGTTTAACCAGATTAATAGCTATTTACTTGGATAAATGATTTGGAAATACTGTTGTCTGTAAAAGGGCCTTTTATAGTATCCCATATTACTAGATCATAAAGTGTGTTGAAATGCACAAAATAAATACTGGATTGATATGAGTACATCAAGTTCAGAAATATAGCAATAGTGCAAGCGTAGCCTAATAGTTAAACATTGGGCTAAGAATCAGGGAAGCCAGGTTCAAATATTACTGCTGCTTTTGTGAACTTGGGCAAGCCTCTTAACCCTCCATTGCCTCAGATTCAGACTTAGACTGTGAGCCCCCCAGGGACAACGAAATACCTCTTATACCTGAAGGTAACTCAACCTGTGCTGCCACTAGGAAAGGCATGAGAGAAACTCAAATCCTTTCCCTTTCCATTTGAAGTATGTAAATAAAAAAGTTTGTCACTTCCTAAATCAAGATGTGGTGAGGAATATTTTAGGAAGACTCCTCATCACTACTTTCATTTTGTATGACATTTAATCCATTGAGTATTCTATTAACTCTTTGGGCTATGGATTTACCCCCTCTTCTACAGCGCGGGGAGCCGCGCTGCTCCCGATGCTCATAGAGTTTCTATGAGCTTCGGGAGCAGTGTGGGCGATTCAGCGTGGCTCCCCGCGCTAGAAACTGCTATCGCAGTTTCGTAGAAGAGGGGGGCTAGTCTTGATCAGGACCAGATTAAAGGGTACCATACTATACCATTTCTTATATCATGCAAATTTCTATAAGGATTTAGTATGGCTTACAATAAGATTTTTCAGGCAATCCAAGATGGCGCTTAACTGAGGAGCTTGTGCTGTCCGTTTTCCTGAAGTCCCAAAGTCTGAGCCTATTGGCTTTTTCTTGCCATTATTATGGGCAAGAGGAAGGGAACTGCGAAGGCTCAAGTCTCAGCAGCCAGACAGATACCGCCAATGAGGCAAACCACTTTGAAGGATTTTTGGTCATCAGTCAGACCCATAGTGTCTGTCCTCCACTCAAGCGCTGCACTCAGGCAATCGGCGACAGTGGGAATGGGATCTTTAGTCCAGAGAACCACACGGCACCCCTACAACCCAGAAGGAATTTTGAAGGGAGGACAGCAACGATGGAGTTCGGGAGAATTTCAGACCTCTTCATTGCTTTCCGGGAACCTCTCTCCGATAGAATTTTTCCTCCTAGGAGGTATAACATCAAAGGTGTTCACTCCACAAGAATTTTTGCCATCTAGAACTGAGAATGGTGCATGTGGGGGGAATGTTCCTTCTGAAGCTATTGTAGTGGTGAGGACTGAGAAACCAGCTGTTATAACTTCAGAAGTACTCTGGGAGGCCATACCAAATTTAAATTCCTCTTTTATGAGAACTGTGGACAAAATGGAAGGTGGATTAAAAGGTTTTTCCCATGACTCAGTTCAACAATTGGAGAAAGTATCATTTTTAGAACAGAAGGTCGAGAAAGTGCAAAATCTTTGAGTGATTTTGGTGAAACTAGAAGTGATGAGGCAGAGTGATCAAAGCCACTGGATGAGTATAAGCCCTCAAGAAGTCAATCACTGAATACCTCTACATGGATGGGAAAAGGGGGCAATGTCTGGCAAGCAGTATATACTAATGCTCGAAGTATGGGAAACAAGATTCTGGATCTAGAAGCAATGATGGAAGAAGATGAGTTGGATATAGTGGCGATCACAGAGACATGGTTCACAGAGAACTGGGTCTGGGATGTAGTTATACTGCCTATAATCTGTTTAGGAAAGACAGGGTAAGAAGAACAGGAGGGGGAGTAGCCTTATATAAAGATCATATTAAAGCCACCCAATTGCAGGATCTACAGGGCAAGGAAGAGGCACTATGGATCAGTTTGGAAAGAGGGAATGGTAGATATATTTATATCAGTGTGATATACAGGCCTCCTTCACAGACAGAAGAAATGGACAGCGATTTAACAGACATTCAGAATGTATCATAAAAAGGGGAAATTTTACTGACAGGTGATTTTAACATGCCAGATGTTGATTGGAGTATCCCTTTTGCAGGGTCTTCTAGAAGTAGGGAGATCCTGGATTCTCTTCAAGGAGAACTGTTCTAGCAGTTGGTAATGGAACCCACACGGGATGGGGTCATACTGTACTTAGTGCTTACAAATGAGGAAAGTGCTTCTGATGTTACATTGGATGATCATCTGGCATCCAGTGATCACTGCATGGTACAGTTTAATATTAAGACAGGTATAAAGAGGGCTCATTTAAAAGTAAAGGTTCTAGATTTTTAAAAAGCTAACTTTGTTCAGATGGGGGAGTAAGTCAAGAAATTGTTGTCTGGATGGGACCGTCTGGAAGGAGTAAAATGCAGGTCGCTTTGGTTCTCAAAAGTAGTAGCTGAGAAGGTAAAGAATAAGAGGTTTTTAATTTTTAAATTTTTAAATTTTTTTAATTTTTGGATCCACCTATTTCATGAATACATGTTGCTTCCTGGTATCTGTTTTTGTTTTATATTGGAGTCACATCAAATTTCAGAACATGTCAGGGTTCATAGGAATCATAATGGGAGTATGTGTCACAGATCCACATGTTTAATACATGTACACAATGATGTTATCTTAAAACATTTTGCTTTTACATCTGATTTTCATATCAGATTTTTCTCTGGGTATGATGGAGGATGTCTATGGGGATCATGAGAGAATAATTTGAGAGGTATCTCACATAGTCCATGAGAAAACACACACAGTTAAGTTGTTATTGTTAGGTGCCATTGACTCGAGCTCGAGTCCTAGCGACTTGATGAATTGCAGATCTAAAAAGAAATCGGTTTTGTGCTAGTCTGGAAAGGTCCTCCAACATCATCCCCAAGGTTGTTTTCAATGTGTCCAGCCATCTGATTGCTTTGAGTGACATAGCCAGTTTGATCTCTTCAAGAATCGATTTGTTAATTCTTCTGGCGGTCCATGACATGCTTAAAATCCTTTGCTAGCACCAAAGCTCAAATGAGTCAATCTTCTTTCTGTCTTGTTTCCATAGTGTCCACCTTTCGCATCTGTAACTGACCACTGAGAAAATGAGTGCATGGACAAGTCTGATCTTTGTTTGGAATGTTAAATCCTTGCCTTTGAATACTTTGTCGAGAGCCTTCATTGAAGAGCAACCAAGTGCTGTTTCATGGAGTATTTCCTCCCTGCTAGTTGCTTCTTTGTTTACAAAAGAGCCCAGGAGATTGAAATCCTTTACAACTTCTATTTTATTGCGTTCAAGCTCAAAATCTTCATCATTTCCCCCGTTCATGATTTTTGTCTTGTTTATGTTCAGTTCTAATCCCATGTTATGACTTTCGGCTTTGACTTTTCTCAGTAGATATAGCGTGTCTCCTTTGCTGCTGGTGATGAGCGTTGTATCATTTGCATAGCGCAGGTTGTTTAAGTAAGCCACTAAATAAGCTTTGGGTTTTGCATTGGATCCACACCAAATTCCGAGAGATGAGGTGGTCAATAGGAGTCCGACATGAAACTTGTCTTCTATGAACGTAGGGATATGCATTTTGAAAAATAGTGTCCATTATTTTTCTGTGTAACATCTAGATTTTTTTTCTACTACTTTAATTCTTTGGATTTTTAGGATCTTTTTATGGTCGCTGACCTCATGAAGGAAGGATGACTCTTAAAAGCTAGTCACAGATGTTATTAATTTAGTTCAATATTTATCTCTTACAACCAGATTTATACTTATGCTAGATAACAGACCTGTATTTCTGTTCTTTAAAGGAATCTTTTCATTTGGGATGAATTGTATGATCCTGGAGAATTTGAGCATGCTTCTGTACAGGAGAATATTCTTTTTCTGGCACAGGTAGTTGAGTTGTACATTGAAAGAGATAATAGATGGACTGGCAGGAGCATAATTGAGGATGAAAAATGACTTGGGCTCAGCATCACAGTGGCATTCATTTTATTTAAAGACAGCAAATTAGAAAGTCAGCTCCTTTTCCATTACCTAATTATTTTAGGTAATGGAAATGCTTAATG
This sequence comes from Geotrypetes seraphini, assembly GCF_902459505.1. Lineage (NCBI taxonomy): Eukaryota > Metazoa > Chordata > Amphibia > Gymnophiona > Dermophiidae > Geotrypetes > Geotrypetes seraphini. The sequence continues at coordinate 30,211,750 of NC_047098.1, forward strand.
TAGTGTGAATATTGTGAATTAAAAATGAAAGAAATAAACTGAATGGTGAACATAGAAACTAACCCTGGTTGGTTTCGTAAAGATTGTGTGCTTTGGTGGGCTGAATAAGGGAGAAAACGAAGGATTTATGACTAGTCACAGTCTGAGTACTGCAGAAGGCACCAGGAGAATTAACCACATCTAACAGGGAGTACCAGAGAGATTGAAGAGGATCAGTCATAGGTAACAGACAGAACACCACAGAGGAGGCAGAGCAATGGGAATCAACCACATTGTAACATCTATCTCATCAGCCCCGCAGTAGAAACTTCTATCGCTGCTTTGAAAAAAGAGCTCTTTTCTAAATTAACCAACACTGTGTATTCAAAGCCCTGGTAATAGCGCATAAAAGAATTTACGCCACCACCTCTACCTACATAAAATCCAAGCTAACCCTGTATACCCCCACCCGCTCCCTCCGCTCAGAAATGGAGAAACGCCTATGCACCCCCCCAGGAAGGTCCCTCCTGTCAGAAACCGCCCACAAACGCTCCTACAGCCACTTCATTCCCCCCAACTCTGGAACCAACTCCCCCCACAGACTACAGAATTCATTGATGACCTTCCGGAAAGCGGTAAAGACCCTCCTCTTCAACTAAAATTCAACCACAGTCTATGCCTCACCCCCCTTAGACCCCCCTCCCCTCTAACCTCTCTTCTCCATTCGAAACTTCTACTTAAATAGCTGTACAGTCCATTCTTAACCTGTACTTAAATTACTGTATAGTCCTTGTATTTAAACTACTGTATAGTCTTTGTACTATCCAAATGTACTCCACTGTGAATGTTTGCTTGTAGACCGTTCTGAGCTACTGGGAGGATGGGATAAAAATCTAAATAAATAAATAAATGACATCATGACATCATGAGTTACAAGTGATACAAAATACCTCTGCCAGATTAATTTTTGGGTAGGTAAATATGAAAGGACCTCCCTTACAAAATGGTCTACATTGATTACCCATGGAGCAATGCATTAAATTAAAAATTGTTAACTTTGATTCTTAAATCCCTATATGGATTTTGTCTAAATGACCTTATTTAGATACTGAATTTTCCATGCAATTGTACATTTTCAAATTTTAGGACAACTTTAGGAATAGATGTCCTTTGATGAAGAATGTACATTTTAAGTCTTGAATATAATATACTTTTTCTTTACAAGGTGCAAAAATTTAGAACAAAATTCCTTTAAAAATTAAGCATATTTATCCTATCTTCTGTTCTGTAAGACACTGAAGACTAATTTGTTTTCTTTTTGGGTAAATAAATGAATGTCTGTATTCTATTTTATTTGTTTGAAGACAGTTTTATTTCCTTTTTGCAAATTATCTGTACTCCACCCTGAATCCACTGCAGAAATAGGCAGAATATAAATCTTAGAATAAAATGAGGTTTTTTTATGGATGTGATAAGAGTGAGAAGACGAAAATGCAGACCCTCCACAGACACAAACCACAG